>NC_056476.1:18473329-18826460 GCF_008729295.1 Plectropomus leopardus
CACTGACCAGCTTTGCAAGAAATGTCCTACAAATTAAATTAAAAAAAAAAAAAAATAAGAGGGGATGATTATTAAAAATTATCCAAAAAATAGGGAAAAATGTCCAAGAAATTATATTTAAAATTATAAAAAATTGTATATGTAAACTTATGTTACAAAATATATAATAAAATAAATAATGCATTATTATTATTAATATCAATTCCCCCCAGAAATGACTGTCTGACTGTAGGTTAAAGCTGTGAATATATTCATGAAGGCAGGAAGGCAATGAGTAACTTAACAATAAATTCCCCTCAAATTAGCAACAAATTAGTGAAACCTTAAAAGGAAATGACCTGAAAATTAGCCAAAAAACCCAACAGGAAATTACCTGGAAAAAAGTGCTTAAAAGTAAAACATCTTATATATTCTGTATCAAATTTTAAATCTATATTTCTAATAATCATTAATACAATTTCAAGACATTTTTGAATAATTTTGTTTTGTTGTTACCTTTTACAAATTTCTTGCAAGTGGCTTATTGCCTTTTCCCATGTGTTTTTAAGAAAATTCAAACTTTTTGCTCAGGTTTCAAAGGTTTAAATACTTGTGAAAGGCGTCTGGATGAAGTACAAGAATAACTGATGTCCACCCCAGTTTCAAAGGGTTTAACTGATATTGACTTAGGTGACTAAAATATGTTATCCACAGCAGTACATTGATTAGCTTCTGTGGCTGTACTCCCTTCTGATTCTCCAAACTGGGGGGCGAGCTGACCGCCATCTACTGTGTGTCATACGCTGACTATGGACAAATCCTCCATAGAACTTCACTTCAAAACCTTCAAACTGTCCCTTTAATGTGTTGTGGCACTTTGTCTCACCGAGCTGTGGGTGGTGTCTGCACTGCGTAGGTAAGGACAGGGACCAGAGCAGAAGTTAGCGTAGTACCCTTCAGGCTGATGGATCCACCTCCAGCCCAAATCTTGCCGGAAATTAATATATAGTGGTCGCACACAGCAGTTCTCCTCATAATTGCTGCAGACAGGAGAGGACAGAGGATTACACTCACTCCATTTCATGGGTAACAAGCAATTTTAAGAGTTGTATACATTTTCCTGCCTGTGGGCTCACAGCCAGAGATGAGAGTGAAGATCAGAAATTCCACTCTTAGGTGTGCCCTTATTTTCCCTCTTGGAGTCAGCCCAGGTGTCTCTGGTGCTGCCTGTCAGAGGAAATCCAGGGCCAAGGAGACGTGGTGTAAGAGGAGGTGGCACTGGGACAGATCCCGACTTGTATTGGCTAATACCTCTGTCATGCTCGTCTAGGTGATTAACAAACTTTTTCTGTGCCCACGTACTCCTCTTTCCTGCCATCTTTCTGAGACGTGACAGCTGATATTTTCATTTCAAGTTGTCTCGGCTTGTGTATTGCTTGACAATACAACCCCTCCTCATATCTCTGCAAGACAGTAGTACAGGATTCCCACAGTCATGGAAAACCTGGAAAAATCATGCAATTTCACAATCACATTTTCCAGGCCTGGAAAAGTCATGGAATTAGTCAAAAAAATTCCATGGATAATGCCTGTGTGTTGTAACATAGCTGCAAATGTATTTTCTGTAGCGGTAACTTTTATCCCTGCTTTACTTCTCTCCCTTCAAAAATGCCAGGCAAGCCAGAAAAATTACAATAATGGGTCCTTGAAAAGTCTAGGGCTGCCTGTGCCTGGGCTGTCTGTGAGTGCTTGTGACTTTCATGCTACTCTCGGCAGCTGCGGACATGCAGGCAGCGGCACAGAAGGAGAGAGAGACCACACTGTAAGGTGAAGAAGTATTGAATTTCCAGCTCGCAGCAAGTTAATGCATTACACTCTGGCTTTTGTTGATGTTTAGTGTCAACAAAAAATATTGTTGCGCATTTGCTATCTGTTGTTTGCGCTGTTAGCTGGTTTACTATGCTGTGAATGCCACTGTCATACTGAACCATCTGCTAAGCTCCTTCTAACCTTCGAAACTTTGTTGTAAAACAAAATGAATTATTGAATATTCATATTGAACAGTCAAATCTGATTCAACTGGCAATAATTCTGAGTCACCTATAGCCCTAAAAAAAGTCATGGAAAAATATTTGCAATATATTTTGCAATAGTTTAACTATCTCAGTGTTTAAATCACCAAAACTTACAGTGCAGGTGCAGCCAGGCAAATTATATTACAGTTAAAGACAATAGTCAAAGCAGTGCATTACATTTTCCAGGGTGAGGAAATGTGCCTTACTTGAAGCAGTAATTGGTGTCAAGTGCCCGCTTGCGCCTGCGGGAGGAGGTATGGGCATCCAGCCTGTGGGGAGGGAGCATCATGAGGATGAGGTGGGGGTAGAGCTGCTCCTTTTGCTTTTTCACACGGCTCAGATCATCATAGTCCGCTTCCATACCTGCAGGAGACAGTCAGTTAGTCTGGAGGGAAAACTGCACAGAAATACAGGAGACTCTCTGAGAACTGTAAAGATGTCTTCAAGAGCTGACTTCAGAGGAACCACAACTTTAACTCTAATCAGTGTCGTCAACTGTAACTTTTACAGAAGGATACTGTAATATCCAGGAAGGGTTTCTCTCAGTTTTGGCTCACTTTTCATCCTTATTCAATGCTGTTCCCTAACTTCCTTCTTTCCTCCGTTCTCCCCCCTGGGCCTGCGTCTGCTCATCCAATCTGCCCCTGATAGCTAAAGCAGTGGATATCTCAGGAGAGATGCTGCTGTTGGATATGTACGCCCCTCTTTAATTCGGGGCCAAGCGTCTGAGCGCCGTGGCAGCACATTCCTTGTGGCCAAGCCAGTCGGGAGTGTTCCCAGGGCCGAGGGCCCGGGGGCCCCAGTGCTAAGTGAGATACCAGATCAATTGTATTCCCATGCTCTGTGTCTCTCTCTTCCTCTTTGAGAGGAAACCCATTATCTTACCAAAAAGACCTCAGTAGGTTTGAGGAACATGTTGATGACTGGATCAAAAGGTACTTTTTTTTAGACTGGTCTGACAAAAAGAGTATTGTGAGTGTTATTGTATCATAAAGAGATTCTCTTTCATCTGAGGAAACACTGCATTTGAATAGACTGTGCACAATAACAGACTAAATCAGCAGCTCTGGTGTCTTTAATTTGGCAGTACGCAAAAGGTATGTGTGTGTCATCAATACAGCAATATAGCGCGATATTTTATGTGGCAATATTGTATCAATACATGGACCCCAAAGAACGTTTTTCTTTTATTCTAAAACTTTTCAAATTAATAACTCAAATACAAATTAAACATTTAGTAGCTTACTTGATCTATTGCCTTTTCAGTCCACAAGTTACATTTCGCTGCAATGAGAATTAATGAAACGTGAAACTTTATCTCCCAAATTTAATTTTTAAATAAAACAGATATCAACAGTTTTTTTCTTTTGTTGACATAATTTACATTTGAAAAAATGTCATGAATCAAAATGTATTGCAATATATAATATCATCACAATATTCAGCATATTGCTTAATGTTTAAAATCGCAATTGTGTTATGTGGCGACTAAAATGTTGCAATAATTCCCACCCCGAGTATGCAATGAAGCAAAAGGCCTGTTGAGTTGTTGGAGCTATTAAGAAAAAAAAATCTGCAAAATAGAGTTTAATCTACAATATAAACTTTGTACTTTATACAAATGCTCTGCATTTGCTAAAAGTCAAGTAGAGAGTTCACTCTGCCAACATGGCAGCACCGGTTGGGGCATCCTATAGCAGCCCTGAATAAAGACTTTTTAGACTTTTAGAAGTCTTTTTTTTTGGACTACATTAAACATGAACAGAAGAGCCACTGATGCAAATCATCCTAAAACAGGCACGGCCTCAATAGCGCTAATCAGAATCAAACAAAACTTTTTCAACAAACACAAGATCCTATCTCTCCTATATGGAACATTAGACAAATCAAACAAATCAAACAGACTTAAATGTTATCTGGCTTTTGATCGTGACTACAAACTGGCAGAACATCTTTTCACTGTGAGAGATCAAAAACAAAGAAAAATCCAGACCAAATACAGACTTAGCGACCACAGTCTGGCCATAGACCCCCCTCCCCCCCCCCCCACCCGCCCCCCCCCAAAAAAACGCCTCAAAACCTGCACAACACGCGAGCCTGAGACTGAGATGGGAAGAAATTAATCAGAGTAGAATACGTGAAGACAGTATTGTTTCCTAATTTTACAAAACATGATGAAAGCAGAAATCTGATGAATGTAGGAAAGAAACATGCAAGACATCTGAAGTAACAATTTGACATTTTGGGAAATACGTTTTTTTTTTTACGATTTGCTTTCTTACTGCAAGTTAGATGAGAAGACAGACTCCAGTCTCATGTCTGTTTATTGGCAAGAAAACAAGTAAGTATATGTCCCAAAATGTCTGGTAAACTGTTCTTTTAACTTCATATTATGTAGTTTGTGCCTTAAACTGAGGAACAAACAGAAAGAAAATCCCTTTCCTTACTTCTCCTCCAATTACAATATTCCTCACATAGGTTTGAATAAATGTGTTTGGCTGATTGCCAATTTGAAACTTTGACAATATCATTCTCGACACCTTCAAAATACCTTAAATTCAACAAGCTTTAGTAAAAACAATGAAACACCTCTGAGGTATTAGCCTTTTGAAACCGGCACAAACTGGCTTGTTTTCCTTTTTTAAAAAAACATGGGAAGAAGGCAATGAACAATGAAAGATGACCCAAAAAATCAGCAAGAACTTGGTTTTTAAAAAAAGAAAAATATTTTTTTTTTAAATAAAACAACAGGGAAATGACCTATAATAATGATAACAATTCTATAACACAATTGTAAATGTGTATAATAATAAATACGGGTTTTCCCTAGCTTTTTTTCCGTTAACAATTTGCCCTACCTTTTTTTTTTAAAAAAAAAAAATGTCCTAAATATATTAATTTCTTACCACTTGTGGAACATTTCTTACCGTGTTGCTCATTGCTTTTTTTCATGTTTTTGAAAGAAATCGCAACAATTTGCTCAAAGGTTTAAATACTTGTGAAAGGCATCTGAAAGCAACACAAGAAAAGTCATGTCTCTCCTGGTCTCAAAGGGTTTAACACAGTCTCACCTTTGAACTTGACCTCTAACACCTCATTGGCGTTCTCGATAATGTCACCATTTGGCCTGAAAGTGTGGCAGGGGCAGTGCACGCTGATCTCCAGGCCCAGATTTGTCTCTGAGGAGCGAAACGAGAGCAGAGGGACGTAAGGAGCTGACATTTTCCCCTGAGGCAGTTATGCTTCATTTTGAATGAACCAGTGCTATTTGGCAGGATATGTAAGAAGGTGCAAGGAAAATCTGAGGTGTCCAACTCACGTCGGTACATCAACCACTCTCTCACTGTCTCTGTCACATCAAAGGAAACCCACTCTGGCGTCCCCTTGGTCAGGACGTTCTTGCCCCCAATGTAGCGCTGTTTGGCTTTGGGGTCGTCTTTCTGGAGGATCTGTGAGGAAAGATGAAAATGTGACCCAGCTGCATAAACTCTCTTTCTTTCTTACACACACACTCTTTCTCTCTCTCTCTCTCACACACACACACAGAACCAGAGCTGTCTCTCTGAGCCAGACTCTCCAGGATGCCTTGGGCCAAATGTCTACTCTTCATGGAAAAAGTGACTCCCTGTGTTGATATCCCCATTTTGCAAGTTAATGCCTGCGTGTTACCCTCCTGCCAATGAGAACCTGGCTGTCCTTCACGTCAGCAGTTCAAACTTTGACTTAAGCTGGGCCACAGTGTCACACAGTTCAGAAAAAAACATAGGTATCTCTGCGGGCATTCATGTCCGAGGCCCCAAATTGACAAAACTGAGGAAACTGCAACCGTGTGGTTCAGACATTCCTATCTCCATCAACACTTCTCCGAACAAAGGTGTTTATCCGCAGTGAGAAATGTGTGTGTTTGGGTGGCTGGTACGAGCGCCGAGCCCCACAGCACTGCTATGGATAACCAGGTTCCTGAACATTGTCAGCATCTAATCTGTCTTCCTGTGGGAATGAGGGGCCAGCGTCAGCCCTCTGCCAATCAACTCCAGCCTGAAAAGTGTGGGGGCGAGCGAGCAGCTCCATTTACTCCCCCGGTGGGTGACCCTGCCTCTATCTCCTCCTAGGCCCCTGGAAACAATCTGAGGGCCTGACAGTCTGTATTCAGCTCTGGCCAGAGCGTTGCCTCAGAGGCGGTATGCAGTCCGGAGACGCTTGTCTCCCTGGCAGGAAATGTTGGAACCTGATCATTACTCCTAGTCTCTCACGGGAGATTAATGAGGAAACCGAAAAAAAAAAAAAATCCATCCTTGCCACCCCCCACACACAGACATCTAACAGATCTGTGCTTTAACACACATAAAAAAGCTCATAAACACGCAAATGCAGGTGCAGATCTATAAACCCCCCAGTCAGATTCAGATTCAGACAAATTAGATTAGTAATAAAAATAAATAAAAATATGCCAAGAGGTTCATTGGAATAAAGGAATATATAAATAGAATAAAGTTAAGTTTGACTATCAATTTAAAAAAAAATAAAACAATTAAAAATAACATTTACAGAGCATTCTAAGGACAAATTGCAAGATGTTGAATGGCGATCTAACAAGCAGGTAAAACGCAACGACACCCTGACAGAAACAGGGAAAATTCACCTGCAATTCACCAAACAATGCTAAATTACTTGTTGCTCTCTGGAGGATTTGTTGATTGCAAAAAGTAGTCACTTCCCTTTGTGTCACGACTGTGATCTTAGAGAAGATTTTATCAACTTGAGATTTTAACAAGAGCACAACACCTTACCCAACAAAGATGGACAACTTCTTTGAGATTGACAGCTAAGAAAGAAGAAACTGTTGAATGGTGATCTCAGGTTTCTTAAAGATGGCTGTGCAAGCTCTTAAATTTGTCCTAACGTAGAATCCATTTGACTGTAAGCACATGGAATAATGATCAGCGCATGAAAAGAGGAGGGAGGGAGGTGGGACACCCTAATATAAATGTTTTCATCTTTCTCACTGACCTACGCAGTAGAGCACATTACCCTCCTGTGCTCTGCTAACAGTGGAAATGAACAGTCAGATCTCTCTCTCTCACACACACACACACACCCACCTGGTAGAGCTCAATCCTCTGTTCGTTTCTCTTGGCACCGGCGTTGGGGATCCGCAGGGCTCTGAACTCGGCCCGGAACAAGTTGGTGGAGTTCTTCTCCATGGTGGAGACGTTGAAGCGGAATACCTTGGAGGTGATACCCTTAGGGCAGTAGGGGAGGTCATCTGCAGGCAAAAGTGGAAATGCTGCGTCAGATAGTATTAAATGTCTATCTAAAAAAAGATCAGATCAGAGTGCTCATTGTTTTTTTCATCAGAATCCCTTTTATCCATCTGTTACCTCACTGTATACATGTTATCAATGCTAATTTTCCACCCTCTGATTATTATTGATAAGCTTGTTGCAGAGGATTCCCTTCTACACATTGCAGATGAAAACAAAGCTTTTATTTTTTTTAACTATTTCTACTCAATTCCAGAGAGACGTGGGCCATTACCGCGAACCATCTGCTTATACTTTGTGCGGTCCGAGTTAGCAACAAGTTGAAGTCATGAAATGAAAACCAAATGTCCCATGTGGTGGTGGTGGAGCAGGCTGCAGTGGGACGGCAGCGTACTCCTCCTCCTCCTCCCACTAGCTCTTCAGCCCAACAGGTGCTCCAAGGGGCTTGGCCAGGAGCCAAGTATTCCCTGGAACCAGGAGGTTTGGCCGGGAACATGTGGGCTCACGTGCTGGAGCAGAACAATACCTGAGAAGCCATTGAGGACTCCATCATGATAGTGAGTACATGCTTGACAGCTTGTTGTATACAAGGTGTGTGCATGTGATTGCACATTGACCTTTGGTGGAATCAGCTAAGTAAATTGGCACATTGTCATTCTATGTAAAAAGCTTCCTGTTTCCTCTTCTTATACCATAATACCATTGAACAGTTTATCATTTTAACAGGCCAAGCACATGCAGTGTTGAGCAAAACAAGCGCATAGCAAACTTTTTATGGGCCAAATGGAAACAGTCATTTACAGCCAAGCCATGGCTAATTTATTACCCCAAGCTTTAACTTTATTACCAAGCCTCAGATTTGCTGGTGGTTGAAAGGGGCATTGCACCTTTAGCTGATTTGCACCTCCAAGCTGTTTCAAATGGAAACTCAGAAGTTCAATCGTTTCTGTGTCATGCAAAAGGAACTCGCACATCTCCAAGTATCTGTACTTCATTTGACCCATAATCCTATTTCAGTGTCCTCCCAGTCATTATCTGATATTTCCACAAAGTTTTTTTTTCAACTTTCCCTATTTATAGGTGACCTTTTCAGCATTCATCCCCAGCCAGATATCTGTCCAGTGTTTCCACACAATCTATAAGGAGGAAACCTCAGTAGCCTTTTCCTCCCCTCACTCACTGCTCCGTCTCTCTCCCTCACCCCTCTGCCTCCCCCACAGAAGGTGGAAAGCCCCACTTCGAAGGGGAGATTTGAAATTCTAATCAAGTCTTTGGTTTCCTTTTGGATGACCTCATTTTTCCCATTGCAATGGTTTTAGGTGGATTTCACATTATGGCTTATTTTTGCCAAGGGTCTGAAAGGTAATTTGTTCCATGTTGGTAAGTGGAGGGGATTGCTTGCATAATTAAAATGCAATACATACACCAACTTTCTGACCCCCACAATTTTTAGATGGTAGCTCTCAAAGTGTCAGGAAGCTGACATGAGTTTCACCTGTAAACTCTTTGATTTAGCAAAGACTTATGCAGGTAAGCTCTAAACATGATGCAGGTAAACAAACTAGATCTACTGATACAACTACGTAACTAGTTAAAGGTCCCATATAGTAACAACTCAGCTTTCCATGTCTTTTAAAGGCGGGTACAGGTGTTACATATATATATCTAAATACTATGAATGTATCAAAACACTCAATCCACAGAGAAATGCACACAGTCTGTATTCTGAAACTGTCCCCTAAATGAACTGTCAGGATTTCTGTGAAGTTGTGATGTCACAATTACACTACATCGACAAAACTTGAAACATAAACAATCTAAGTGGGTTCCTTTGTACTACCTGCTGGATTTTTTTGCAATGTATGTGAATGACATCAGCTGACAGGAAGTAAACATGGACCCAAGCTGTTGCCTAGCAATGCAATTACAGAGAAACAGTCCCAATAAGAAAAAGAGTATGGTAAAGATGGTGGTGGTGCTATGGTGCCATTACAGTCATTCCCCCACCTGCAATGACTGTGCAGATATGCCCAGAATGCTTATCACAGATGTATTAAAAGACCTGGACACAGCATTGGTGTTATTTCCACGGTATATAATTACCAGGATGATCAACTCTGCTTCTGCATTATTGGGCCCCTAGAGCAGGCCCACCGGAGACTTGCCAGACCAAGCTCAGTGGCCAACTTCCACCGGCTGAGTAGCCGACTTCCGGATTAGCAATCTGCTAACATGAAAGGGGATAAAATGATTTAATCTTGTCGCTCTTTTATGTTATCCGAACAAATGGATTACATCTTGATAGTAAAGCGAGTCATTTTTCGGAGTTGCAACGCTCAAAAAAATGTTTTCACTGATTTATCAAAGACTCTTTCCCGATGCAAGTTAATGGGGAAAAAGTATTCCTGGGCCTAATGGCATTGTGTGATGGACTGTGGAAATTTCAATATAACTGTTTTGCTATTACGAAAATTGTCTTAAAAGCACAGCACTCTTCCTTGAGGCCTGGCGTGGATCAAGGAGGGTGGAAATAGGAGAGGTAGTGCTTTCACATTACGTCACAGCAGTCAAAATAGGACAGCACTCCAATTATAGCGTCTTTTATTATCACCACATGGATGTCAAAATAGGACGTTTCGGGCCAGACCTGTCTGGCCCGAAACGTCCTATTTTGACTGCTTTGATATCCATATTGAGGATTCAGCACCCACTTTCAACAAGTTACATTGTGAGTGAGCATGTTGTATTTGATTTTTCAAATGACATCACACAATTGGGGTACCGCACACGCACAGTGAAATCTGGTCTGCAGTTGCCCAAAGGCTCAATAGCTGTCGCACTATCATAAAACACAAACGTCCAAGTCAAAGACCATACACAAACATTTTCTGTATGCAAATACTCTATTGTATACACTATCAATTTCAGTCTACCTAAACGTTTTTTCGGGCTGATCGCCCCTAAGGAGTCTAAAAATAGCCTGAAAAGCACCTGAGCAGACATCATCCCTTTATTTCTAGCACCCTCTACTGTAACCCTCCAACATCACAGCTCTAGTTACATTGCGCATGTATCGTACTCCAAGCTTCCATGGGGTCAAAGAGTGTGACTCAGCCTTGGCGTGGATGAGGGAGACACTGATGAAACACTGACCAATCAGAGCAGAATGGACTTTTTCAGTAGGTGGGGGTTTAAAGAGACAGGCACTAACACAGACTGTTTCAGAGGGCGAATACAGGTATATTCAGGCAGACAGTATGAGAGAAACAGTCTGTTTTTTTTCTAACATTAAAGGATGTAAACATGTTCTAGTAGAAACCAAGAATACAAGTAGGAACCTGAACATGGGCATAATATAGGTCCTTAAAACCCCAAACTGTTCTAAGATCAGATTATAGTTAGATAATTTAGTCACTGCAAAACATTCTCATTAACATGCTTTCAAATGGCACATATAAAAGCCCTGGTAACAAAATAAGGCTGTTGATTTCATGCTCATATTATCACTCTGTGAATCTGAAAATAAATGGGCTTTAAATGAGGGATTTAGTGGTGAAGTTGTGCAGGAAGGCCTGAGGGACAGACGTTTGAATAGCTCTGTTGTAAAGCTCCACATAAAGTGCCTCGCCCAGACGCTATCGACCACGCCTGGCACCCTGACACACGCTCACCCTTCAGTGTCTGGGATCCTCTCATGACACAGAGGCATTCTGATGGAAGAAAAAAAACCCTCTCAGGGATCACCTCTCTTTGCCCTTTTGCCCCAAGGATTGTCCGTGATGTCAGTCTCTCCAGAGCTTTGTTGAGGTAAACAAAGGAAATAGGAAGCATAAGGCAGCAGGTGCTAGCCAGCTGCTGAGGTGTCTCGGTCTCATTGAGGACAACAGAAATTTCTTTGGAAATGGAGTACATTGGCTCTATTATCTAGTAAAATAGCACTATCTGAAATATGTTTGCATTATGCTGCCATGGTTTTACTAACCCATGACACTTAAAAAAGCTTCTTGTGTATCAGAGAAGAGTCCTATTTCTCTATGTCCCACTGCAGCAGATGAGATAATGTGATGCAGCTCTGCTCTGAAGCTGAAAAACAACTTTTTTTCCACTTGATTAAGGATGAGGAAGCAAAAATGGTAAAGGCGTGGGAGTTGTGGGGGGAGAGAGATGCTGTTTCTTTGGGAACAGGCCAAAGACCTCTGTCTCTGTTTATTCAGATGACATCATCTTTCTACTATCCCATATATCAGATACCCTGCTGTCCTCAGCGCTAGATCTCATTTTTTACTGACCCAACACTGAGTCAATGATTGGCTTGAAATTTCACTGAAACTGCATGCTTCAGCGTGCAAGGCACGGTCTTTCTAATTCAAGAGTCAGTGGATTCGCAGAATGTTATTGTGCCAAAGGTCAATGCTCAGTTCAGTTATGTCAGTATTTGGTTTGCAATGATATAATGAGTCACACTGGCCTTCTGTTGCACCAGAAATGGAAGATCTATTGCTGCCCAGTCTTAATTATGCTTCATCTATGGCAAATACCTTGATTTGCATTAGTAGTAGTTGTGGCGAGGAAAAGTAGTCTGGAGTAAGTGGCGCATGAAAGTATGACAGAAAAGTTTCTGTTTAACTTTTTAACTGGGCATGAAAAAAGCAAAACTTGACCTTATTCCCAAACACTCCCACCTTCCAAAAAACAGTGAATGTAAAACTCATTATATCCAGCAGGAATGAAAATGAACTACGCTGCAAAATTATCAAGGTGACAGACGTTATGTTCCTATACACTTTCTCTTTAAAATTACAGAATGGAAAAGGAGAGGAAAGTGCTAATTAATGTATGTTGGCACCTTGGCTAATTTCCTAATACTCCTCTTGGATTCGGAGTGGAAAGTGCTGCCAGTAGTCAAGTCAAGTTCACGTCTTGTATTATCACCTACAGTATGGCCTACAGTATGAGAGCAGCGTGATGTGTCCCGGGCACCTGGCCATCACTGATCCCACTCCTTAGACCTCTGTTTGTTTTGGGAGCTCTGGCTACCCCTGACCAGTGGATAAACCCTGAGTTGTGTATTTTGAGTGTCAGAAGCACTTTGTGGGACCTGTGAAATGGATTTGATTCAGGACTTATGCTGGAAGCGGCAGAGGCTCTGCTTAGTGTCACAGCACAGCATAAACACCTGTTGATTTCAAAATGCACTAACCGGCCTCTGACCATGAACAGGCACAAAGCCAACTCTTCTACTTAAAAAGCGACTTTCTCTGGAGAATCGGCTGCTCAGCGAGCTTCTGTTTCTGGTTTCTGGAACAATCAATGGACCATAGTTTATACAGGAAATACCAATATGGATGAACAAGGGAATTAGATCATAACACAGAGCTCAGCTCCTTGCTACTAGAAAGAAATAGTGGGGGAAATAGAAGTGAAAGAGTCGTAACACTGGATGAAAAATATTGGGAAACTCACAGCCAGAAAATGGAAATGAGGTATTGGAGTTGGCAATAAATACTAGACTTAACTGCCTGAGAATTTTCCCCGCTTAGGAATGTGTCAGACTTAGGCTGGAGTTCCCATGGCTTTGGTGTGAGGTATGTATGAGGAATGGTGCTCATTCCAATTAGACTGTTTACTTTGCCCTCTCCTTTGCGCGCCGCTCCACTGCTCACAGGCGCGTCTGTGCGTAAAGGCTGCACAGACACGAGTGGACCAAACGCCAGCTGGAAAAATCTGATCCCTGATTTTTACATTGTTAACTCACCTTTAATAATGTTATATCGAAGTCAGATGAATTTTTGTTTTTAGTCTTATGGGTGTTTGCACAAGTGATACTTTTGGATCACCTAAAAAATGTTGGCGCACTGGCAAAACAAAAAAAAAAAATCGTGGCAATAACAAATAATTACTCCACCCTATATTTTTTCAATCACCCACATCTAACACAAGCGTTTATTGGATGAGAAGTTGCAAAAAAGAATCACGATCAAAGACTTACTGTTTTCTGGCGGACCATTGATCATGTTGAACTTGTAAATTTCTTTGGCATAGTACTCAGTCTCCGTGTTATCCTGTCCACAACTCTGCTGTCTGTCTCTCCCCAGCTCCTCAATGAGCTCCTTGGTGCTGTTATAAAGGGCCAGGACCTGAAACGGTACTTGACTTGGACCTGTTGTTTGAGGCGGACTGGTCAGCCGGAGTTTACTGAGAATCTGTCCCCGCACCGCCTCTACTCGCTTTTTCTTTATGTGGTCGATGTCCACAGTGGTGCAAGTGGATAGCGACAAAGTCATTGTTACACAGTTTGAGAGGAGGAAAAACAAAATTGCCTTTCCCAGATTCATATTTCACTCTGCGTTCACTCACAACCGAGGCTTGTCAAGTAAAAGAAGAAAAAATAAACTAAATTCCGATTTGCATAGAATCCCTTTTCTCTTTTCATTCAAGTCGTGAGTGAGTTCTGTTCCTGGAGGAATCCCATTTTCTCAAGTGCTATGTCATCTTTGCAAAATGCGCATTTGCATGGGAGCAAATCCGTGCCATTTTGGAGAATCTCAACTCTTCATTAAAACTCTTTATTCTACTCTTCATTCCCCCTTATCTCATGCAAGCACCGCTTCTCTTCGTCCTGAGTTTATAGGGCACCGATCTCTGCACCGCGGCTCAGTTTCTCCATTGCATTGGGCTCTTTCCATCCACTTGTGCTTGTGGAGTCAGTGCGCCTCTCTGCTCGCTCGCTGCAGTCCGGCCTCAAACACACTCAAACGCTCTCTACGCTCACTCATGCTTTATAGTCACAAGATGTGACGTTTTCGAGGGAGGGGCAGCGAGTTATAGCCTCTGTCCGGACAATTAGATCTGTTCTATTCTGAAACGCACCTAATGAGACTTTAGATGTTATGTTCTCAAACTTTCGAAAATGTGCGTTATATTGGGCAATGTGAGATTACGCAAGAGCTCCCGAAAAAGGAAACACAGATTTTTCGATGGGATATGTTTGTTTTCTATCCTCTCTGTGCACGAGGATGACCAATTTCATTTGTATTTTTCGAATAAGACGATAGTTAATCAATGTGTTGCTTTGTGCTCATAAATCTCTATCAATTAAGGACTCTTAGCAGCACTCTGGGGTCAGCGAGTGGACTTTATTCAGTCCTTGGGTAATATTGACCACATCCAAAATAAAGTTCTGGAGGAAACTCAAATGCAGATGGAAGGCCAAAGCTAACATAGGAGATCTTGGAGGTGCACAGGGAGCCCAGCCAGCTGCTCTGATCCGCTGGATGCTGCTACCGTTCAGCTGCTCACTCCCCAGAAACATAAAACGTGCATAACAGCGACATCTAGCGGACATAAGAGCAGACTTCAGGTCCCATTTTGACTGAAACAAGCCACTGCAGGACAGGAGATAATGTGATGGGGCTCTGGTTTATTGAGGTTGAGGGAGAAAAAATTGCAAAGGCGTGGGAGTTGTGGGAAATATGCTGATTGTTTGGTAAAAGGCAAACACTGACTCTGATTGTTTAGATGATGTCATTGTTCTACTATCCCTCCCATATTTTTTTCTTTTTCAATGATCCCTTTTCTCTCTTGTTTTTACTGATCCAAGTAAACTGTCACTTGATTCTTAAATGTAGTCACGCCAAACATAATTTAGTCAGATATCTTTGTCTTTACCTTATGTCTTTAGCAGTATGCCTAATACTGTCACTGAGAATTGCATTTTGGCTACATAATTGTAGATGGATAACTGAACAGATCTTCTGGGCTTAAGGTGTCACTGGGGGCCCTGGTCTGCAAAATGTCACTCAAAGTAACACCTTACCGGACAGAAAGGGACTCAAAATTACTACAAAGAGATGCAAAGGAACTGCAAAGAGACAAAAGTTAACCACAAAAATTGGCAAAACAACCACAAATAAACACAATACAACTACAAAGCAACACAAAACAAACACAAGGGGACACAAAACAACCACAAGGAGACACAAAATGACTACAAACCATCACAAAGCATCACAATAAGAAACAAAATTAACTAACATAGACACAAAGCTATCTCAAAATGACAAAAAGATGCAAAACAACCACACAAAATGTCTACAAAACAACCAAAACAGACACAGAAATTCCTCAGAGACCCAAGTGACTTCAAAAAGAAACAAAACAATAACATAAAGACACAGATGCCTACAAACAACACAAAACAGCCAAAACCCATCCCTGAAAAAACAAAAACAAAATTATCTCAATTAGACACAAAATTACCTTGAAGAGACCCAAACAACTAGAAAAAGACATTCAACCACAAAGACACAAATCAACATACATGCACAATGACTCCATAGGGACACAGAATAACCTCAAAGTCTGTGTGTCTTGCTGCCTTGTAGGAAAGGTGTGGGGGTCTTTTACATGTCTGTGCTAAGGGGCCAATCTCTCATAATCCAATCTCTCGCAACTAGTCCTCTGACAACACCTGAAACATATCTAAACTGGTGTCCTGTTTTAGGAGAAACCCCTCCTACTTATCCCGCGGTGGAGAAGACTGAATTTAGTCTACTTTCTGTGTTTGTGTACTTCCTTACTTACTCCACTTCACGGCGACTGACTGGGACGCGAACCGTCCACCTGATTGGCTACCATGGAGAGCGTTGCTACGTGACGCTTTGAAAACCAGGAAGACGCTGTTACCACACTGGTAACAAGAAGAAGAGAAATGGAGGACAACTTTCAGCTCGGAGAGGCTGGGGCGATAAAAAGTGTGAGTGACTCGTTTGATTTGCAGAGAATGCAGTAAGGAAATGTTGGCAGACGTAAGGTGAAGCTTGTGTGCTGTATATCGGAGTGGAGAGCATGCTGAAACGGTGCAACTAGGCTAGCTACTTAGCTATTGAGCTAACGCAAACATCGGTATTAGCCTCTCAATAAATTATATAAAACTCTAACTGATCTGTTACCAGCTATGAGACAATTTGACAGACCACGTCTGAGCAACAGCAGCAGTAAGGTTCGCCTGTGAGGCTATAATATTAGCTAACATCGAGGTTAGCCCTGCTAGCCAAAATTTGCACAGCTCAATGTTTTGCAGATGCTGTGCAAAGTTGGTGGTTTGCAATTATTCAGTGGAAAACTTCCACGAAACGTGCATATACACTGTAGGCTGCCTATACCTTAATTTCAGTGGCGGTGGAAGTATTCTTTTACTTTGTAAAAGTAGTTATAACAAACTGTGAAAATACTCCTACTTAAGAAAAACTAGGTAAGTATAATCAGGAAAATGTAATTTAAGTATGAAGAGTACACTATAAATACATAATGTAGAAAAATCATATCGATTGATCGGTCTGTCTGCCCGTGTATATGTGTAATACTTTTATGTCAATCGGATAATTAGTTAAGTGATAAATTGTTTTAACTGTACTTGTACATAAGCTATTTTGCACTTTACTCTGATTTAAAAATCTTAATTTTTAAACTTAACTAGATATGTCAGATAAATGTAATGAAGCAAAAAGTACAATATTTCCGTGAGATTTCTGAAATATGTGAGATGTAGTGAGGTAAAAATACGAGGGGCATAAAAAGAAAATACTCAAGGAAAGTACAAGTACCTCATAGTTGTAGATAAGTACTTGAGTAAATGTACTTAGTTTCATTCCACCACTGGTTCATTGGTACAGCTGCTACTGCAGTCTTATCCATAAAAAGCAATTATCTTTGAGACTCTGTCCTGCTCTGACCCAGTGCTGGAAATACTTGTTGCAGCTAGATAGGATGCCGTTGTTTGGGAGGTTCATTTATCATCCAGTTTGTTGCTGTGCTCGGGGTGCTTAGGGTTTTTTTTTAAGTTTTTTTTTGTGCTAAAATATTTTTGATGAAAACAAAATCCTCACTTTAAAATATTTGCAGTACACCCAACTCCATTTACAGTTGCAATGGTATTTGTAATTTCACAACTCTTTCTGATCTCTTTAACAATGTGAATGAAAAGAAAACAGAGAAACACTGCTTCAGTATTGTTTCCATAAGTATAATATTGAGACAGTGCTACAATTCAGGATGAATGCTCAACTTCTATTTCATCTACATTTAACACCTCCAGTAGAAAAATCACACTTTCAAAGGGGAACACCACCAAATTAAGAATTCCATTGTGTTATTTCCATGACTTAGAGAAGTTCAGTTAATATTTTTGAACATGGGCTATCACAAATTTATTCACAAATTTGAATTTTGGTGCTCTAGTTTTTGGAGTTTTTCATTTTAACTGATATTTTTGGACTGTCTTAGACAATAGAAATAACATGTATGAATTTTAAAAATTGGCGTGGTTTCCCTTTATGGTAGAGGTATACATTAGCATGATCACTGATAAGGATTAATGCACTTAATCCATCTTGTCCTGCCTTGTTAGCTGTTCCTCTAATCTGCGGTACTGTCTATTGTCCTTAGATCTTTAAATTAAACTTTCCTATTCATTTTCTCTCCATGACCAACATCAAACACCCTACTGATCCCAAGTCAGCATCAACAGGCACATAGGTGCCACTTACTGCAATGGTTATTTCTGAATGAGTTGGTATATTTCACTCCTAGTCCTTACGTGGTATTCAAATTTTAATCTACAGCACTTGAGAAAACAATTGACTACAAATTGCAGCGGTCTTCCCAGAATTTCTTCGAATTACTATGGTATTAATTTCAGCAAAAGTTGTGTATATTTTATATGTTATGTTGTTGGGTAAAAGCACATTAAAATTATGCAACAGTATTCAGATAGTACCCTGAAAGTGCCATGGTGGTCCTTCAGTAGAGCAATCGCTCAATTTTTCCAGGAATATCACACAAATGATGTTCGCTTGTCAAATAATACTTCTATCATATCTACACAAAAAATTGCCACATCGCACTAGGTGACTTCACAGCATTGGAAGTTGCACAAAAATTAAGAAGCAAAGGTGCACAAAGCATCAAACTTGATTGGTTTATGAAGATGGTATAACCTGATCTATTGTATTCTGAAGTCTATCCAGACAACATTTGGTTGGCTCATTAGATGGCGCAGTTGAAGTAAAGTGAAACCACATAGTTGTTGGTAATCGTTTAGAGTGCCAGTTTCTGGCATTATGATATCAAAATCTTTTTCCATTTTAAAATTTTGCACATTTCCCAGGTTGCAAAGTCTGGACGAAGAGCTCGCCTTGCAGCAGACCAATCCTCATTTGAAGATTCTCGTTACGTGAGGAAGTCCTCCACATCGGCTTCGATGGCAGAAGTAAGTGAACGGTATAATCGATGGTTAGTTGCATGTTATAATTTCACCTCACAATAATCTTCATTGATATGCATTTTGGTTTTATCTCACATGAATCACAGGAGGATGACGAGGTAGGTAGCATGAAAAAAGCGGTGACTTTGCATGGCTTCTGCTGCTAATGCTCCAGACATCAACTTTATACCATTTACAGTAGTTTTTATTGTGTAAACTCTGGTCTGCTATGAGTTACCATAATTGTTTGCTTCAGTTCAGCTGGTTGGATTTGATATCCAGGCCTGTTGAGATTCACCACCTCTCATATTACGCCACACACAGTAACACCAGCTTGACACACATGGTATAAAGTTTTAATGGGGTGTTCATTTATGCAGAGACATTTGAGTTGCCATTTTCCTATGACAACAGGTTTTTAAAGCAGTCACTATTCCAAAAGTGCTGCTCTTCATTTATTGTCCTGTGTGTACTGGATCTGATTTGCTTGCTTGAAGTGTTTTGAAGTGTTACTTCACACAAGCTCTAACCCCCCTTTTTAAACTTTAGAAGCTGTGTAATTGTTCTCTAGTAAATTGTCTAATTGAAAAACAAGCAGATTACATCACTAAAGTCCCCGATGACTCTCCCATAAATTTTCCAAAATCCTCTTCATATACTGCTTGATGTTACATGAATCACTTTAAGCCCTAGCAGAAATGTTGTCATAAAGTTTTCTTGGTGACGTCTTTCTCTTAAAACATGTTGGCGCCTGTGTTGCCAAATTTAGACTACATATAGGGCAAAAAAATATATGAGAGAAGTTAAATCAGAAGTGACAGTTGAAACAAAGCAAATAATTTCACTCCACTATCGCTGGCATTTCTGGAATCAGTCACGTATCCTGGATTGGCAAACTGTAAACCAGCCAACATTCCCAAAGCAAAACATTCCAGCGATGCTTTTGCTTTAGGCTAATCTTCCCAAATCAGGCCAACTTCCCCAATGTATGAACCAATATTCTCGCGCCCTCTCTGACCTGCTGTGCACATGCAATACATTTTTCCAGAGTGTCGTGCGACTGGATGGGTTTATTTGCAGTCTTCGTTTATCAACCCTGGCCTCTTCTGCCGAAAATACCCAACTGATTGGTCGCATTCCTGACATCCTTTTAAACAAAGACTCATTTGCTTTTATGGGCTCAGAGGGTTTGGCCACCACAAGTCCCTTGCCCTAGAGACCATCAGAGGATCCTAAATTAGAAAACTACGAGAGCTGAGCTAATTGCCTTAACAGCCATAACTATTTTACTACGACTGTGAGGTTCATATTTGGTCATGGAGAGTTTGAGGCGCAGATTTGTTTTGTTTCTCAGGACACTTATGGTCCTCTCCATTTTTGCAGAGTGAAATAACTGTCACAGGATGAATTTATCGCACTCAAAGACACTTGACCTCACTATCTTGTCTCTCATGAAAATTCTTCATTGTCAGGAATACCAAACATTAGACATCAGAGGAATTTCACATCACTTGAAGGGATTTTTTAGATGTTGCTTAAAATGACTCAGTTGTCATTATTGTAATTCCCTTTGTTCTTAATATAGAGACAGTTAGTAATTACACAAAGTTAAGGGAGCTTGTTCAGCCTGGGCTCTCTCGATTAATGGTAATATACAGCGGAGCAGAGTGGCTCCCCCTCCCTCTGCCCTGCTTAATGGTGACATTCAGATTTATAAATGGCTTCGGTGAAGGAACCAGCCATGAAAGATTATTTCCTCTTTCATCATAAACGAAAGAAATTCTTCACGAGCACTTTGTCCTCTGCAGACCCAATTTAGTAATGAGAAATGTTGTGCCTTTTTTTTCCCTAATTCATTTGTCTAGTGCCCACCCTCGAGTACTCTGAGGAATTCATTCATTCAAGTGCTGGTCTCAGGGTCCCGGTCTCAGGATCGAGATGCATACTCGGTTTACTATTTTCAGAATCAAAGAATGAGAGGGAGAAGGTCTTTTTTTCCTACCAATCTATTTTAGGGTCAGACTTATGGGTCCTGGCAGTTCCCACACTCGGCTCCATATGTCCTGGCACTGGAAATGGACAGTATTGAAAACTATAATAATAAACCGAACAATGGAGTGCATGTAGATGGCTCTGTGTTGCACTTGCCAGGCATGTTGTTTACTGCACAGGAGCTTTTTGGTAGCTTAGAACTTAAATATTGGAATCAATGATTAGAGGTTAACTTTGGTTTAAATGGTCCCAAGAATTGTAGCAGGACATTTAAACATGAATTTTATTATCTTTTAAATTAAAGTTAAGGGGCCTACTTTTCCTGCTGTTGTAGACAAGAGGGCCACCCACTGGCACATTTCCACTTTAAAAACAGATTTTGTACTCACACATTATAGTCACCACTTTGTCAAACATGTATTAATGTAAGCCCTTTAATTATAACAAAATTTAAAGGAACAGCATCTAGTGGTGAAGATTGAAGTTTGAAAACTTCTCCCAGTTGAAATTATTTCAGTGTTTTTAGTTCAGGTGGTTTATTCCAGATCCCTTCCTTTCCAAAACAGATGAACCAGGTGATTAAAACTGATTAAAACAGTTTCAAAAAAGCAGTTTCAAGTTACAAATCAGTGTTTCTCCTGCACTGTTTGGCACATCGCAGACCGGCTTCTCGCCCAGCACCTGCTAATAAGACAAAAAGACAAATGGACCCTGTAGTTTGACCTGGTGTATACACTGAATGACGCAGTTTCACCATAGATAAAAAACTGTTTTTGTGACTCTTGTCGGGCTTCTACCTATGGTGGCTGATGGGAAAACTCAAATGGCACTCTCTAGAGCAAGTGCATGGTTTCTCCGTTCTAGGCTATTGTGGCAACATGGCAATCTATAAAGAGGAGTACCCGCTGCCTATGGAGATATAAACATCAATTTTTTTCCAGGTGCTTAAACACTAAAGAAAACATGTCTATTCCATTTCCGCCAATATATCCCACTAAATCCTACACACTGGACCCTTAAGGTGATTAATGTAACATAAACATATTTTTGTGTTTTATTTTCCAAGAGTACTGCGTAATAATAGTTACAATGCCTACAAATGTGTTTTATTTATCTTCTATGTGAGTGAGTACGCATTCAATGAAGCTCTTTGCTATTAAATTCCTCTCCTCTTCCAGGGCCCTCCTCCCAAACCGGCCCGACGGCAGGGCGGCTGGGCTGAAGAAAGCTCTGGGTCTGGTTCTGCCAAGTACGTATCTTCACCTTTTTCCCCCATCTCCTGTGGCTACGCTGAAGGCGGAGACTGTGCGCTGTGGTCTTGGGTTATGTGTTATTAATGAACTCTCATGCTGTTGAATGAGCTTATTTATCAGTGCATATTTGGCACTCAGGCTGTGAATCAACAAGGTTAGAGGGAGCCTGTCTGAGCAGGCAACTCTCCATTCGTCTTCATCTGTGAGCAAGGCGGTAATTGACATGGTTAATGCATCAGCCACAGGAGGGCACTGTTAGTCAGCTAGCCACTTCATCACAGGGGTTCAAGCCACTTAATCACCCCTTACCACTGCAGTCTGCTCTTTACACGGGGAGCACAACATGGAGAATTCATGAAATATTTGGAACAGATGGAAGGTGTTTGCCAAAAGCTTTCGCCCACAACTAACAAATCTAAATCTGAATACTGTACATGACTAAATCAACACGATACTTTTTTTATTGCAGTGTGTAACTGCCTCTCTTGTTTTCTTTTCCACCTGCCACTGTGCTTCTGTTTTTTCAGTCTCGGTAGAGGTGAGAGCATAGGAGATGCATCGAAGTGAACAGACTGAGTCAATTGTGCTTATTTGCGTAGTTTACTGCACCGTTAGTGCAAGCAGGGAAAACAGCAAACTCAATAGATCTTTCCCTTCTCACAGAAGGTCAGCGTGTCGCTTCTCTGCTTTTGTGAAACCCAGCTTGATTCCCAGTCTCAAAGCGATTGAAATACAGGAGGTGTAAAAGGGGTTTGCGTGCGCATTGATCCTTTCTGAAACAAAGTAAGTAATGGTCCCCCCTGGAACCGGCAAGGACTTTTCCCTTCAATGTCACCCCTCATGCTCAATCACCGCCGCCCTCCTCCCACTAATCCCAGCGCAGAAATCCCGGGATTTGTCGATCTATCACTTCTAATTGACACTAAATGATCTGTCAGTTTATTGATGAACCTTTGAAACCAGGTTGTCACAATATATTTTATCCCTAACAACTTTTTCCAGACAGTTTTACCATGTCTATCGCTTTGCCTTACATGAGTCTTAATCAAGGGGCCTGTAATGTGTCTTAAGTGTCGCCACCCCCGCCCCCCAGACAGGACACAGTCCAAGGGCAGGCAGGTAGGCTCCCTCAGCTCCTCTCTGCCCTGCCTGGGTGGACTGCAGTACCTTCATGTCTGTGAGACTTCAGTCAGACAGCATAAATGAGACAGACAAAACAGGAGTTAACTTTTTTGGCTGAGATCTGGTTAGCTCATTGTGTTTTTATGTCTTCCCTTTTCTTTTGGGTTTCCTCCTCTTAATTATTATTTTTTTCCCTGATACACATAATTGACATAAATTAATAGTCTGCATGTATCCAGATTAATGACAGTTGATGTTTGATGTAAAACGGTGTTCAGGTTTCCCTGTTTGCTCAAGGGGACTCGACGATAAGGCTTGATATCTGGATTTTTGTGCAAGCTTTATTCCTCTTGAACTGAATCTTGAATTGAAATGTTGTCTGCTCTGATTGTCAAGTCAGTTATTATATATATAAATCCTGAATCAAGTTAGCCTAAAAGGCTTTACAGTTTGTACAGCAAACAGTACAGCAAACTCTCCTCAGAAAAAAAACCTAAAGGTAGAGGCAGGAGTTGGTGTTCAGATGCTACTTTTGATATAGAGGCTTTAATTTATTTTTCATGCTTGTTCACAGGGGGCTTGCCTTTCTAGTAATGTTTCTACTGCTTCATACTGAACACTGACATTCTTATGCAGTTTTAATACCAACATTGGCACATTATGATATAAACTTCTTTTATAGTATTATTTTTTTTACATATGTAATTATATATATTTACTTAAATATATGATTTTATTTCTTTTCAATGAATACTGTAGATCTGCTTGATTGTTTTGGCAGCTAAAAGATAAAAATGTCAGCAAGAAAAAGACTTGCTATACTGGATGTGTTACTTTTAAAACCAGTAGGGGGCACTACTCAACCAGGAGAACTAGCAAAAGCATTTTGCTTCATGAAAATTATATTAAAATCTGGTATACACATTTTCAGGCTACTAAATGAAACTTACTCTGCCCTGATTCCTGCCTTATGTTATATCATGATTGATATGAAGTAATAACTTCCGATGTAATAATAATATTGTTTTTGTTTGATGTGCGGTGTGATTGCTACCTTTCTTAAAACAGATAGTGGTTTCTAAAAATACTGTGTTGAGTCAGAGAAGTGTTAAAACACAGTGTTTTGGTGTCTGGCATGCTCTGTTCAAGCTGAGCTGTGTAAATGGAGAGAAGTCTGAAAATAGCTGCATGATCCAGCAGGAGACGAGGCTGAGAAAACAGAGAGGAGAAGACACAACTACTGGAGACCCCGCTGTGTCTGATATGGCAGAATTACTATCATTAGATTCAGATGAATAGGATATATCAAAAATACCTCTGAGGACTGTGCCAGGGTATACATCTTTGAGTTTTGCGCTTACCGTTATTTTGACAGAAGTAAAAATGTAATCTAAGAGGGGCGTTATTTAATCTAACATTCGTTCTCTCTGCTGTTAAACAGATCTTCAAGAAGACCTGCAGCTGAAGACCTGGAAGAGTAAGTTCACTCAGCTACCAAATCCATATTTCACTTTACTCCTGCAGTTGTTGATTGACTTCAGTGCCAGTTACATTTTTGTGCAAAAAAAAATAGGTTGGTTTAAATGTTTGTTTGCTTTGCAGTAAAGTGGAAATAGTGCCGTACTTTCAGATTGTCCTTGGTTGCTAATCCTTGACTTCCAAGAACAATCACTTAACATGATTAAAAAACAGCGTCACTGAGTTGTCATCACTTTTATTGCTGTTAGGAGCCAAGTTTTCCTGTTATTCTAGTTTTTCCCCTCACCCTCCCGCACATCATTCTGTGACTTGAATAGACATCATGAGGAGACACAGGTAGAGGACGAAGTTGTCTTGTGTTTTACTCATCATCGCAGCTGGAGCCCAGTGCCTGAATGACTGTAGTAACATGGAGGCTTTGTGTGTAAAGTTGTTACCCTGCAGAAAAATCCCTCATGTTGTACTTCTGTCACAACTGTCTTGTCTCAGCTATACTTATTCAGTCTGCTGCTCCAGCTGGGTTTTTTTTTTTTAATCCTAGAGGTGATCTTGTCTGAGGCTGGTCACCCAGACAGCACAGCAGCGTCTCATCAGTGTTGACAACTGTTCAGAAGTCCAGTCAGACTGTAGCAGACCGAGCAAGTGTCCTGACTGCCATGAGAAAAAGTCGAGACAAGAAACAGGCCCATCATCAAAGCAAAGTAGCCCAGGAGCCAACACACTCACTCCCTATGATGACCTCACCGTCGGGCTGCATTTTGAAAGCATTAAATAATTCATTCTCTCACACTTCCTGTTTCTACAGCCGCCGCCTGCGACCACAAACTCCCCAGGGATCAGATGATGAAGGAGGTAAGAGCACCCTCACTATCCCCCCACTCTGTGTCTCTCCTCACGGGCAAAGAGGAGCCCTCCAGTGCCTCCCCGCCCGGCACATTCATCCTCTGGAAGCAGAGCAGATAAGCAGGCAGTCAGATCATCGCTTTTCACTGATGCTCACACCATATTTCTCCTTGAATCCAGCGTGGATTCACGTGTTAGAACTCTGCCTCTGCGTTCCTCCTTTTGACCAGCGTGTCACAACGTATCAGCGTGGCCCCTTTGATGAAAATGACAGGTGAATATGCTCATTAAATGAGGTTAGATCTATAAGTGATGGAGAATACTGTGGCAGGATTTCAGTGTTCCCCTAACCTCCCACAACAACACAGTTGGTCACAAACACACACACGTGCACACAGCGTGTCAGGCAGGTGCTGTTGAATACAGATCTAGGAGTAAGTGAGTCACCTGAGGGCCCAAGTCTGCGCACCACAAACAGTGTCAGGACTGAGGGGGGAGATTTCAGCTAAACCATGCCGAGAATAATTGTTCTATTTTGTGGCGCAAGTCAGCTGGGGATATAGGGTCAAACTGCTTTAGTAAAGATAGGTTAGCAGAATGAAATGTTCAGTTGACAACACTAAAGAACTTATACATATCTCAGATAGTGTTGCAATTTATGAGCAAATAAACAAAAGGCATAATGTTTGAACCCTTTTATCTACAGTCAACTACAGGTCACAACTCTAAACTGTTTTAAAACTGTCATGTCAAAATCATCATGTTTTTCAATTCTATGTTGCAATACATAATAATTATTAGAAAATTAATTTATAGAACTCAAAACAAAGCTACCAATATGTAAAAAAAAGTTAATCCTATTGAGTCAAATGTCTTTTTTAGTGTTTAATTCAAATATTTAACTTAATAATTTTCTCATAAAAACTGTGATCCATGATTAAGTTTGTGAAATGATTGTAATATGGAGATAGAGCAAGCAGTAAGGGACAGTACTTTATTTATCAGTGTAGAGTGGTGGGTGGGGACTGACTTTGTTTTTCCTAAATATATCATGAGCCTCCCCAGAGCTACAGATACTTTTCCTTGAGCCTCCGTGAGTGACAAGAAGAAAATGCATAAACGTCCCTCCGCCTTTTATAACAATATTTCACAGTTTCTGGCCATGATGAATTGTGTGAGTTTTGGAGATTTTTAAACCCCCTTTTGGGTTTTGTGGTTCTGAGGGTATTTAAAATAAATACAAAATACAGCCATTTAAAGTTGAATATCGCTCCCTTAACCCAAATCAAAAAACATAAATCCCTTCCCAGTGCTTAAAAACTACATGCACCATTTCCTCTCCTCTCATAAGTAACAAGGAGGCCCTAATATTTATTTATCACTTCAAATATATTTTTTGCAATATTTCATTACGTTTTTTTTTTTTGTTAAAAATGGGAACATTTCAAAAAGCACAAAACTCTCAAATTCAAATCTATTGATAAAACTCTGTTACTGTAAAAATGTTATAATAGTGTTTGTCTCAATTACATGTAATGTACATACACACACACACACACACACACACACACACACACACACACATTTTGTCTGTCACTGTCCAGCATGCAGTGGCTCAAACGGCCAGTTGAATGAAGAGTCCAGCAGAGGTTTGGTTCTCTTGCAGTTAATGCCGCCGGAAAGATTATTACTCTGTGGAGGGAGACCTCTTAATACAGAGCCGGAGGCAGGGGCATTGGAAATTACAGTGCTGAGGGTTAGTGAGATAGCCCCTGCGATCTTGATTATGTCCCCTACCCTTATCCCTTATGTCCACTGGCTACAAGCACAGACAGAGAGAGAGACAGAGAGAGAGAGAGAGAGGGCTAGCCCCATCCCCTGCTCCCATCTTCCCATCAGCTGCCCCCACAGCCTCCTGCTGGTCACTTAAAATAGCACCAGTATCACCAAAACACCCATCTACTTCATGTCTTACTATTAGCTGGCTATGTGTTGAATATCGTCCCATAAGCTTTTCAAATGGAAGCAGCAGCCTAGGTAATCATTTGACTGGACCCCTGCGTAGATTATAGGAGGCCAAGTGATGTGGGGAGACGTCCTGTTCGCCAAAGTCACTGACTGGCGTTTGCCTGCCGGGAGTATGTCTACATTCACAGCAAATTATCCCCTTTTGATATTTACATGCTTCAGCGAGGAAGCCGGACGCGAGCGTGTAATAAGGATACGCGTGGCCTGCTCGCTGCCAGACAAAAGCCACCTTGATACATGTCCAGCCAAGGGAGTATAGGTAATACAGACAGCTCCTCCTGACGGAGCTGCCCTTTGCGTCCGGAGAAAACACTGGCTTGTTTGCGGCTGCTTTGATGCCCTGCTTGACCTCCAGTAATGGGTTGAATTTAAAGCTCATTTAAAAATGTTGTTCCTTTTTTCACTTAATAATAGACTTTGCATATAGACAACATATGCCTCTGTGCTTCACATTGAACTCTCATGGAGTGTGTTAATAGTGCATTACTGGCTGAAATGAAAAGACGTGCGTGTGGACACATAGACAACCCAGGAAGCTGTTTGCAAAGAGCCGGACGGCAAGGCTTTTTGATGTCATTGCACTAAGACCATTAAATTTGATTGGGGGTCCAGGGGGGACGGATTCTGCTGAACGCTGTGCTTTGTAAATGAGAGGACAAAGTGTCACCGGGGCCTCATGAATATGAAATACCCGCGCCCGCATTTATTTGGATATCAGAAACACAGATGAATCTTGTCAGCGGCTAAACGAGCATGGCATTTTTAATTTGGTTTAATTAAAAAAGAGAAAGAAATAAGTTATCAACAGAGGGTGAGCTTTTGTTATCCGCTGAAAGTTGATAGGTTAGGTTTTGACCAAGTTGTCTTCTGAGAAATGTGTCCAGAATTTAAAAAAAAAAAAAAATTCTCAACAGTCTGTAACTTTTCTGGAGAACTGAAATTTAGTGTTCCATCAGAGATCGATGTTTCTTCAACTGCGGTTTTATTTTCAGGAGTTATTTTGAAGGAATGGTGACACAGATGCCGAGATATTTCCTCACATCAGATGCACACTTCTATCTCCTCACCTCTATTTAGCTCCTCTATTGACTTTCCCCTCAGGGTGCAGTACTGTGGTTAGAGATTACTGACAACCCTCTTCATGCAGTCCAGCTCTCTCTTTTCCTCTCACTATCTGTCTGTTCCTCTCTCTCTTTGCCTCCTCTCTCACTGTCAACACTCAGCTGTAGAGCTAATAAGGATGTGCAGTCTGCCGCCCCCCACCACCTTCCCCAGAAAACATTGTTCAGGAAATCCACATCACGCCCAAAGTTGACACATTTTCTGTGAGGGCAGATGGAAAGCCAGAGAAGTTTTTGACAACTGTCTGTAATCAAAAATGTATCCTGCTGACACGATGAAATGTTTTTGGGAAACAATTCTTCCTCATTTTTGTTTTTCTTTTAAGCTCTCTTCTTAAGCAGTACTGTAACTTTTAGATCAGCGATTCCCGACTGAACTGGTCCAGCCACGGCTCCATATTTCTCCTTAGTCCACACATTAGATAAAATACCACATTTTCCTTTTTTTCCCACAAAATGTAAATGACACGTCGGCTTAGAACACCAAGATATAAAACATGTTACAAGAATATACCGAATATGGCACTTCAAAATAAAAGCTCTGTGCCAGAAATTCACTGTACTTTAATATAAAGTGTAATTTTTACAAACTTGAAACATTCATGAGTCACTTGCAGTCAGAATGAAACAGCGACCCAAATTTGGACCTCGATCCAGCAGTTGGGAACCACTGCCTTAGAATGTCATCACACAATAAGGGACCTATTATGAAGTCTTAGAGTTCAATTCAAACAGTCTCTTTGTTCATTATTAACTATTTATCCTTTTTCCATCAAATCTTTTTATTTCCCCTATTATGCCTCTTTTATTTCCCTGCTCCAACAAATGTCCATCTAAAAAATGCTGTGAAAGTTTGCCCTGTCCTTCTTGGGAGTGGAGCCATCCTCTGTCCTGTTGCGTTTTGCCAATTAAAGTGGGTTCCTACTGTTTGAGCAGCGGGTTGGCGGCTCCTGGCACCACAGCCCCTGCCAGGCCGCACTGTGACTTCCGACCCCACACAGATGGGCCCGCAAGCAAATACTCTTGCACATGGCTGGATGCCGCCCCAGTCGGAGTGGCAGAGTGGACATGGAGGTCGGCCTACCGGCCACTGTGGGTCCTGGGGGTGGGCGGCGCTGACAGGGCCCAAATGCTAAGGTAGCAGGGGGTGCTTTCTGGGGAGCCCCTGGCCAGCGCCCCTCTCACAGCAGGAAGAGCTGCCGCCTCGCCTCCTGAATATTCATGGCCGCATGGCTATTGTGACAGGGCAGCTCTTATGAGGATGTAGCAGGAGAGAGGGAGGGGAGGAAGTGCCACACAGACATGGTCACACATACACATATTCTCACAGATCTGTGCACTTCTAGCAGCCATACACAGGGGATTTACTGTACCTTTCAAAAATTAGACGAGACTCAGATTTTCTCAGATTTCAACACTTTTTGAAATGTAATCAGCAGTGGTGGAAAGTAGTTAAGTAGATTTACTCAAGCTCTGTATTTAAGTACAACTTCTAGATTCTTGTACTTGAGTCTTTTTTTCCCCACTTTATACTTTCACTCTACTAAATTTCAGAGGGGAATATTGTAACTCTACTTTGCTAAATTTATCTAAAAGCTTTAGTTACTCGTTACTTTACAAATTAAGACTTTTGCAAAAAGAAAACAATATAAGGAGAGTTTATAAAATATGGTGTTTTCTTACAGATTTTAAAGAGTTTTTTTAGGTGTTATTATTTTTTATTTTTCTGAATTGGGTACTTTGGTAATTATTTTGATAAACATTCTACATTCAAGTCATTTTTTTCTTTTTTTAACAGTTTTTTGATGTTATCTCTGTTTTTTGTTTTTTAGATATTCCTGTGATTCCAGACCTTGAAGAAGTACAAGAAGAAGATCTCACCATGCAAGTTGCTGCTCCACCAAGGTATGGTTGTGACGCCTTAAACTTTTAGTAGTTCATCTTTACACACACACACACACACACACACACACACACACACACACACACACAGTATGTCTCCAAACCTGTGTATGACAGTTAACCTCTGTCCGTGCACAGGACACTAGATCAGTAGCCTGCTCTGGTGACTTTGATGGTTACCTGTCCTCCGCTCGTGCCATTGCAGAGTGTCTTGCTTTATTGGGCTGAAATGGAGAAATAACAGTTGGGTGTGATTTATGCAACTCTGTTACCAGGGTCTCTACTAACCGGGCCCTTTGATTTACAGGGCAGTGAGAGACACGCCGACATGTGTCGAATATGTAGCAAGGCTATGACAGCGGTGGAGGTTATTAGGCTGGGGCTTGCTCTCTGTGCGAGATAATATCCACATTGAACTCATTGCGGGGGCAATGTAGCGTGTAATGTGCAGTAAGTAGGACTGGCATGCACTGCTAGGCCCCGGCCACTTTGAGAGCCCCCCCACTTAATTCCAACCCACAGATAAGCAGCTGGGTTTCAATTTGAAGCGTTTACCACTTGGCAACCATCTCCTGCTCTCTGTGGTCTTTGCATCAAATCTTGGAGCTTCATTGTGCACAAACTTCAAACTTCTGCAAAGCCACTTCTCAGACTCTGGATGCATGTAGTGTGAAAGCACTGCAGTCAGGATGGCTGCTATTTTCTGTGACATGTTGTCGTGATTGAAACACATATCTGTTACTGTATCAGATGTCAGTTCTGACTGTCTGTTGCCCCGTCAGCATCCAGGTGAATCGGGTAATGACCTACAGAGATCTGGACAATGATCTGAAGTATTACTCTGCGTTCCAGACCTTAGTAAGTCAAGTACATTTATTTTTATATCTCTTTGATATTTCTAACTCTCTTCTCGTCAAGGTTGTCCGTTTCATTTTGCAACCAACATCACCTCTGTTTGTGCAAGCTAAGTGAATTTTTCCACGATCTTCCTTCAGGATGGAGAGATCGACTTGAAGCTCCTCACTAAGGTTTTAGCACCGGAGCAGGAGGTGAAAGAGGTGAGTGAGTTTTTAGTAAATATAGCTTGTGAGCTCCCAGCAAATGCCCGTCCAGCTGTTTCTAGAGCATCAGGGGAGGTTGCCACTCTGTCTCCCAGGTAATCAAGATTTATGATGTGTACATTAACACCCTCCACTCTCCTTCCCCCCAGTTCTCCTCTCTTTGCCCCCTCTGTTCCCCCGTGCTCTCTTTTCTTGGTATGTCTCCCTCTGCCTCTAATTCTTCTCCTCTCCTCCTCTTGTCTCTCTTTTGCTCTGCAGGATGATGTGAGCTGGGACTGGGATCATTTGTTTACAGAGGTGTCCTCAGAGCTACTGATGGAATGGGATCAAGGAGAGAGTGAGGAGCCGGCCGCGCTGCCTGTAACATGAGGAGGAGGTTTGGACTGGGACTCTAAATGGCTCTAGTGGGAGCTGGGTGAATGTCCATTACACAGAAGGGCCGCTGACTTTGCTTATCGTAACTTTAATTACTGTTTGTTATCAAGAATTTATATTTCTAGAGTGTATATACAGCGTTTCTTGTATTTTATAAATAAACTTCACTGCAGAGTGCACAGTGCAGTGCTGTCTTACCCTGTCTTTGTTTAGCTTTTTGGAATTTCACCCTTGTTTTTTTGTTAGTTTCCAACTTAAACAGCCAAAAGGCAAACTGATTTTGTTTGAAAAGCTCTTCTGACACAGATAAAAATGCCCTCCTTGTACTGCCAGCATTATCAACACCCTCATACAAGTCCAAGGTTGATAATCAGCTAAGCTGAAATCCAGTTGATTGTGTTCAAATTAACATTCCTCATTAAAGCCTACAACCTTATTGTTATTGACTGTGCCATTGACTTTATCTTCCAGGTCTTCGATAGGAGCAACCCCTTCTTCACTATTATCTCAAAAGCATTGAACAGAGTTCCTATTGACACCTGGGGGATTAGCATACATTATACCTTTTACTGGATAAAGAAGAATGGATGTAAGTCGGGAACAAGACGGCAGCTGGTGTCAGGTGTGTACTCTTTAAGTGAAAGAACAAAATCCTCACAACAATGTGATAACACTTAATAAAGAGCCCACAAAACAGGCCACAGGACAGGATACACACGTTTTCAGCTCTGAATTTAAATTAACATCTGACACATTTTCACAGAGCTGATTTCAGGAAGTGCTTTGTAAACCGTGCCTTCAACGTGTGCTGGCCGCATGTATCAGCATTCAGTTTTGTCTTTGGTTCATGTGTGTGAATATAAATGCAGGCCTCCAAAGTCAGGCCAGGTCTATTAGAGAAACAGCTGTAACATTTACAGATTGTGATTAGGTTTATTTCTGAGGCAGGGAGCGGTCTCAGGACATTTGGAGATGCACAGCAAAGTCCTCAAGGACACATAATCTATGCATCTAACAGCTCAATCACTGCCCATCACAAATAGATCCAGATTTTTTCATTTGGTGGGCCTTGAATCAACTTCATCAAGTGTAATACCTTAGGACGAAGCTATCACACGGGATATTTGTGCTCGGAATATTTGTGTGTGGGAGAATATTTGAGCTCAAACCCTGTGAGTGATCTGTTTGTTTCTCTATCAGACATACAAACACACACTTTTTTGCCGCCTCCACAATTGGCTTATTTAGCCAGACTTAATGAATTCTGCCCATATGCCCCGAGCAGCTGCTATGTTGCCCCTTCCTCCCGCCCCCGCCGAGCTGCGAAGTGCCCATCCATGTAGAGACAACCTCTAGCTGTCTCTCTGGAGAAGCCTAAGCCTGCCACTCCTCTGCTGGCAGCCGGCCGGTGCTGTCTGAGGTGGACTGCGGACGGGCCGAGGACTCAGATTAGGGCCCAGTGATCACGGGTTGTGGCCGGCCTCAAATGATTGGCCCGAGCATCGGTGGATCAGAGAGGGGATTAGAGAAAGAGAGAGGGATCCAGAGACGCTGTTTGGCATATGCTTGCATCCAAGCTTCTCAAAGTGACCTCTCTCTACTCCCTCATCCTGCCGCTCGCTTCTCCTTTATTCTCTCCGTGTCTCTCCGTGTGTACAGTATATCCTCAGAATGACCTCTCACTGTCTGGGTGCAGTGAATTCAATCACATCAGAACAGCTACAATATGTACATTATTTCTAGTAAGGAAGACAGTTGTGTTCTCAGAGAGCTTTTTGGTTATGGCGGTTGCTTTCAGATGAACATGGTGTCACTGGGAGGTGAGCTGAGTCTGAGGCCACGCCAACGCTGTGTATATCAGATCAAATGATACAGGCTTCACACAAGTTGAGGGTGTAATTTGTTTTTCCTTGACATTTTTCTATTAAAATAATGGAGCCATTACTGCTGTAACAATCCACGTTGAACCAATGTGTGCCATAGCAATCCGATATTTCATTCAAAATCCTCCAGTAATGACACAGTGTTTAACATCTTTTGATTTGATGGGGTGCATGCAATACCACAGCACACCAAAACTCAGAGTTTATGCAGGAAAAGAATTTTTCTCGTGTGAATCTGCGCTGCTTATTTTGAAAGCAGCAGTTTGTTAGTGAAGAGCCACTGTAAAACGTTTAGGCCAGTATGGACCAGCTGAGCACAGGTAGCTCTCAGGCTGCTGAGTTTAAATGGGTCATTTATCTGTGCTTTTAGTGAGTCCCTTGGTGGAAATGACTTTTCATCTTGTGGCAAAGCAAACAAACGCAAAGGAAGTAATACAGTTTAATTAAAAAAAAGCGGACGAAGGCCCCATTAATGTAATGTTTTTTCCTGCTCCTCGTCGACAGGCTTGTCTTAATGTATTTTGATATTGGGCGCTAATTGGAAGGATAGAATAGAGATAATATGCTTCCAGGTCTACCTAATATGCTGTGGTGTTGACAGAAGTTTATACATCTTATCTGGTCTCAATATCTGCCTTCCATATGGCCCAAAAGCAATATGCAGAGGTGTAATTAAAGAAAATGGGGAGATGTGGAGATAGCTGGGGCCCAATGCCGGGGCCCCGTAGACACAGAGTGAGGGGTGAGGACAGACGAGCTAAAGCTCAAGAAATATTAGGACCAGTTGATTCCACCAGGGGCTGCGTGCCTGTCACAGGTTCCCCGTCGCTGACCCAGCCGGCACTGCATCAGTCAGGTGCCATGAAGCGGTCATGAGAGGATTATTATCTGTTTAAAAAGGCAAGAAAATAAAGACGTCCCCCCTTTTTAAAGCCAGGGACGAGATCATGTTTTACACATTAATTTCTAACTAGCTCGACTATATCAACCATATTCAAATGGCTCTTGCGCCCTTTGAAACAAGCCTCAAAAAGCAGCCGCAGTATTGATTTGCCACAAAGACTCCATGATATTTCAAGTATAAAGGAGAGATCCTCGCCACACAACTAAGGCAGTCAGATCAATATCATTTTTTGATCAAAAGGGGATTTGCTTTTGAAATAGCTAGATTAAACAGATGTTTTATTTTGCACCTTTAAAAACCCGCAGGGGGTTGTGTGAGAGGAGGGGGAATTACTCCACAAAAGAGACAATGAAAGAGGGTATTTTTTAAGACAGAAAGTTTGACGGGTTGAAAAGTATTTTCAGTTTTGTCAGTGCCATTTTTCCCCTCTCTTCTTTAGTTAATATTCTATCGCTCCAAGTCCTTTTTTGTTTACCCCAGGTGGGCTCGGACATGAAATGGCTGGGACAGTGGCAGCTTTGAATGCCCCTGGGCATCTTACGGCCGTCATGTTGTCAAAGGACCCGGGAGGGGAAATGAGAGGCCGGGAGTTTTTTTCAAGTGTAAACCATGAGGTGGTGGAGAAAAAAAGCTTCTGTTCTTTTTGTAACAGCGAGATTGGCTGAATTCATTATTATTATTTCCCGCTTTCCCCTCATATGTTTTTAGTGCGGCCGATGGTTGGAAGGCGAGACAGGGGTTTGAACATGAAATACAGTCCAGCTCCACATTTGTCATGTATTTTATTATTTCCCTTCCTCACCTCTCAGTCCTGTACGCGAGGTCCTTCATTTTTCACATGACTGGTTTTCTTATCATTGTGGGCCCTCTCTGCTGGCCTATGAGTGACTTAAAGGCAATAAAACACAAAACATTCTGTAAAACACGGATGCCTCTCTGATCGCGGAGGCCCTGCAATGCCTCTCCGGGAAATTATGATAATAACTCAGTGGCGGTCGGAGTGGCCAGGTCGCTTGTGGGGGGCTGGGGGCAATGGGACGGGGTCCACCAAGGTCCTCTGAGCAGGGACAGGTCAAGGTGGCCTGTTGGGCCTCGCCCCACACAGCCCCCTCTGTCATAAACTCTTTCCATCATGCAGTATGCTGTCCGCAGCCGGGTATACAGCAGGAGCTCTTTGTCTTGTAGCCACTGGCGATAAAGCAAGGGCTGATGGTTGTGTTGGCCCCCCGGCAGTGGCGAGGTCAGCCGAGGAGCTTATCATAGCCAGCAGAGGAAAACGCCTGAGTCAACACAATTCTGCTGTTTGCCCTCTGAGGGTCACAAACACACTGCTGCTGTTTTGAACTTTTTGGTCCTTTTGAGGCGAAGACACAAGGCAGCAAGAGTGTCTGCTCGTGATTTTTGGTGTCTGGATTTGTCGCTGGGCGAGGGAGGGGCTGGATGGAGCCCCACAACACCTTTGGAGTGTGTGAATGAGAAGGAGCGAGGACAGGAAGAGAGCGTGGGCTCCACCACTGAGGTGCTGACAGAGGGGACCGAGGGGCTGAGATTGCACCTGTTCCGGCCCAGCACCCTCCCAGCAGGGTCTCGCCAGAGCCTCAGCCTTCTCCTGGCATCTGTGATGGGGGCCAGGGCCAGTCCCACCTCCAGCGCTCGCTCCACCTCTTCTTTTGCTTGTAGAGGAGAGACGAGAAACGCTGGAGGCTCCATCTGCCGAGGGCTCGCTGCGGTCTCTGCGGCCCGCCTGGGGAAGGGGGTTGCTAGGCCTCCACGACTCTGCTACGGGGGTCTCACAGTGGTAGACCACAGCGCGGCACATCACACGTCACATGCCAGCTGGCCAGGCTCTCTCCACTGTAAACAGAGACTAATGACCACTCAACACACACACACCAAACACATAGCTCTCAGTAGAGTGGAGGAAGGGGAGTAAATGTAAGAGAAAAGGCTTGGTTTGGTTTGGATAAAGGAAAGCAGCATCCTGAGGTTACTTCACAGGATCTGCTGCTGTAGGAGAAGCTGTTTGAGCCTGGAGAGGGAGCTCACCGTCACAGTGGGACATTGCTAAAGCTACTCTTTGGCTCTGACTCTGAGTCCACTACATCACAGTCCACTGGTTTCTTGCATGCATGCAACATCACAGGCCTCTCAGTGCTCCACAAGCCCCCAGGCTCAAGCTGGTCCACCCGCTGAGCCAGTAAAGCTCTCATGTTGGATATCTGTCCTGAGGAACTGTATGTTGCTATGAACTCTGGGAAGGAATAGTGCACAAGGCCCTGCTAAAAAATGGCCCTTTCAGCTTGTGGGCCCCTATAATCTTTGGAACATTAGCAACTGTTGATGTGCTGCATTAAGAAATTTTCATAAAGAATTCAAAATGTAATAATGAACATCCATCAGTGGGCTGCGCCTTTACTTTAACCATAACATATTTACTGTATGTCAGAGAATGGATGGATTACTGAAGGCACAAGCCCAGGGACCCAAAATGTAAGGGCCCCCTTGGCCTTCATCTGTAAAATGTCACATGAATGAAAACATACTGACTTGGAAGAGGTGCAAAATGACCAAAAAATTACAAAGAAATATCTAAATAGACACGTTTTTTTAAAATATCAAATACACACTAAATGATTACAAAAACATGCAAAACCACCAAAAAAACCCCGCAAATTAATCTCAAATATACACAGAATTACCTCAAAGAGATTCAAAAAAACAAAAACATATAAAGAATTGCCTCAAAGAGTCACAAGAAACACAAAGACCCCTTAAATGACCCCAATTACACACCAGATTATCTCAAAGAGACCCATAATGACCTCAGAGAGACACAAAACAATGATAAATAACCTCCAAGAGACACAAAAAGACCACAAGGAGACAGACAACAATCACATGGAAATACAAAATGACCGCAAAGAGTTACAGAGAGACAAGATTATCTAAAATTTACAAATACCTCAAAGAAACACAAAGAGACCACACAGAGAGAAATGATGACCTCAAAGAGACACAAAACCAAAAAATACAAAGATTTACTTTAGAGATACAATAAGACCTCAAAGAAAAACAAAGAGATGCAAGATTAGACAAAATGCACAATTAATTACCTCAAAAAATACAAAACAACCTCAAAAAGACACAAAATGACTATAAAGAGATACAAAACAACTCAAAGATGTATAAAGACAACGAAGAGACACAAAACAAACAAACAAACAAACAAAAAAGAGGCAAACCACCGCAAACTGTGTGTCTTGCTCCTGTGTTGAAGAGGTGGTGTGGCCCTTTGCACATCTATGCCACTGTCTCATAATCTGCCCATGTGTCAAAGTGGCCTTGAGTTTTGTGTGTACAGACTGAAGGACATTTGTCTCTTCGTGTTTCCTGTCCCGTCTCATTCAGGATCTCCTTGTCCATGTCTCCAAAGCTCAGTTTTCTCAAGAATTTTCCTCCTGCAATCAAATTACAATTATTTTTAGCATCCCCCCAACCAGATAATTTCATATACGTCTTGCTATCTCATTTGACGTTTTACCCTGATGTCCCCAACACATGCATTTATAGATATAAATATATATGGGGATATAAATAAATATATCAAATGCAGGATAGGAGTAATGTGACATTGAGTGTTATTCCCCAGTTAGTCAGGTAGAGGTAGGGAGGTCACTCGGCTACACTGAGCCACTGGCAGCCCAGGCCCCGCTGGTCCACTGGAGTGACTTGGCTTCATCTACAAACTCGCAATAAATATCTGGCCATCATTTATTTTAATTCACTCCTTTCTTGCTCAGATGGAATGAATTCTTAACCTTGTAGGACAAGGACACTCGCATGCTGCCTGCCTTGCCTTAGCTGCTAAATTATTCTTCATTCTTCAGGGGGAATAAAAAAAAAAAAAAAAAAAAAAAGGAGTCCGGCGTTGCTCAAACTGTCAGCTCCAATGAAAAGCACGCCTGAAAACGTTGTCACTGAACCCCTGGACAAGGAAAAGACGGGGAGTGGGCAGTGAAAGACAGGGTGAGAGTAGTGGGGGAGAGAAAAAAGGGGGGAAGGTGGGGGAGTCAGCAGCCTCCAGAGTGATTTATTTGCCAAATCAGGACACAATGAGTCGATTATGAGTCCTCTAATAAGAGAGAGTGTTTGGGGACCCACTAATTGGGCATGATTGAGTTGCAGTCTGGGAGCCGGGCGAAAAGGGAACCTGGTCGGCGGCTGTCATGCAATCATCAGCTAATCAGAGCTTTGAAATTAAAACTGCGTGTTTAGGGTAGAGGACGGGATAATGGCAGGGACCTGTCTGAGCTCTGAGGCTGCCTGAGGAGGCTGTTACGGTGCACATGTGTTTGTGCACTTGTTTGTGTGTGTTTATAAGTACAGTATGTATGTGTGTAGTGGATAAAACAGATTATTGTAAATGCTGTGTGTGTTTGTGCATGTGTGTGTGGGGGGCTCTCATCTCTGACTGTGCTCTGTGCTGGTCTTGATGAGGACAGTGAAGGAGCTGTAATCAGCCCAGCCCTTACGCTAATACTTCTATGGTGTGTGTGTGTGTGTGCGTGTGTGTGTGTGTAGCTTAATCTGCAGGTTAAAAAAAATATATATATATTTGTTTGTTTTTTAATAAAGGCAGAATTGAGAAATATAATCTAATCCAAAAGTAACTGTAAACTAATATGTTGTAGAGATTATTCAAAATAATATATCATTTTCAAAAATTGTTACTGTAATAGCAAAGACTTGGAATATTTTATATATTTATATATTAACAGGTATTTATACTCATTTGAAAAGTGAAAATGAACAACAATATGTTAGTCCTTTTGGTTAAACATGATTGAAAAGAAAATGACAAGTCATCTTTAAAATAAAAATAAAAATACAAGTTTCCTCCATTATTAGCACATGCTAATGAAGTGCCACAGCTCTTGAAATAATAAATAAAGAAGGAGGTTTTAAAAATCCCAAATTAAACGGAAGGCTTCAGTTTCTCCAAAACAATGTTGGGAATTTATTTCAGTTGAACCGTTGTATTCCTGTGACGTCACTAGGGGGCAGTGTTTATCTGCAATGCATCGCGAGAGCAAACACACGAGGCTAATTGATGTCAGGTGCTACCTCTGGATCTGCGGTTAAAACAGAGTTGCAAAGCAGTATTACAATAAAAATGCAATCCAAGTAAAGGCTCTGAATTACAGGTAAGATGGAAAAATCACTTTTTAAAGAAAAATGTTTTTCTTCTTTTCTTTTTGCAACTTTATTGTGTTAAATGTTTTTTTAACATGGTGGCCTGTGTTGTTCCAACTTCTTGGACGCATTTTAAGGCCACTTTGGTGTCTCTCTACAAATTTATATACATTTCCATAATATCACTGTCAGAAGTTACAGCTTTCTCAATACTGACTTTATGGTAAGATTAATGTAGGTTAATGGTTTTCATAATATTTACAGGGAAAAAAGTAAGTATAGCTCTACAATACCATTTTCAAACATTATAGTTGTAATTTTAACCACTATAGATATTTTTTATAATTTTGTGTTTTTTTCCCCTCATTACAGAAAACAAGCTGGAGGACTGTATATGTGCAGGTCTGCTTGAGTCATTGCTTCATGGGATTTGAGTGCAAAAAGCACAGTAAGTGTCTGAAACATGTCCACTATCATTTAACTGGAAATTAATTTAAAAAACAAAACACTCATGTTAATTTTGGCTGCTGTAGATTCATGTATTCAGATATAATTATTTCAGACAGTCGTTAGAAGTATATAAGATATTTATATTTTTCATTTTTCCTCATAACTAATGCATTTTCCAGCTGTTTATCCATGCTCTAATATTAAAGTGAAGGGATCAGTGAGACACTTGAGTCCAATGACATCTGTATCATGTGTTTCAGTGAGAACTGATTTTGAGAATAACTTTTATTTTTTTTAAGTACATCATTTTTTTTCTCTGAGCTCTCCTATTTTCTATCTGTGTCCACAAATTAGCCCCCAAACAAACCAACACACACAGTATTTCTTTCAATCCACCCAAGGCCTTGTCTAATTGTAAATGCGCCTTACATCTAAAGAGGGCCTCACTATAAAAATCTGAAGTGGGTTTAGGCATAAATGGGATTAATTCCCAAAGAATGTCCTTTGCTCTTCCTCCCATAATTTCATTTGCAGGGTCCACAGGATGAATAGCCAAGCAGGCAGTGATGTGGAACTGGAGGACAGGCCTTGCGGGGCCTGTGCTGCTACACCGCAGCCTTCAGGTTATGTTACCTTGATAATGTCACAGCTGCAGGAACCACACCGCCCACCGTACAGGACACAGGAAATCCAATTATCCGCCTTCTAATGTGTGGGAATTTTACGCTCTCATTTCTTAGACTTTGGCTCCAGCTCTGCTTGAGGGCAAACCTACCTGAGACAGATTCCTAGGATTGTTATTTATCAATTTATTAACCTGGAAAATGTCCACTGGCTTTTTGACTGAAATCAATATTTGAAGAAAGTTAGAATATAGTGGAACCAAAAAAAAAAAAATCTTTACAAAACCATTAGATTAAAATTTTAAAATCAGTTAATTTAACTTAATTTACATCCTTTTTGTGCATCTACTTTAAATCTGATATCTTTATTCATACATACAGTATCTTAGTTGCACAAACAACACACAGTCCCACACAGAAAGACAAACAGGAGCAACCCAATTCATCCTGGAGTCAGCCAGGTCTTTGCAATGGCTGTATATGGGAGCAGGTCCCCCACCTGCCTGGACCCCCGACTGTTTTTTGATTTAATTAAAAGGAAGAGGGTGCATCAATTTCAAGCGCGTGGCGGGGAGATGACAGTACACAAATTGAAAGTAAGCATCTCAGTGGAGCAGGGAGGGGGTTGGCCCATCATTAACATAGAAGACAATTCTGTGTGCTATGTAACAAGATTAGAAACATTATTATCATTCCACCGCGAGACATAAAACCCTGCCATGAAAAGAAAAAAAAAACAATCTCAAGAAGGCTCTTTACTCAGGACAGAGTGAGACAGATTTGAAAAAAAAAACACAGGCAAGTGTTTTTTATACTGTCTGTGAAAATATGTAGCTCATTCCTTAGGGAGGTTTCATATTTTCTGATACTTTACCCCACACAGGAGTGATTATGTATCTCAGAAGTGATTATATATCCGCCCTCCCCTCCCTGCTGAACCCTAAGCACAGATCCAATGTATCAGTCCGGTTGCTTTCGGACCGGTCCAAAGGAATGTGAATGGGCTCCGAGCTCGAGGAGGAGCCCTATTAATGAACGGTAAAGACAGATGAGTCTCTCTCATGCCAAGCAGGTTGCCTCAATTGGATTAGCGAGGCTGAGATTGGGATGGATAGCTGTCTATGTGCCAAGTGGCCATTAGCCCGGCCAATATGCCAATATAACTGTACACAAAAACAGGTTCAGGATTCCCCTCAGTGATCTCAACACTCAGACTGGAGTCAGCAGCTGAGGATTTCTAAAGCATTAAAACTGTACTGACATACTAATGAGCAATAAACATTTATCAACTGTGATAATACGAAGGTTAAATAGTTGATTTAAGAGCTAAGGTCTTTAATTCTAAATGGCACCTGAGACGGATTCCCGTATTGCTTTCAATGTTCAGGAAATACAAATATCAGCATCCAGTACAAGTGATCTGTCAACGGCTGTCACACTGTACTTTATGAATGGAAAGCTGCCCGTTCCTGGCATGTATCAGAGCGGGTTGCTATGTTTCCGTGGCTGATGTCATGTTCTCGGCGAGGCGATGATGGGCACTGTAGATGTCAGTGGACACCAGGGGCCCTTCTCCAACCAACTATACAAATGGGCATGAGTGTGAAGAGCTGGGGAAATGTTATCAATCACCCCGCGTCCCAGTGGAGGAGCTGCTGGCGTTTGTGTAGAGAGTCCCTCTCATACTGATCCATATAAAAGGCTGTGTGATGTATTAGAGCAGATGAGCAGGGGCTGGCTCTGACACATGACTGACAGCTCATTTGACAGCCCCAGGAAAGTGTGCAGGGAAGTTTCAATCTAATCTAATGCTGCTGAAGGAATGAAATTGTGGTGTGAGATTATGTTTTCATGTTATATCCCCTCTAGGACAACACGAGCTGAATGGGATGAATATGATGTGGACGACCCCTGGTCGAGAAGGTACCTATGGAGCCAGACGCCGCAGTCGACTCTCAGTCGAGACCTCCTGACCCATGATTCCCACCTCAATCCACTTCAGTCCAGTGAATCAGGTTTCTGAAGAAAAAACAAGAAACTGGAACCCGGCTCAAAGCTACATCTGTGGGTAAACAAAAACATTTTTGTGTCATGCATTATGAATCAGCTGTCTCGTGGGGCTTTCCAAACAGGTAATCTCTGTCATTCAATCGCTTGACCGCAGAACCTGGGTCCTCCTGAAACGGGATAGTCACAAAACAGACATTAATATTAAGTGCAAGACGGATCAGCTTCACCTGCTTCTCCTTTTTTCATAAGTGGAGAATATCTGTGTATGCTACCTGCATCTTGAAATCAATACCTCTTATTCTGCAGTATAGGTTTACCTAGGTTTAATGCTATCTCACAATAAATCACTTATTTACTGACACAACATAAAATTAGCCCTTTGTAAAAAATATACTTCCACATGCAAAAGGTCACAGAGGTCACAGAACATTTCTTAATTACACCAGAAATGTAAAATTATTTTACCAGAAAACTATTAAAGCCCAGGAGACTCAAACCTCCCAATGCGTGCTCCCACAATGATCAATCATAGAGCGCTAATTAGCCATTTTACAGCTATTAAAAAAAAGACACTCAGCCCTTTTCATTATGCCCCATCTATTTTCCCACCATTATGGCCTTTTCTCTTTTTTTTTTCAACTTTTGAAAGTTATTAGAAACTTCTGCTGCACAGAGGAATAAAGCTTTCCACACTGGACGTGCCAGGCTTTCTTCCCCTCCGTCCAGTGCCTTTTGCTTGCAGAATGAGGTCAGCTGTTGGCCCACAAGTGTTGAGTGTCAGCTGCTGTTTTTCCATTGAAACAGACTACACTCGGGTGTTTAGCCCTCTGACAGCCTGACGTTGGCCTCTTAGCAGCCCGGCGACCGCAGAACCTGATCCCACACAGTCAAGCGTCTGCCCAGTCTAAACTCACCTTCCCCAGAACATGTCACACAAATATCTCCTCCCTCTGCTTCCTGTAGCACGCCTCTCCTCTCCTTTTACCTCTCTCTTCTCCATCTGTTTCCACACTTCAGCTTTTCCGCGTGTCCATATTTCCCAGCCAAAGCTCCTGCGAATGTTCGTATTGTCTAAGTGATCATTAAAATTTATGGCGAGCTGACTTCATCCGGCTTGCTAGGCCGCGCTGGCATAAGTCATAATTATGTGATGACACTGTAAGAAGCAGTGTCCACGCTGGCCCCTTCTTCCAGGCAAGTTAAATGATATAATTAGCCCAGTAAGAGGTGAACGCTCCAGATTGGATAAGTTATTAAATGTTTGGATGAACCTGAGCTCCATTTCCCTAACTACCGCTGTCTTCCTCTCGCTCCTGCTCCCTCCCTCCTCCCTCCATTAGCCCATTAGCAGTTATGTGATACTATATGCTGATGGGGCAGTGGACAGAGAAAGTGGGTAAATTAAGCCTGACCACTGGTTGTGTTATGGACTGCTCTTATAAGGTGCCACTGAAGGACACGGCAAGACTTAAGAGAACAGTACATAGACCTGATGGCACGGTAATATGAGCTCAGCTGAGTTCGTAAACTTGAAAAATGTCACTCTGACCTTCGTTATGATCCCCGACTGAACGTTATGCTGATTGCATTCATTAAGAACTCACTGTTTTTCCCCCGTGGAGCTATGGAAAGAGATTGTACTGTACAGCAAACACGGGTCAGACGGGCAAACGTGTCAAATTTAACCCATCAGATTGCTCAATTTGTCCCCAGTTAAGCTGTAATGGAAGGCAGTGCACCGAGGTTGACAGCATGCCTACCGCTGGGCCCTTGAGCCTCGGTGTGTGCGCCTGTGTGTGCGAGAGTGTGTGTCGCGCTCCACCAGAGGGTCTCACCAAGCATGACTGCGTGTTATTCACACTGACGAGTTCCACTGTTCACTGTCACCTCTCATTGTGAGGGGAAATAAGCCTGTGGAGAGAGCTGTGGCCAGGGGAGGGTGGAGGACAGAGGAGAGGCTGCAGGGAGCCCCTCGCCTCTTACAACCGCAGCCCAAGGATTTGTTTCTCTTCCAAGGCTCAATCTTCCTAAATATAAGTCCACATCTGAACAAACACTTGACAGACAGGAGCAGATATTCAGATGCAGCGTGCTCAGTAGCCTGGTTATGTTTTCTAACACATTCTTCCAGACAGTGGCGGAGGCCTAACTGTGTGTGTGTGGCCGTGTTCGGGGAGGGGTGAGTGTTATGGTGTTTGATTTGTTGTGAAGACTCGAGCAGCAGGACTCAGCAGAGTCCAGGTTGGCCCAGCAGGCCTGCCGAGAGTGACACTTCCTCTCTCTGTCTCGTCCTGCGGAGAGCCCTGACAGCAGGGACCTGGTGCTGAGCCGCGTCCCCGTTCATCATCACCAGAACCAACCACCCACAGCAGGCAGGAGGGTTTGTTTGGGGGGGGGGGGGGCCCGGTTTTCTGTGTCCCCCCCCTGCCCCCCCACCACCACCTCCATCCCCCTCCTCCTCCTCCAGCTCTGTCTTTGGCCCTTCTCCAGAGAGACCAAAGGGCCGTTCTCTCTCGGCTCCCTGATTGTTTTTGTTCCTGTGAGCAGACAAATAGAGTTTGGCCTCTTACAAAAGAAAATGCCGGAGCTCATCTGATCTTACTGCCCTAAGGAGTGGCCTGGCCTGAAGGGCTAGTGATTGGAAAATTACAGTCCTGCTCCAGCCATATTGTCAGGGAGTCTCGGCCAGACTCTTTTCTCTTTGTGTGAAAGGCCATCAGCTGAATGGCCAATTGTGCACTTGTAACGCATCCATCAATACTATGGAGTGATTGGCTGTTGATGGCGCTAATTTAGACCTGGATCATTAGTGTTGTTATCCCAATTTGGGTAACTTCTTCAACTCTGATTACAATATATGTGAATACAGAGCAAATTACGGTGGTAGATATTGTCTTTGCAAGGCTGATTAACCTCGTTTTTAAAATGTAACATGTAAAGGAGCAGTTTTTAGGATTTAGTGGCATCTTGCGGTGAGGATTGAAGCATCTCCCATTTGCCAAGCATAAACTTCCAGTTAGGACTCATTCAGTGCTCTTTATTCTCTTTATTATTTATTGAGAGCTGAATTATTCACAGATGACTCTTCCGTTACAAAATAAATGGACCAGAAGATTTAAACCTATAAGCACTGAATTAACCAGTTCTACTTTAAAAATCAGCGTTTTCTGACTCTGTTTTGCTTTTCCCAGAGGGGCTGCTGACTCTGATGGCTGATACAAAAACTGGGCACTGCAACATGATGGATATTGTGGAGGAGGACCTGCTCCCTATGTAGATATAAACAGATTATTTTAAAGGCTTGGACGTACTTTTCACATTGAACAGCCGCGGACAGTTTCAGTCACTATTCATAGTACAGTTGTTGGTCCACGTCAGCCCCTGGCGGAAAATGGGAGGGTGGGGAGGTGAGCTTACCATCTTCCTACGGCAGACACCGGGTGAAAGTGACACAAGATGTTTCTTCCAAGTCTCATGCGAATGTCTGTCAAATAATCAACTCAAAACTAACTTCACTTCAGAGAGGCGGCAGCAGCTGCCTTGACTTAAGTTTTTTTGACTGGACTGGAATTATGAGTTTTGCGCAGTTTGTCTGCTTGCCATGCCTACAGTCCAGTCACAAAAAATGGTTGCACGCGGATGACCGACACATAAACTATGAATTGGCCTGAACGTAACAAAAACACAACAATTCTTGTTTTTCATATTATTATACACTTGAGGAAACATACCTATATCTAGGCCAGTATGCCCCCCTAAATCCTACACACTGGACCTTTAACTCTGTGAGAAATGTTTAAACATACATTGATAATACATGATAGCTGGTCAACAAAATTCAAACAGCAGTCACACATTTGGTCTTTGGGTAAAAATACCTGTTGCGGCTCCAGAGTGATGTTCAAGCCGCCCATTCCTGCCACACAAGTGGCTCTCTGAGAAGTGATTACAATTGGGGATGAAAGGAGGAGTAAAACAAGGGCCTTGTCAGTGCAGACCCTCCAGATTTGAGGTCAATTTCGCCCCCTGATTGCGTGTATTTTTGTGCATCCATGGGGGAGGGAGAGATGGGGTGAGAGTTTACGGTTGCCTCATCGAAGCCATCATCTTCATCTGACGAGCACAGGCTGAAGCCGTCCTCATCCTTTTATTTTTTTCCTCCACCTCCCTGTCTTTTATTCTTCCATGCCTCCCCCTCTTTCCCTTTTTTCCTCCCCTCATCCCTATCTCTGCTCCTCTTCCACCCCTTGGCCCTGGCCCTCTGCCTGCTCTTTCGCTCACCCCCCATGTTCGCAAATCACTTCTTCCCGTGTCAGCAGGTAAATTGTTTTGTCCTCCCATTCCCTGCTTTCATTACCTTGTGTAAATTAAGCGATATGTCGTCCACCGGTGCGCGCCAGAGCACTCACTGCGCCAACGCCAAAATCATGAGATTTGGCATAATAAATGAAGACAAACTGGCAGTAGCAGTGCTCCTCTCCGTGCGGGCTTGCCTTCATTATTCGCTTAACTTGCCGGAGAAAATGACTTAACCCTGACCTGTGTATTTCGTCCCATATTCACTTCAGATAAAAGCCTTTTTACAGCGCACAACAATTTATATTCCAGCAAAGAGGCTGCTTTTCTCTGTCAGTTTTCCAATCTCAGCTCCTGAACACACGTCATTAAACTTGTCTTGCCTTCCTGTATTTGTCCATCAGTCCTTCTTTTTACATAAAATCTGGCAGCATTATTCTGGGATTTGATGGCACCCACTCATTTTTTCCCCTTGGAATGTTTGATTGGAAGAAATATAGCCGGGCTGGGGCTATCTCCTCTCTTCTGTGGAATCATGCACTTGATGAAATAGTGTTCCCCCAGCAAGAATAATAAAAACAGACTTGTGCATTACAGGGGGCTCTCAATCTGCCAGCTGGGTTGAGCTGAGGGGAAAAAAAACAACAAAAAAAAGCACCCTGCTCCTGACAGATTTTTATAGTTATCCCAGCAGATAAATGGAAACGGGTGACCAGGCTGGGGAAGGCCACTATGGAACCGTTGGCTGCATGGCTGGACAATAGCATGAGGTGCGGTGTGGACATTAAGGGTTTGACCACACAGACGAGGGCTCTGATACCACTAGAGAGATGTCCTTTCCTATTTAGAGAGAAACCTTTGAGAAATTGTGGCTACTACTAAAACACAGCTTTTACACAGATGAACAAAAATTAAAACACCCAGCAATTTAATTTGGTTTTATGTTACTAAACCTTTTCTTCTGTCCCTCATAGGTAGTGGTAGTGACAGAGAGGAAAGTTAAAGTCCCGTGTTACACTGTGGTCTGGCTCCATTGAGAATGAACTGAATGAGACTAAAAGGGTGATTGCAACTGTCTTCAGGGTGATAGGTGTTCACTTTCCAATTTGGAGTGTCAGCATTACTATAATATCAAGCTCACTTCAATGTAAAAGGTCACAGACACTTTGCATGAAGTCTTTCTTTCACTGTTACTGGAGAAAAGCGTGTAGTTGTTAGTTTAGTAAGTCTAGTAAAAGATGGAAGTTGTTTTTACTTGTCAAAGAGCTACGAACAATCTGTGTGAAACAAGTTATGGAGCGTTTAATTAGCACTACGGCTGAATCTAAAGATTGTTTTCATTTTTTATTTATCTGTTGATTATTTTATGAACTATGTGTCAAGTTGCTTGATTTATAATCACAGTTTCGTAGTGCACAAGGAGATGTTTTAAAATGTCAACCAACAGTCTTAAACTCAAATATTTTCTTTTTACAATCACAATAAACAGAGAAAAGCCACAAATCCTCATATTTGAGAAGCTAGAGCATGCAAATTGGCATTTTTGCCTTTAAAATGACTGAAATGACTGTTCATTCAAAGCATGTTTTTATGTTTTATTGTGACTTTATGTAGAAGTGTAGAATTAATATTTCAGTGTATAAAGCCAGAATAAGATTTCCCCCTACATTTGAGCACTTGAGTCATTCTTGTCCTCCACATTGCATTAATGGTATTTGTTTTACACTGGAGAGCATCATTTCTCCTAAAAACTGACAATCAGAAAAAAATAAAAATTTTAAATTTCATGTTCAAATCATAGACATCAGCCTAAATCTTTGGGTGATCAAAAGGTCCCTGCCTATAGCCATAAGTTATTTAGCTGCCACTAAATAAGTACATGTGGTAAAATGTTCACTTTTGCAGCTAAATTGAATGCATGCATTGATGGAGAGACATATTTTTTTCAGCTACTTTGACTTGTTGGCCATTATCAAATTCAAGTGGAAAAACACTAAGCCCAACACTCCTACAGCAGTAATGTGAAACTTCATGAAACCAAATGTGAGCAGCAGTTTCATCACTAAAATAAGGAGCTGGAATGTGCCAGGTTTAAATGGAGGCTGAAAATTTCCATTGTGGATTGTACTGTACCTTAAGAGTTTGCCTTCTGGGAAGATAATCAGCCATAAATGGTGCTCGTTTCCACCTCACAGGCACTGATTAATCAGCCAAACTAAGCAGGCTAATCAATCTACCTCTCGTGCTTTCCACACCGGGCATGGAGAGCTTTTTGTTGTCTGCATCCTCCTCCTCTATTTAGCAGTAGAAGAGCAATGAATGAACACAAAAGCAATAAGAGGTTTAGAACTGTTTCTAAATCCTAAATAATGCTAATGTGTCTTAAAAATTCTGCATGTTATTGATTCTGCTTATATTTGACCTTTCTGTAGCATTGATGGACCTCCAAAACATAACGAGCCATTGAAATACATAAGAAAGATATTATACAGATTGCTTGATTTAAACTAAACAAAAGACAAAATATTTCTAATGGCTGCATACTTTTTTTGTATTTCTGGGGAAATCTCCCTATTATGTTATAGTCTGACAGTAGAATAAGAAATGTGAGGAGAGAACAAGAAGTATGACATCAAACAGAGGTACCCAGCTGGATTTGTAACAGGGACATTTTGACTATGCACTGTATGTAGTTGACTTGGCATAGCACCCATAAAGGTGACTTTAAATAAAATATTGACTGTTTTTCTTTTTCTTTTCTTCTTTCTCAAAAATTTGATTATATTAGCTCTGATACTGTCTCAGAAATGTATATTCATGGATCTTTATGTTTCCCTCAAATTTAGCCTGTAGTTTCATAACTAGTAAAGATCCATGATGAAAAAGTTTCCTCATGCCTCATATACACCAGTTAATAATAATTTCTGTTACTCTGCACGTTGGTTTTCTGCCTAACTTTCAGTGTTGTTTTGTAATAGGCTGCATCTTGCAATAGATTGTCCTGTTAATTTCACATAAAAATGAACGCTGACATTTCATATTTTCAGTATTTTCACACATTATTGCAACCCCACACGGAATTTGTTTTAATTTTTTAAACTGCCTGAGTGTTGTGTCTCCATGCTCTCATGGACGGGGAACAGTCTGCAGTCAGAGTGTGTGACATGGAGGCTTTTCAGTCACATAAACTTCTAACCTTCTGGCGCTGTGCTTGCAGAATCACACATTTTTTGACTGAATTGTTTGTTGTTGTTTACAGACATGCCTTGGGGATATTAAAAGAGCAGATATGGGATCAACCAAGCAGGCTGAGCTTCAACCCGTCACCTGCAAAATTGACACGTCAAACCTTGGTGGGGCAGATTGACATGTCCACCCATGACAGTGACGCTTCTGAAACATTGTACAGGAGGGTCTCTAGGTGCGTAGAACAACAAGCAAACCCCTGTTTACTATTTGATTTGCTTGACAACAACAAAAAAAATCACCTGAGATTTATGGGCCAGCTTTCCAGATAATTTTGTTAATGGCTCAGCTCACGCGGGGACAGAGAGCTGGAGCCTTTGAATCCTAATGAGAGATCTCAGGGTTGGCTCCAGAATTAGGCAGGGTCTTCATTGAAGATCCTTGTAGCCTGAGGGTAGAGGATTCTCATAAAAAGTAGCCAATATTCAGTTCTGTAATGTGTACTTTTACCCCACAACTGAAGGTACAGTTTTGAGGTGCTTGCACTTTACTTTTGAGTATTTACATTTGCTACTTCTGCTATATCTGTGAGAAAAATATGTTACTTTCTATGCCACATGTATAGTCTGGCTGCTCAGTTGCGTCAGTTGAAAAAAAGTAATACCAAAGATGATTTTGTTTATGTCAAACTATGCAATAGTAAACAAAATCTGAATCGGAATTGCAGTACAGAAAATTTACAGACTGAGACGCAACAACTTCCAACAAACTTCTTTAAAAAAAAAAAATACACATTTTAAAAAGCATTCATGATTTTCTACATTTAATATAAAATAACTCTGTTGGCTAAAAATCGTTGCATTTGGTGAAGAGCACATTATGACTTCTTTAGGACTTGAAACTCACAGTTTGGGACTTGGGACTTGCCTGTCTTTACCTGGGACTTGAGTGCCAAGACTTGAGACTTATTTGTGACCTGCAAGACCATTACTTAGTCTCACCTGTGATTATTATTTACTTAGAAGATGAACCCTACCTTCATGTAGCCTATACAATATTAACAATCAATAGTATTATACTGTAAAGGACCATTGTGCATAATGGGTACTTTTACTTTTGATACTTTTAGTATGTTTTGCTGCCAATACCTTTGCACTTTCTGCTCAAACTGAATTTTAAATACAAGCTTTGTTTTTTTTTTTTTTTTTTTTTACACTTTTTTATTACAATATTTTAAGTTCTGGTATTGCTTATTTTGCTCAGGTAAAAGATCGAAGTACTTCTTCCACAACTGCCAATAGTATTTTCATATGGACCAGTATCACCTGTAGCAAAGGTCAAGAATTCAGACCCACAACATCACAAGTATCCAGACATTATTGAACTATCTGACACTTTGTCATGAATTCATTACTGATACACTAAACGTAATGTTGAATACAAAATTTACTATTTAAAATCTGTCAGTAAAAACAGTCATTTAAAATGCAAAGCGCTCCAGTAGCAGCTTTGCTCAGTGGCAGGGGCTCCCCCACCCTAAAAGGACGAGGAAAAGAATGATACAAACAAAGAGGAAAGAAAAAAAAACTCGAAAATTCAACTCATTTTTTACTGTATGAAAGTTTCACAAGGTCGTTTGGAGAGTCGTGTTAACACAATACCTGAATACAGATTTGTTTCCTTGTTCTACAAGTCACGGAGCCCGGAGTCTTTAAGCGATCATTATTACCATACAAATAGACAGATCTATTTAACAACCCCCTTTTTATCGCATAACACTTATTCTTTAGTGTTGCTCCCTGAAAGGCACTGAAATGCGTCTCCCCCTCCCCCCTTTTTTTTTTGCAGGGAAATCGTCTCCGGGTTGATAAAGGCTCAGAGCAATAGAAGAAGCAAGGCTGACATCTTCTTAAGAGATGATAGGAGGGCCAAATCAAATAGGATGGAGCAGTCACTCTTTTCACAGATAGGTAGCTCATTTCTGGTGGCTGAGAGTTTGCATCCCTAGTGGCGCTCTGCCTGGGAAAGATAGCTCACTCGGACTCCATTCATTATTTCATTCCCTGCCTCCTCTTTTCACGTCTTAGCTACTTCTTTTTTTCTTTTTTTTTTTTTGCTTTAATGAGTTGCCTATTTTTCTCAAGTGTTGATGAGGATCTTGGAATTTAGATTTGGAGACAAAATGTTTAATCAAAAGCGTTTTTCATTTGTGGAGAAGAGGCAAAAATCAATTATTTCTATTAGACAATGCTGATTGAAAATGAATGGAGGTGGTAGCAGTTTGAAACAAAGGCTCTGTAGTGGCAAAGATAAGTGTCAGTCTTGGCCCCCCGAGGTAAGATATGTGGTTTGGCTTAATAAGCAGTTAGCAAACATTTGCTGTTAAATCCATGCAGAGGGTTTACCATGGCAATATAATTATGGGCAAATAATTCATGATAAAACTTATAAGTCTATAATTGTGGAATACAGGTAAATAAGGTACAGGGTTCCCGCAGTCATGAAATGCCTGGAAAAGTCATTGAATTTTACAATCGCATTTTCCAGGCCTGAAATGAGTAAAAATCATGGAAATTTTTGTTGTATGTGGATAACTCCAGAGAGATGCAAAACAACACCAAAGAGATACAAAATGACCCCAAGGAGACACAAAATGACCACACAGGGACACAAAACGACCAGAGATGCAAAATGACAACAAAGAGATGCAAAAGAACCACAGAGATGCAAAATGACTACAAAAAGATGCAAAAACAACCACAAAGATGACCCCCAAGAGACACAAAAAACATCACAGACCCCTGAAAAGATGCCAAACATTCTTATTATGGGTCCTTTTATCAAATCATTTAAACTTAAGTATTCTTTACTTTATGATCTGTGTCATCACTTTTCTCTGCAGTGTAACTTCCCAGTAAGTTGCGGGAACTTTTCACGGACACTATTTACAGCCTGACTTAATCAATCAGGCACAAGCTCCATATGATATTCAGCCTGGCACTTCCTGAAGAGCACTTTGCTATCATATCCCTCACATTCTTTGCAAATCCTTTTGAAAATTATTTATAAAAATTAACTTCTCTTGCAGAGGGCTCATTGAAAAGAAGAATTACATGAAAGATAAAACACTTTATCACCAGTGAAAGACTAGACAATGTACATCGAGAAATTGGGAAGATGGCAGAAACAATGAATATTAAGTGCCTAAGAATCTAAAGCTGCTGACTAAATTGAAACTGTATATCCTGAGGGGGCAAGGTTTCCAAATTGCTAATTACTGCCTGAAAGGGGACTGTTTCTGATATGTTTGCTTGTGAAAGGCTGTCGCTTAATGAAGTAGTGGCTCAAGTTTTTTTTTTTTTATATTCCCACTCTCCAGCTTTCAGGGCTCTCTCCGGACTTTCCTCCCAGGCCAGAACAATGGTGGGCCCAGGAGCCCAGCTTCCCCACAGGCCCCGGCAAGAGGAGGCCGGGGGCTGGGTACTGAGGGAGCCGCTCAGCACGCTGAAATATGGAGGCGACAGATAAGGTGGCAGCGGCACAGAGAGGCCCTCTCCCATGGGCCCAAGGGGAAATTTGCAGTTATTAAGAGGAAGATGAGAGAGATTAAATGGCTTTTGTACTCATTTTCACAGACTTTTATTTTTTTTTATTATTTGGCCTGCCTTCATCTGAGAGATGAAAGAAGTGGTAAATGACTTTTTTTTCGGCTTCATTCAGAAACACACTGGCTTTGAGAGACAATTCTTCATTACTGAGAGCTGTCACACATCATAAAACACTTATTAGTGCACTATTGTTTTAAAAGGTGCAGAAGTAATAGAATTACAGTAATCTACAACTAATCACAAATGGAACATGGTTTGGGATTTTGTTTGAAGAAATTAACAAAATGTTACATTTAGATTTATCAAGATGAAGTATATCTTACTCAGATTTACACTGAGTAAGTATCATCGAAGGTTTGATTCAACTATATGGCAATTACTGTGGTAAATGGTTAATGGACTGCAACACTTTGATTGCACATGCTTCTAATTCACCCTTTAACACACATGCACACATATTGTAGATAGCAGTGGAGGTACGGTGCAAGGCTATGGCCTGACCTTCAGGAACAGTTAGGGTTCAGTGTCCTGCTTAAGGACTCACCTAACCCTGGGATTGATATTATCTTGCAATGCAACCCAGTAATCCCAGTAATGAGTAATAAAATCCAGATATCTGTCAGTATTTCAGCTCCTCCAGTTCCCTCGTCTCAAAGTCAGTGGGTTTTTTGAAAGGGTTTTTTGTTTTGTTCCGTTACATAAAATTCGTCAGTAAATACCTGACTCGCAAACTTTGAAGCTTTTATGTGTCTCAAAAAAGACGGTTGCTTACATGTGACTAATTGAGGCTACAGATCATCATCAAGCCGCACACAGCTTTACAGCCTCATAGTGTGGTTCGTTAATAGCCTAATAATAGCTTTTTACCTCTGGCGATTGCATTTAGCTGTTAAAAATCCTGAAAAGAGTGTTCATTTGTGAAGATTGTCTTGCTGAACAAGTATAATAAACAGGCTTTTTTTTCCACAGAGCTTATTTTCTGTAACGATCCAAAATCCAATGGAAAGGCTTTTTGACGAGAGAACCAGGGCAACGTTAGCCCCTCCGGGTTGGCCTACAGAAAAATATCATCCCTCTGGCACTCTGTTATATTGTAATGAGTATTTTAGGTGCTTCACCTGACAGTATAATGCAATACAATACAACACCATAAACTCATCCTTTAAAAATCACTGTAAGATTGTAACGACACCCAACTAAAATATTCCATATTCCACCAAAGTTGCTCTGGTTCCTGAACAGATTGTGTTCAAGGATTCTTGGAACCTTGGCACTGTTCAACAAACCTGCAGCATTTCCACCAGTTTTGTACACAATCATAGTAACCAAGGATGTGTCACCAACAGAGTGTTGCAAAATGCACAACTAAAGTAAATGTGTTATAATACATAAATATACTGTATTTTTTGCTTGAAGAGATGACTGCATGCTCTTTTTTTTGTTTGACAACTTCTAACTTGACCTCTATTGTTGCGCTCTCCATCCTGATTTTCCTACAGGTAGAACATGACGCATCCACTGATGTCCTCATGGTTTGCACCTCAGATCGAGAAAAACCTGCTTTTTTAGGTTTTGAACCAAGTTATTTTTGGTAAAAAAAAAAAAAAATGCTTTGAACTGTTCAAAAAATATTCCATAGGCCTATAGTACATCAAATTTTACAACCTCCCCCCACTTACTTTAATTTGCTTGGGTTTTTTGAGCATGCATCAAATATACAATAAACATGTTATGAATAATCAAATTAAGGCAAAATACTGCAACACTAATTCGCATAATCATGGAATAGAAAAGTTACAATAAAAACATGACAGATACTTTAAAAAATAGCCCATTATAACATAAATATGTACAATAGAGAGCTAAATTCAAAGTCTTGAGAGTTTTTCTTTTTTATTTGTTGGTTTGAGTGAGGTACTGTGACTAGCCAAGTATTTCTACAATTCTAGCTCCTAACCCTGATAATTTAAATTTAGCCTACAGGACATTTTTAGATTCGTTTTCCCTTAAGTGCACATTATAGGGAATAAAGTAATAATACACTACAATGTAGTATCAACATGATTTCTATTAGTTATCACAGACACATTACAGAAAAACCGCAATAACACAGCTGATTAAAATCATAGTTAACACCAGTAATTTGTTCAGTTTTTATATAAATAATTATGCGATCGGTGGTAAAGTCAATTGCATTATCTGCAGCACTGCAGACTGAGTTTTTGGCGCTTATCTGCATGAACACTGTGGCGGTATGGCGTGCTGTCAGCGACCCGGAGACACCTGATTGGCTGGACGGCAGGGCGGAAGTGCGTCTGGTATCCCAGCTGTGCTGCTGAAAACAAAACAAGACAAGCTGCGACTGGTGAGTGCTCAAACTCATGGACCCTCTGCTGCCTATTATTACCCAACATCGTGATAACTGCTATTATGACACGGTGACTCTGCTAAACGCTGCTAAACGCTGTTCAGTGGTGTGTTTCGCTGATAGTTAACAGAGGGGATATGTGTGTATGGTGTGTGTGTGTGTGTGTGTTCAGGCTGTCCTTGTGCTCAGCTCACGTGTTGGATGTTATGTAACACAGTGCATGCAGGCAGCTCAGCCTCTGCTGTTGTTTAGCTGCACTGATGTTGCAGCTTTCTCAGCTAACTGTGAAGATGCTGTGAGTGTTTTTGTAGCTGCTGGTGATCTGACGATCAAACAAGATGCCATTTTAACGTCGGTGCAATCAAACCAGTGAAAGTTTCACAGTGTGGATGAGCATCCACAATGTTATGATGTCAAAGCTAAAGCAAAAAACATTAGCCTGGGAATATTTTTACCCGTTCAAAACGCGATTGGAGATGCATGCTAGCATGTCTTGCTCCATTTTTAGCTGAGAGATTACACGCACAGCTTCAGATGATATCAGGGAATGTGTCAACTCCAGTGGTCAGATTAGATTTCACTGTCAAGAGCTCCTTGTTAGATGTACCGTTTCATATCAGTGCTCGACAGTTACATATTGAGAAAAACACTCTGAAAGAAGCCGAGATAACACACTTCTTTGATAATAACCACAGTTACAGATAGCTTTCAATAGCAGGGAGGCTGTATGATGTTATGTTGAGATCATAGACTTAAGGTTGAGATATAGTAATAACATTTTCTGGAAAATCAAATAAGAAACAGTTTATGGCTAAAATAACCAGATATGATCATGAGTTTTTGGCTAATCCAGCATATACAATGTTATGACAAATCAAATTTAGTTGATCACATTGATGCAAAATCAATATAAAACCAACTACTGCAATATTGTTTGTTGACCAACATAAGAAATATTAAAATGACAGCAATCACATTAGAAAGGACAGACAGTATATTATGTTATCATATATAATGCCATATCCTATATATTTACTTTTTCAACCTCTGCTATTATTACTGCTTGCTCACCAGCACATATAACCATTATAACGTGTTACCCACAAAATGATTGTTCATTATCAATTACTCGTCTTGTGTCATGTTGAATTTGTGAAGAAAATTTTGTTTTTCTCCCATGTCTCCACTGCGAATGAACCATAACAAAACATCTGTTTACAAACTCTCACACAACTCATGCAAAATAATCCAAGTCTCATTTATCCAGTCGTATGCTCAGTACTTCCCTAACGCCTGTATTTTTGCGAGAACTTAACCATTCAAAACACCTCCATGTCCAAGTAGCCACATGTGTTGCCACTCTGCATGTGCATGCCACTGAGCAGAGTAAAAGCACATGTGTTTGCCCTGGCATGTGACTCATCCGTGCATATGACTGTTTATGCAGTGTTTTAAATAGCAAGGTTTCAGTGAAAATGCATGTGCTTGAGCATACGACTGGATAAATGACACTTGGATTATACTGCAGTAGTTGTGTGCGAGTTTGTAAACAGATGTTTTAGAAGTGTTTTGCTGTTGTTAAATATGGTTCCCTATGACTTTAATTTATCTGGAGTTTTCCTCATTTATGAACTCTTCGTTCACTTTGGGGGTATGCAAGAAAAACATAGTCGTAAGCCATTAACATTAACCATAAGAGATATTGAGAAACCGCAGCTGGTACTGGTGTATCGATACCGCAGGAAATTAGTATTGAAACGGTTTCAAATATTTTGAATCAATATTCATCAGTAAATAGTTATTTCTGACATCACTAGAATATAGTGGTCATCAGAGGAGCTGCGTCTTAAGGCCCTTCAGCATTGGCTTCGCGTTAAGTGTTTGTTTACCGTCATTGCTGTAGACTAAGCTTTTATTTTGATGAAGCATCATCCATCGTGTTTAACTCTTTGTCTTGTCATCCCTTAAGTTTACTCTGCTGTGTCTTTGATTTGCAGCACCATGATGGATGAGCTGGTGCAGGACCTTGTGTCTGCTCTGGAGCAGACCTCAGAGCAAAGTAAGCTGGGGGAGCTGTGGGAGGAAATGGTCCTGAGTCCCCTGCACCAGCGCCGGCAGATCCGCCGCCGCAGAGGCCGCAAGCGCTATCGCGAATCTTCCCTCTATCCGCTAGAACACAGACGATGCTGGATTGAGGCCTCTGAGTCCAGCTTGGACGAGACTAAAGGATATAGGAACAACTCCTCCTCAACCATCACTGCCTCCGTGGCCAACTGCAGTGACTCTGACGACATGACTTCAACCAACCGATGGCGTTCTGTCATGAGAGGCCCGGTCAGGACTAGGCAACCCTCCTGGCCAGAGTCTGACTCCTTCACGGAGAATAATCCAGGTCGGCAACTCAGGAGGCGGAGGAAGGTCAAACGCATGACCTCAGATGTTGCAGTTGGGCTGCAGCAGAAGTTAAAGGTTTCTGGTGTGGACAGAAGACGGAGACACAGGCCGTCTAAGATGCAGCATCTGTCAGGATCGAAGAAGAGGTCTGGCGGTTGGGTGGGAGCAGACCGACAGTTGGAAGGAGCCAGGCTGATGGGAAAGGAGTGCTGGAAGAGAAAGATGGCCAAGGAACACCGAGATGCTGCAGAGGAGAACATGTCTGAGGGGTAATGTTGGATTCAAGGAAGGCAATTTGTATTTTCTTCCTCTTTTTATTTTTATGTGAGATTCAAACCTATCCCTTCATTCATTACACAGTTATTACACATCGCAAAATCCAAATGTTAACCGTGCCATTGCTTAAAAAGTCAGGATTAAAACCATACTGAAAAAGGAGCTCAAAACTCTAAAAGCCCTTTTTACCCTTTAAATGGAAAGTTACCAAGGCAGTTAAACCCATAACATAAAAGTCATGGGCATAACTACTATCAGACAGGAGCAATTAAACAAGGCGACATTTAAAATGATCTATACTGCCTGTCTTCATCGAGCCACTTGTCAATATTCAGCATGTCCTCAACTAAACCAAAAAAAAAAGTATCACAATCATACCGCACCACTTTAAAGTATTGAGTTGACATTAAAAATGAATGATAGAGTCTCTTCATCCTCATCTCCTATAGCTAAAATGATCACCAGGGAGGGATCTTTGATAGTTTTGCCTCCGGGCATCCGCCAGCTCATTATTTCCTTTCGAGAAATATTGTCACAAATAAATAAGTGACTTGGTGTGGTATTGATTTGTTTTGAAATGAATTCCTTTCTTGGGCTGGGTAATTAAAGCTCAGCCTGTCCCGGTGTCCCAGAGTGCAGCCTCTTGTGTGCATTTTATTTAGCAAAACTAAGTGTGGCTGTAACTGGCAGCAGAGAGGGGCATTTTATTATTACAGCGCGGCAAAGATTACAGCACACTGTGGAATCAAAATTACTAAATGTGACTGACAATTGTATTACTTTTTCAGCTTGTCCTAGTGTTTTCTGATACGAAGAGCTGCAAGTTACACTTATTTTCTGTATTAATTAATTTGAACAATATCTATTTATGAATCATTTGGTCTTCTGAACATCAGAAAATTGTTGAGCTAAAGTTGATGTCTTTAAATGTCAAAACGTCGGTCCAAAACCCCAATATTAAATGTACAAAGCAAATCAAGTTTATTTGTGTAGCACCTGTCAACAATAAGGTCATTCTACTCTTAAGTGGATTACGTAACCCATAAAAAGGTTCCAGTGTTATAATACTAAATGCAGTGACTCTTTCGACTGTTAACAGTAGCAGTCCCGGTACCTCTAATTTGTTACCAGTACTCAATGATACCTTTTTTTCCCCAGTACTTTCTGTAGGTGAATACCAAAAAGGTATTTTCCGAACAAGCTACAGTCAGCAATCGATTGTGCTCCTGTGTTTTTTTAATCACACTCAGCCAAGTCTAGGTGTGTCTGTCTGCTTCCGTGTGTACATGCGTCTGCTTGTCTGACAAATATGTTGAATAAGCATGTAATTTGAAAGACTTCCTGGCTTTTTTTAGAGCTATGCAGTACCTCCACTACCTGTTTTAACTAGGCGTTCTTACCCAGGTGTGCTCTTTGGTACCAAAAATTGTCATGGATTGATTTAATGTGAATTAGCACTCCCTAGTATGGATGTAATTCAATTGGTGCCCCGAAAATCACTGAGTCTGGTGCAAACCTATCTCGATACGGAAAAAAATCAAATATCACAACATTTTTTTACTGAAATTCAATATCAAAAATGGCAACAGCATTGAAGGATTGACTGCTGGTGCTCTCACTCTGAGATTTTTGATGATTATTCATTGGTAACATGGATATAAAGACTAAGTGTGTAAAGGCAAATAATAAAACAGCTAGAAGAGACTGTTAAGAAAATTACAGTTATCACTTTACTGTAATACAGCCTTTAAAACCAGGAAAAGACAACTCATACAAAATTACGATATCCAAAATCTAAGACATTATCTAGTCTCATATCACATTAGCATTATAATATTTATATATTGCCCAACCCTAGTTGATGGTGCAAGAGGAAGGGACAGTGACTCACCAGAGTTATTAGAATTCATCCTATGGGGACCATGAACGTCTGTACAAGATGTCAAGGCAATCCATTTAATATTTGTTAAGATATTTTAATCTGGCTCAAAGTGATGAACCTACTGACTGACTGACTGACAACCATTGCCATTTGGAGAGCCATGCTGCTGCAGTGGCTACAAAAAACCCCACATATTTGAGAAGCTGAAATCAGAAAATGTTTGTCATGTCTGCATGAAAAATGACACCAACTATCAGTCAATAGTTAACGTAGTTGCAGATTAAGTTTCTGTAAATGGATTTACTGACTTATTGACAGATTGTTTCAGTATTACCGGTATATATCATTATTAAGGCTGCACGATAAGCCCAAATAAAGAAAAAAGGGGGATTTTAGTAGGAATGATTTTGATTTTAGTTTTGCATTTCATTGTTACTAAAAAAACATTAAAATGATGATGAGATTTTTGTTACCAAACAAGCATGTTCTCTTACATATGAAATATGATTTGTTGCCCAGCACATCTCTGTAATACCACATGGCTTCATCAATAATGGCATGTTGTAACTAATTTTACCTCAGATTTAAAAATTAGAGCTTCTGCAGTTTGGATATTGCATTGGGCCATATTGTGATTTAGATAATATTAAAATCAATTGTGCTATCCTGCTCATTATCATAGAATAACAAGGATTTTTCCTTGCAAAACCTTAAAAATATATATATTCTTTCTGATTGCAGAATAGTATTTTGGCATTAGACAGAAATGGTGGGCAGTGCAGTTCAGTTGTTTGCCATTTTAACATTCAGCCTGGGAGTTTCCATTCTCAGTGCTCCTGCACAATATATTTCCTTTGCAGCTCTCATTATCTGTTGATCATATAAAACATGTGAGAAGAAGACATTTGAGGTAAGCGGCGGAAATGGGACAGACAGAAGGCTTTACATCTTCTGGTTTAATTTGTGCTGACCTCCCTAGCCCCTAAACGGTACTTGTTTTCTTACTTTATGGAAAAATCAATAGCCGTTCTGACAGAAAACAGCTCCGGAGAAGAAATAAATGGGAACACCATGGCACGCTGTCAATCATTTCTCACTTACACAACGCCAACGCTCTTGATTGCTGCTCAGTAGACTGCCACGCTGCACTGAGGGCTGAACAATCTAATGGTTAAGCTGTGGCGGAGGCAAAGGATACGAACAAATGGCAGCCGTGATGAGGGGTTGACAGTGGTACAACAGCAATATTTATACTCCGAGTGTATGCTCCATTTAATGTCAGACACAGATGCCATTGTTGAAATGTCTTTTGAAGCACTTGGATTTCTTTGGTCTCCATTCATTCCATTAACCTTTTTCATATGGAGTGTCTGGTCTCTTAAAAACGTGCCTCTCCTCAAGGTCACTCCTCTTACATACGCTGAGCAGAGCTTTGCCTTCAGCCACCCAAGTTCAAGGGGAGCAGATGTTGGCAGCTCCAGTTGGGCTCCACATCCTTGATTAGACCTGGCCCAGCCTGCTGGCAGTGAGGCCACCTGGCACCCAGGCTGGCCCAGCAAGCAGGCCTCACCTGTGGGTAGACGCCGTCTCAGGCTCAGTCTCTGTCTCCAGCTGTGAGCTGCTACTGGTAATTCTGACTTGCCACCAGAAAAAAAAAAAACAAAGCCGTTGTGCGTGCTTTTCTCACACTCGGCTTTATCATGCTGTAATTTATATTTTGAAAACTCTATGAGGAGTTTTTGGGAAAGCAGTGCAGCATTTGCCGAAGTTAATTTTCATAAATCTCTGAGACTAATCCAATTACTGCAGCTCAGGGATGGTGGGATAACCTTATAATCAGACACCCATGGAAGAGGGCATGGATTTGGGTTGGGGCCGCTTGTTTGAAGAGCCCACAGATCCATTGTTATCAGCGCTTTGCCCCCTCCGTCTCTGCCTCTTCTTTATTCCTCTGCAGAATGAGCCCGGGCTCAATAAATGGCGGCTAGCCTGTAATCTCTGTGCAAACTGGTCTGCCTCTCCCAGGAGCTGAGGATTATATCCTAATGATTAGTGCTCATCTGGATACTGTGTTTTGCTTCACCCCGTTGGCTTGTATAGAGACAATAGGGCCATGTGGGGACTTAAGTTTCTAAAACACTGGAGTGCAGTTTTTGTTTTTGCCCTTGCCTTTGTTTCACCATGGACATATGGTATTTTATGTAATTAAGACTTATTTGTTTTTGTAGCACCTAATCCACAATAGAATATCTTATGACTTGGGGGAAGTGCTGTTTAGTGTGTGAGCCAAAGTTCGCCCGAAATGTTTGTCAACTTTTCTTGACAAAGGTCACTGCTGAAGAAAGAAGAGGTGTTTCTTTAGGTCTCAAGAAAAATGGAGGTCTCAATTATTCATGGCATTAATTAGGCAGTACTTAATGGAAACGGTCTCACATCGGCCCTGTGCTGCTCCAAGCGACATCACATTACACCTTTAATACGGATAAATACTTAATGGGTGTCTCTAATTAATTGTTTATACCTGTGATTCTTTTAAAACTTTTAACAAAATCTCTCCAATAAGAAGCAAGCACATTTTTTTTAACTTAGAAAATAAGCGAAGATTCTATGCTGCTGAAAAGAGTTAATCACCACTTGCTCCTAATTTCTAAGAAAGGATGTGAATTGAAGCATGAAATCCAAAAAGGTTGTTTTTATAGAGCTTTTGGCTGTGTCCTCTACTGACGTTGGGAGTGTTGTGTGCTCCAGATGCCAGCCAATGTGTCCAGAGGTGGGGTACAGCTGAGCAGAGGCCTGGGGAGTCAGTCTGGAGAGAGGGCTGAGGGGTTGGGACGGGGGGTGGAGCGATGGTCCAGGACTGCTTGGCGTGGCCAGACATCCTCCAGATTCCCTGGAGAGGCCTGCTCCCTCTCACATCTGCTTCTTGTGGATGTGAGGGGAGATGATGCAGGACCATCTGGCCAGGAAGACACGCACGCTGCATGGACGTTTTTCTGATCCTGCCGTCACTTGCAGGCCTCTGCAATATGGCAAAGCACGGTATCAGCGCATATCTGACCCTCCAGCTTTCTCCTGTAAGCAAGGTCAGCGATGGAAAACAGAAAGCAGAATGCAAGGCAATCAAGAGCGTCAGCCACCCCTCTTTCATAAAGTAGTTTGAATGGAAATCAGCTTTTTGGCATTAGTATCTTTTTATCCTTAAAAAGTATAACAAAAAAATAAAATAAAAACAAAAACACCTCAGTCCACCTCTCTATAGCAAATAGAGATGACAAAATCCAAAATATAAAGTTTGGACATAAGTACAGCTTTAATAGATTACATCGATGCCCAGTTGACAAGAATCCCGTTGACATATGAAGCCTCTAACCTCGTGTTTCTGTTTTTGCTGACATGTAACAAATTGTTAATATGTCATATTTAGTCTTACCAGTCTTTTCAGGCAAGGTACACACACATACTAATAAGTCTATAATGTTATTGAACTAATTAATGTGAAAATAAGGCCTTAATTGGTATTAAAATGTCTAAAATCAATCTATTAAAAGTCCTTAAAATGTTATAAAAACAAAATAATTGGTAATACTTTTTTAAGTTTTGTTAATTGTAAAATTGGTCTTTGATTTAATTCTGAGAGGCATTTAAAATATCTTAAAAAGTATTTAATTGAACTTGCCTCTAGCTGTAGGAGCCCTGTCTTTGAGTGTATGCTAGGGAGTAACCTTAATCCTACTAAAAGTTGACCATTAGCTGGCTGGCTAACTCTGGCACATATAAAGAAATGTTGCTGAAAGTTACCTGGCCTTAAATAAAGACAATAAAATGTAAGGGATTTCCAAAAACAGCTAGGCAGTGTAGTTCCTAGCAAATGTTACTCAAACAGGAGTAAATAGTGCATTTGTTGGGGACTATTTTCATCTGCAGATTAATACACATTAGTGAACAAGAGTACCACGTATATATTATATGAGAATGACTGAAAGACCCCAGTTTCACCCTGTGCAATAATGTGACTTGTTCTTTAAGCTAACTGGTATTCAGAAAAATAGAAAAATATTTTTCATTTGCTTGTAACAGTTGAGCAATGACAGCATTGTGACAGTTTACTTTCACAGAGAGGAAATCCTTTTTTTTTTATCACTCTATCTTTGCCACCTCCACCCCTCCCCCGACCCCTCTCCGTGACCTTGGAGTGTCTGGAGGTCCTGGTTCAAGGTGGCTGAGGTGTGAGAAAGCCAGAAAAACTCAGGGTGGTCTGGGGTAGCAGAGGGTGTGGAGGGAGAGTAACCGGGGTGGCCCTGGGGGCGTGGAGAGGAGCAGTGATGGAGCAGTCTAGGCAGTAGGCAGTGGCAGCCCACATAGCAGATGTTGGCCAGTTGTTGTGTGGAAGCGGCACGTCTGTGGGTCGCTCTGTGTGTGGGGCACACCCAGAGGGAGGGGCAGGCAGGGGAATGTGTTTCGCTCTCCTGTCATCCTCCACAGCGCAGGCCAGATTAGATTGGAGCTGACAGCGGAGGATATTCAATTAGATTGTGCATGTCACTCAGTGGCTTCGATCAGAGCCTCTCCTCGTGCCTTTGTGTTTGCTATCGCAACAAGGGAGAACACGGCACGCTCTGTCTTTTTGTGTCATTTCCATTTATGTCGACCTCTAGCTCCGGACTTCTCTATTATTTTTATTATTGAATGTTACATGTTAAATATTGACATTACAGAGGCATGTAAATTTTTGATTCACATTGTTCACTTTTCAGATGCTATAACATCGTCTGACCTAAAAAACCAATCAGGTCTGAGATGTCAAATCAAAACAGAGTTCTTCATTCTCAGATGTCATTGATCTTAAAGAAGCTGGTCAGCAGCGATTGTTTACATTTGATGTTTCTCTTTTTTTCGTTGCAGGGAAACCAGCAGCACGTGCAGCAGTGACCCCGGCCTCTTCACCAACGATGAGGGAAGACAAGGTATTAAAAATTAATAATTTTCACAAAAATTGGGAACTATTTAACAGCTTCATCACTTAATGTGGTTCACACTGGAAAGTTATTTGAATTTGAGTGTTTAGAGTTAAAAGATGAAGCACTCTTGATCGTGGAGAGGAAGAAGATGAGTTTTCAGATTTGGACACCCCGCTCGACTCTGAGGGAATGCTGGGGCTAGAGAGGGAGGTTTCGATACAATGGACTGGTTGCTGGGCACCCAGGCGACTCTAATAAGACGTTGTCATGTCGTGTTAATGAGCGCTGAAGCCTTTGCTAATCTCATTAGCCGTGGTGGGGCCAGGCGGCCTCTGATTTAACAGTTGTCACTACACCTTGACTGTGAGAGGCATGGTTCCTGCGTGTTCTTTGCTGACTGACAGGTCTGAGAAGAGCTCGCCGTCTGGGGACGAGACTGGTGTTGTTTGGTTGTCTGGTTGTGTGTAGTTCAGGCTGTTCTCATTCACTGTTTGTACTTATTCCTACAAAAAGTGATGCACTATAATTCGTGTATAACTCACTCCATGAGCGAGGAGGCTGTGATCATGTGCCCTGTGTGCCGCAGGCTGTTGTCCGTTGTGTCGGAAGCAAAGGAAAAAGCCAGGTGGCGCAGCATAAAGAGGCACAAAGTCCAGTTAGGAATGTGGTTGGGGTGTGAATTTGCGTTTTTCCTAGGATAGCAAAGGCATGACACATCATGATTCTCCCTCTAATTGGCTAGTACTCATTGACTTTGTTAGTTGGATGGGTTAAGTGTAGACAAGAGGAGTTAAACTGGCTGGGTTAAGAATTTCAGGTAAGCCAGTCAGAGGCAGACAAGGTTGGGCCATGCCAGCATTATCTTAAAAAAAAATGTTTGGAGCTGGGATTTGTGCCCTGTGTGAAAACAAGAGTCAATCTCAAACCTTTTCTACACAGAGATTGTGCTATAGAGCTGCCACGAGGTCCCTTCTTTATGCCTCTTTGAATTTTTACACAGATCCAAAAAACATTTGCATCATTACACTCCAGTGTGTGATTATTCAGTGCATTGCAGTCTTGCGGAATCAAAAGAGGCCTCCAGTTTGACATAAAACGTAAGTGTTGGCTGTGCTTTCTAAACAACAACAATGGCATTAACGTGTCAATAACAATCATTTACCGGTCATGTTTTATGGTGGCTGATCTCGTCCTCTGGAGGATAAAGAGCTCCCGAATCTCAGTTTTTTCCAGTTTTTGCTGACATTTATAATTGCTGTTCCTCTTGAAATTAGCCACTAACAGCCAACAGCTACTTTATAAATCTCCTGTGGTTGGTCGCATGCGTCACACTTTATCAGAATGTCACACTCGCCCAACCCGTGGTCACGTCTTTCTGGCTTTATGTTTTACACAGACATCATTTTGGGGCCGTTACTACCTTTGTTTCCGGCTCAGACGCGAAACTACTCTGTCCCCCCTTTCTGGAATTATACTTGTACACAAAACTGTGAGGGGTCATAACAGGCAGTGTAAAAGCAGCTTTAGTTGCGTACGTAAATAACATCACACTGTCACATCACATTATGTAGTTAAAGTAACATAACAACTCCCAACCATGTTCATAACTTTTTGTACGATATGCAAACCATTAATGCGGATACTTTGTGTGGTTAACAGCAGCAGTTGACAATGGAGCCATTTCTGTCATTATTGACAAACTCAAGTGTCAGTCAAAGCTCCACTGGAGTTTTTAAGACCACTAAACATACACCAACTCAGTTTATATTAAATAAAATTTCTCCAAACAGCTTATTGAGCATTATACAAGTGTTGTGTAACCTCTCAGTGGCATCCATTGCATTGTGAGTTTAAGGTTCCAATATTAACCTCCTTTTTCCAACATTATTCTCTGTGTACTGTGGATAAAATTGAACATCTTGCAACGCTACTCTATTTTTGGTTAAAGCAATTCTATGGCAGTGGTGCTTTTGACTGCAGTATTTTAACGGCAGCTGCAAGGGTACTAACTTGGTAAAAAATATACAATGACATGCTAACAGATGCATCATCTTTCTGTCCTTGTGTGCAGGTGATGACGAGCAGAGCGACTGGTTTTTCGAGGGGGACTGTGGAGTCGGGACAGGTGTGGCTGGCCTGCTACCTGGCTGGGACTCAGACACCCAGCTTTCCATCGAGGACAGCCGTCCCCCGCCCACCTTCCTGCAACCTGCACGACCCTCTAAAAGAGGTAGTGGATGATGATTTTTGCACTTTAGTCCAAAATTATTTACATTAATGGTCTTTTTTTGACCATTTTGCAACACGTGAAGGTACATGTACTTTGTTACTGTTGCAGGGTATCGGTATCATTCTCGTCTGAAGCGAGTGCCTGGCTCTGCTGCCTGCTGCATCAGGAAGGACAGGAGGCGGCTTCCCAGCAAGGTTAAAGCAAACTGGCATCTTCCTCTCTGATGGAAAAAGGTTATACTGTTTTTATAGTCTTTGTTTCTCACTGTGTATCTTTGATTTATGATTTACAGGGCAACAGCATGCCAATGTTTGTAGAGAGACTGAGACACTTCTCCCAAGATCCTTACCAGAGAGAGTAAGATACACTCTTTTAAAATTATATAGATTAAAGTGCACCTATTTCCATCATCATTTTGCATCTAGTGATTATACTTTATCTCCTTTTAGCTTTTGGCTGCCTCCTGTTGGAAAAAGAGACCGATGCCAGGTATGTTTAAAGACTTTTCCCAGCTTTGCTATCTCTTTGGCCCACTTTATTCACACCCTTATGTTGAAGATGCAAAATCTAAATGTTATTGATACTTTCAATTTCCAGTTGAACCCTTTGTGCCCATTTCCAGTGTGTCCTATTGACATGGTGTCAGAGAGCTCCCGCCTCAGATGTTCCTCCTCAATCTGCAGAAACAGGTAGTTGATGCCACATGTTAGTTAAATAAAGCAGCTTTTCATGGGCCTATTGGAGACAACATTTAGTGTTTTCCATCAAAACTCAATATATTGATGGACAAGTCTGTCTATGGCTGACTCATTTAGAAGAATCAGTTACGGAGCATAGGTTGCTGTTAACCAGAGTAATCTTTATTAAGACGATGCCTTAGAGGATTCACTTTACAGGAGTTAATTGATAGCCCTGTTTTGCCACAAAATTAGTGAATTCAAACATCTTTCATGTTGCAAATGCACTTTTAGAGGATTAAATCTTAATTTTATACAGTATGCATGTACCTTACAGTGGTATATAATAAACACACATGCACTCATATTTTAATATCTGTGTCCAGATCCGTCATAACCCACATTGCTTGGGCTCTCACAGACTCAAATGCTGCATGTTTAAAAATAATAACAGCAAAATCAACCATTTTTTTATTCATCGTCATCATTTTTTTTCTTTTGACCTTATTAAACCCAAATTTTGACACAAACTGAGCATGCAAATTTGGTTAAGGTGGCAAAATATGGATATCATAATAATAAATTATTATTATCAAACCAAAAAGACAGTATTTCATGTTGTACCTGTGCTCTGCATGACATATAGTCCTTTTGATTGCCAAAAAGTCATTCACAGACATAAATCTACAGATTTCTCTCCTTCACAGTGATGTTACTTATCTATGGGGTCAGTGAGAGATCAGAGATGTGTAATGTGTTATTTTCTGTTCCAGGCTTTGAAAACATGTCATCTGTTATAAATCCTTTTCATAAGCATGTCATATCATTAGTCAAATGGACAGTTCACCCCCAAAACAAAAATACATATTTTTCCTCTTACATGTAGTGTTATTTATCAATCTAGATTGTTTTGGTGTGAATTGCTGAGTATGGGAGATATCGACCCTCTCTCAAATACATTGGAACCAGAGGTTTCTTAGCTTGTGGCGCTCAAAGAGCCAAAAAATACATTTGAAAAAATCATCAGCAATGTCCCTTTCCAGAAATTATGACCCACATACTCTACAGACCTTATTGTGAGCAGGTTCATGTAGGAACATTTTTTTTTTTATTTTACTACAACTGCCAACAATATCAGAGCACAGAGGAAAGCATGTATCTACTGCTGGCTGACCTAGCACCAACGAGCTAACTACCGTTACAGCTCAGCTGAGGTTGATGTCATTAATGTTTCCGTCTTGTGTTGTGACGAGCCTCTCATCCATGAGTAGATGCACACTTCCTTCTCTGCAGTGGTACGGCTGGATGAAGCTGAAGCTCAGTAGAAAGTGAATACATGAAACTACTCAGAACAAGATAAGAGACATTGTTTTTGAGTTTTTAAATGTATTTTTTGTTGCTTTGAGCACCACAGCTGTCAGTACCATGTAGTTCAATTATATCTGAAAGAAGGCGGACATCTCTATTGCCAATATTTCCAACACATGGCAACTCGCACCAAAACAATCTCGATTGATAAACAGCACTACAGGAAAAATATGTGTTTTGGAGATGAACTGTGAGCTTTTAAAGGGACAAAACAGAAGAATAGCATTGCTGTCAATCCTGGTCCGAAGTCTGAGTTAAACTGACAATAGACGGCTCCAGTTGGATGCAGCAATACTTCAGTTCAATAGTTTTCAAGGTCAGCGTTCCCAAATAGAGAAATACTATGTGTTGACATAGTTGTAATGCAGATTCAAATCCCTGCATTTCTAGGACTGCAAAAAAACAAAGGTATATCCAAAAGATGTTTGTCAAAGCATGAGATCGCTCCCAGTCATCCCTGGAACTGTTGGATCTGCATGGGGGACTGTTGAGAAGCCGCTTAGCCCCCTTGGCCTCGAGACTGTGGGACTCCTCATTGTATTGTTTCCACTCTGCCTATTTATGGTGCATTCTTAATTTTTGTTTCACACACACTCTTTCTCCTCCCTCTCTCTTGGGTTATTTCACAGAGCGCTCCAGCACTCCTTGATGAGGGGCAAAAACACGACTGCTATGAAAAGCCCCCGACTTCTTAGGGCTTTCTTTTCTAAACTGGCCCTTTCTTCTCCACCTGAAAGGTTCCTTCAGATTCCAGTTTGAGGCATTGTGAATACTAATTTCTCTCTATTAAAAAGCCCTCATATCCCTGCCATGCTCTCATTTGAATGGCGGACTCAGGGGAGACCTCTTAATTCCTTTATAGTGGGATTCAAGACCCTTCACTTCAAAAAGTATAAATCATACTCCCAAATGAATGAGGGAGAGAGGGGGGATTGACGAGAGGGGCTTCTGATGTGTCCCGTTGGACGGCACGAGCTGAATCCATCTCCCCAAGCTGCTCAAATCCACTCTCCAGTGAGACGGCTGCTCTGTCCTCACAACCCAGCTCTGCACACATGGCACCCATTTACTTCCCTTAACTTCCTCCACATGCAAACACCAACACCAGTTATTGTTTTGCATGACAATGAGATACGCTATAATTGCTCGTCCCTGCTCTTAACAAACTTTAAAAAAACGTCCACTCCTGATTTCACTTCACTACATTTTCATTTCTATCAAGCATCTTAACCCACAGATCGATTTCTAGCGCCGAGCTCCCATACATCTGACTTTTCTTTGTTTCCAAACACCCTTGAGAGAAAAGTGTTTTCTCTGTGGGCAGAGTGTAAGCATTAATCTTGTACCGCGGCCAGGTTGAAATGATACTGTATTAATAAAAGCTGTCATCTCCTGTTTGCCGCCAGTTGACGGCGACAATCAGAGATTTGATGTTAAGTGATAAAGGCTGTATGAGGTTGCATGCTGTTTATCCTCGTATCGGGGCTCGTGAACAGGCGCGGTGCTTTGTGGGATTTGGCTGTAATGCTCGGGGCCGGCGGCCACGTTAAAATGCATAACCGCCTCCCACCTGAGCCTGGCGGCCGCAGCTTTTATCCATTGACTTATTTATTTCTAAATGACACTTGCGCTGTGAGATAAATCATAGTCTTACGCCACTCCCTTCCCAGTTTTCATTTTAATTGTGAGATCTCGGTGTCAGCAGTTAGTATATTGGTGTGAGTGGCCTATTGATTATTGATTTGGAGCTATTGATTATGTTCCCTGGAGACCCTAATCCTTTCTGATTCATTTGAATACCTCTATTAATCTTGAGATCCTGCTCACACCTGAAGCGCTGTGTACCCTAATGAAAATAGATGGCCATTTTGTAACTGCAGCTCCTCACTCCTTTTTTGATTTATTATTTTTAATTGATATATTTGCTTTTGGATGTGGGCGCCAAAATTACAATTGACCCTGTGTCAGTGCTGTTTTACTCTGCACCCTAAGGGACTGCGCTGCATTTAAAAGTGTCTCATATGACCTGAAAAATCCATCTGGGAGACTTTTTCCTCAGTGTCCTTGCGTCTTTGATAGAATTGAGTTGTTAGTGGCTGTCTTCATCACATATCGCTTGTTTTTTCATTGCTCATTGCCTCTAAGTCAATCTTTGTTTTCTCATCACTGTTTCTATATATTTAGGGACAGAACAACTGGGCAACATCTGCCACGCTGTTAAAACTGATGAAGTAACAGATGTTAAATAATAAAAACAGTGTTGTGCATTTTTTACCACTTTCTCTCAGTTTTACACTGAGCCACGTAACGTTCTTATAAAAAGCCTTTGGGTTCTGCTCCGAGATGAATGGTGGTGTTTTGCCTCAGTTAATGAGCCAGCTGATGGTGTTCTCATGTTTGATTAGCATTGTGCTGAGTGTCTCAGTGGGCTCCTGGTGGCCCCGGTGCGGCTCTGCCTCTCGGCTCTCAGCAGCAGGGGAGGGCCCTCGCCTCCCTCCAGGCTGCAGGGGCCCCTGGAGTGCCTCGGCCTCAGTGTAATGAGTGAAGAGATGGAGGGATGGACCTCCACACATTAAGACCAAATGCATCAGGGTATTACTTTTAATACCGCGGGCGTGCCTCGTGAAATAATGCGACGTTTAAACGGGGATCGATTTTGGAATTAAAAAGTTAGTTTGCAAAGATTTACTGTGGGGAGTTCAATGCCTGAGCTCTTTATCAGGGGCGCAAATGGCTGGTTATGTGCTGTCCGACAGAGGTACGATTGAGGGATCGATAGGCGCGTGATTTACTAACTGGAGTACAGGTAATCAATAAGTATAAAAGTAAATGAAATATGCATTACTGGGATTTTATTAGAGAGGGGTAGCAGGGAGAGAATAACGGTCAGGCCATTTATTTTTATATCTATTGATTATACAACATAGAGACTTCGCTCAAAGCATGCCCCGCACAGCTCTCGACACCCCGAGTCTGCGCACCCGTCATGTGATTTATGGGTGTTGAGGTCATGGAACATGCTGCCTGTTAAAAGGCTGCCCTGACGGGGCCTTATTGTAGCATGTGCCTGTTAGGGCTGTGAGCTTTATGTAGCCTGCAGTCTGAGATGAGCTGCGCTGGTTAACAAGGAGCTCTCCTCTGTTGTTTTGCAATCTGTCATGAATTCATTTTTACAGGTTGTGTTTATTGGCATTTTCAAACAGCATGCCGCGTTGTTCTTTAAATCCTCTCTGAGATGCAGTTTAGAATGTGCAAGATTTTTACAATTTTTTCACGTTATCATATCTCATCGTCGCTCCCTTACACACTCCTCTTTCTTTCACTCAAGCTGTCCCCCTCCTCCCATGCACAAACACACATCAGCGGCCCCCCCCCCCCCCCCCCACTGATGGAACGGACCTTGACCCCAACTTTACATCTCCGAAGTCAGGGCTATTAAGCTGGTGGGGGGGCTTTTCCTATTTCAGGGCTCCTGACATATGACACAGGAGGCATAGAGCAGGTGTAATTTGTTTATGTGAACTCTGCAGTGACTCAGCCCTGTGCACCCCAGCACCTCTCCTCATTGAATATTCTCCCAGTGAAAATACGTATTAATGAAGAAAAATTAGGATGTGGCAAAATATGCACCGTACTGAGGCTAAATGTAAGCTGCAGTATTTGCAAATTTGTGGTGCTTGCGTTTATCGACTTTTGTGAAATTGTTAAATTTCTACGTGTTTTTGTGTGGGTGGGAGCTACATCGTCATATTTTGAGTAATGTTTGTTGTTTCTCTGTGTTTCCCCACCAGGCAGACTAATGTCTCCTGTGCATACCAGTCCTGGAATAACATCAGGAGGAGGAGGAAAGCTGTGTCTGTCACAACAATAGGTATCAACCTCTGCACATATGAATGAATCTCTGCCCTCCTCACCACTCACTTAAATTATTATGAAGGATGTTATATTGGCACAAACATAAATAAACCTGCAGATTAAGATTATTTTATATATCAAAAAGAAAGAGCTTTGGGTATCATTTTTGTTGTGTAAAATCTTGTGTAGCTTTGTGTTTCTATGTGATTTAGCAGTTAAGGATGGCTTCTTTGGCCCAGACTGAAATGTCTTGCAGGTACACTATGCAGAAAAAAATGTGGCTATTGTTTGTTTCACCAGTAAGTGAAATTCAGCCTCAGATTTACACTTGTTTTTGAGCAAGCTCTTCGCCTCACTATATTTGCATTTTTTTGTCACTGTCCCTGTGATTTTCGTAGCTTGCTCATGGATGCATACTACTTTTGGTCTGGCACCTGGTCGCTACATTTGTAAAAAAAAAAACCCTACCTCACTTGCAGACTGTGCCTAGCAAAATAGGAAGAAATAATTACAAAAAGTACAGGATCTTTCGGAATTTTTGTGCCCCCCTAAGCTTTCTAATTGATTATTTTTGTATGATTCTTTACATTGTTTATTTATTATTTATTTATTTTTTTCCCCACAATATAAATTGAACAACTATTAAATAGTTTGCAAGGGAATTTTGTACAGACCATCATGTTGCCTTTTGTGATCCCACTACTATTCCTCTAGTGCCAACAGGAGGTTGACGTGGTTTTGTCTTAAGACCATTTTATGCCACCAATATAATGATAATATAACAGCATCATAATGCGAGTACACCCCATCAAAGACCAATGAACTTTTAATCTGACCAGAAAGCCAAAGCATTTCTTAGCATAGATATTTTTATGTTCATTTGGCCTTAGTGCTGTGAAAAAAACTGAGCTGCTATGTCGGTAAAAATTGTGTTGGTAAAAATTTTGATCACATTCCTTTATAAACAACACACGTGAACACAAGGGCAATATTGCACAGTACATGGACATGACCACCATCACTTTTGCTGACCTCGATAAGTCTGAAATCTTACTATCATGACAGGCCTAATATCTCAATAACTGTTGAAAGAATTGCCATGAATTTTGTTGCAGATGTTCCTGCCCCCCCTCAACATTCACTGTAATCATTTTGGCTGTAACAGTTAAATTTAGGGCCACCATCTGCTTGGAATTTCAAATAGTTCAAAACCATGGCCCAAAGAAATAATGGTGGGGACATGAGAAAAAACAGCTGAGAATCGCTTTACCAAGATGGTGAACATAATATATTAAATCTGCGTAAAATCACCACAAGCATCTTCATAGGGCATGCTAGCATACTGATGTTAGCATTCAGCTCAAAACACCACTCTGTGCAAATGTAGCCTCCCAGTGCTTTGTTGGCAGAGCTAGCATGTCTATATAGGAAAGTGCTGCTCAACATATGGCCTACGACAGGGAGCTGGGCGGCCCACCGTCCATTTAATTCACAATGAAGATAAATTATATCACACTGTTAATTATTATTATTTTTTTTTCTGAATGTAAAAAAGCGCCCCCGTGCATTAAATGAATCAAAATAAGGCTTTTTTATTTTTTTTTAAAAAAAGGTAAATTTCCCAGGCGGTCAAGGGGGAGATCCTACACTCGCTGACCCCCGAATGTCCTCAGATCCACAAGACGTCCCTGCATGCACCTGTCCTCCTCAGGGCTGTAGTGCTAGTAGTAGTAGTAGTAGTAGTAGTAGTAGTAGTAGTAGTAGTATTTGTATTCAGTCATCACACACAATACAGCAAAGACAAAACAATGTACAGTAAGTATATACATTTTTGATAACAACATAAAGTAAATAATGTATGGTGATAACGACTGAAAAGGTAAAGGCAGAAGCACAATGCTTATATATGCATACCCTACATAAAATCCTGCATTAAATTAAGCTACCCACCAGTAACCCCCCCCAAAAAAACCTATTTCAATGTGAAACTCTCAAAAATAGCCTTATAAGACATTTGTTTTAAAATCAATAGCAAGGTACACGTTCTTAAATTTAATCTTTCCAAAAATTGAACTCCAACAACAGAAATACATCTTCTTTTTTTCCCTTTTTTTCTAGATTTTTAGCTGCTGTGACTGGATTTGCCTCTGTATATACACTGATAAATATTATCAATGTTTGTGTATCAACTGGCCCCTCATCTCCTGTCATTTTGCAAAAGTGGCCCCTTGGCAAAGCAAGTTGAGTATCCCTGCTGTAGACTCTTAGTCTTTCTGTAATTCCACAAAAATGACAGAGTGTGAAACTTTTGGGGAGTTAACAGTAGAGGGAAGTGTACAGTTAGCTGTGTCACATTTAGAGCTTCCTGTTAAAAGCAAAAGAATAGAAATGTAATGTGGAGTTCACCCAATTGGAGGTGGCCCCCGAGTAGCAGCCGTTGTGTCTGTTTGGCCCAGTGGAGCTGCCTTTTTTCATTAGAGCCATGGCTCGGGGCCTTGTGTCTTTGCCGGATTGAAATCTGAATTGGTCTGTCCACCTTTTCTTCTGCGTCCCCTCTCCGTGCTCTGCTCCTGCAGCTGCTGTTTGTCATTTAAATAACAAATGCTGGTGGTTCCCTGATTTAGTGAGGGGTGCAGGCTTCTGATGTATATTAATATTGTCGCACAGTGCACTGTACCAGGGTCCATCATTCATTTGGATAAAAGAGGTGGAATTTAAAAACAGCCAATGCTTTACTTGGATACAGATTGCATCCATTTATTGCACTGAGTGATGGAACGGCCGGCAACTCTGTCCTTCACCTCCCCAGCGCTGAACCACTTCCCATAAAAGTAAAAAAGGATTCACCTCTGGCCCTTAAGGACCCTTCATATTCAACATGCGGAACGAGGGGCATCCCTCAGTTTCTCGACAGTTAACAGACTCACAGTCTGTTGTAAACGGTGAAAAAGAGGGAATACATCTTAAACATACATGATACCCGATGCATTCTTTTTCCTCAAATTAAATAAATTGTTAGAGTCATCTGCGCAATTTGTGCAAGTTAGATAATGTGCTGTTAGATATTTTACTCTGTGTGTTCTGGATTAAGTAACCAAAAGACAATCTGTTTCCTAAAATGAAAAAAGGAGTCCCTGATTGGCACATCCCCCCTCAGCCCTGTTCAGAGTGTTTTCCTGCTTCTTGAGTCTAGTGCCCCCTGTCCACCATGATTTATCATGCATCCCATGTCGTCCAATGTCAGTTTCTGCAGCTGCAACTGCTCTGTATAAATCTTTACTTTGGCAGCCTGCTGCACCATGTCTCTCCTCAGTAATCTCACCACTGGAGCCAGGAGATGCACATTCACTCTGACAAGCTTTCACACTCCCTGTGTACAAATTTTGGTTTGTTGCCACTCTGACATCAATGTGTTCAGAGGCAAAATCAGATTCAGTGATTCGCCGAGTGGAGTTGTTTTCTGGTTAACATCTTGTTTGCATGGAAAGACTGTTTGCCGCATTTAGTTGAACGAACAGCGTGTTGCTCTCAGTGAACACGACAGCCAAGTCTGTGTTTGAGTTGGCCAGAGGAAGTGGATTGTTGTATGTGTTAGTGGTTGATTTGAAACTCTGTAATCAGGAGTGAAAATGGTCTGCGGCTGGAGGTGTCTTCCAAGTCTCCATGGGGAATTACTGAGGCGGTACCCAGCTGTTGCTTTGTCTTCTTTCTTTTCCCTTTTAGCACTGTTGAGGAAGTGCTGAAGCCGGTTGTGAAAAAAAAAACCTCAACACAAAACAACTTCTATCTATCCAACTATCTGTTTGGATTAGATGACCACTCCATTTCTCAGCCTTAAATTGGCCATTTTCTACTTTTCTTACCACCATCAATCCAACAATCCAACTCAATCCAAACAAGTCCTAAAGAACAAAGTGTGCCAGTTTTCTGTTATATGTTACTGTTTTTTTTTTTAAAAAAAAATACAGATTGAAGTGGTCTCTTAAAGGAACAGTACACTCCTAAATAAAAAAACAACATATTTCTCTTCTTACTTATACTGCTATTTAACAATCTAGAGTGTTTTGTTGTGATTTGCTAAGTGTTGGTGATATCGGCTGTAGAGATCAGTTTGTGGTGCTCAAAACAGCAAAAAATATATTTGAAAACTCAACAGCAATGTCTTTTTCCAGAAATCGTGACCCAGTTACTCAAGATAATCCACAGGGCTTGTTTTCAGTAAATTCTTTTTTTTTTTTTTTTGCGCGCGCTTTTAACACCACAAGCCAAGTATCTTCTAGTTTCATTATATTTGAGAGAAGGCAGACATCTCTAAAGCTGATATCTCCAACACCTCACCTCAACTCAACTCACACCAATGCAATCTAGATTCATAAATACCACTTGAAAATGTCATTTACTTGGCCTTTTTCCAAATACAAATATAGATATTTTACTAAAATATTTGTAAATCAAAAATCACAGAGAATGAAAATGAATACATTTTTCACGCTCTACAATTTTGGGAAAATTATTTGTAAGGCAAAGATGAATCAGTATGTGTAAAGATCCTGATGGATTTTAATAGCCTTGGCTGGTCTCACACACAGACTAATTAATTATCGCAATTTTACTCCTCCCCTGCTGTCTCCCATGGTATAATGCCCTTCATCTTTATCTCTATAAAGGGATGATGGTAATAAACCCAAAAGTTGAACTTATTCAGTGTGCTATATTTCAGAAAGGGTTTGGAGTAAATAGGCAGCACGTGCAGTTAGTTTGATTAACCTCGTCGGCGCGTTATCTCTCTATGTTGCAAAGTGCCACATGTGGGTGCCCATGTGGAGGCCAGCCCCTCGGTCAGCCCTGCCTCCTATCCTCTCCCCTCTGTCTTCATGTGTCTCCTTGCCCGAGCAAGACGGCTGCGTGACAGATCACCTGCGTCTGAGGCCCGCCGTGTTCCTGCCCGGCGGTCCGGCCCCCTCTCATTAATGCCCAGGCTGGTGCGAGGGCCGTATGGCAGCACAAGACAAATAACGCTACCACTCAGCCATCACTTCTGCTGACAGAAATGCAGCCCACCGCACTATTTCGCCCTCTCCGGCTCCACTCCGCACCCTGCTCGCGCCTTCAAACCCTGCTTCTCTCTCTCCCTCTCCCATATCTCCTCCGTCCCCACCTGCACCTGCCTGTGCTGCTCCACCAAACTTTCACGGTGGTTTCTTGCTGTTGCTGGAGGCTGAGCTTAACACTGAAACCCACACAAGTTGACATAGTGTAACCATGAACCTGCTGCCTTTGTAACCACTCTAATTGTTTTCTGTTTGTGGAGACAGATTTGTTTTTAGCGGCTCAGTCTGTCAGGGGCTTCTTGACTCACTTGTGCGCAAACCTTCTCAGCGGGAGGTCTGATTTAAACGTCCTATTTTGGTCTGTTGTGAAAAGAACAGTGTGTGTATGTGTGTGTGTGTGTGTGTGTGTGAGACAGAGAGAGAGAGAGAGAGAGAGAAGCAGAGTGAGCAGGAGAGAGAAACACAAAGGCTAATCATTAAAGAGCTATTCAGCCCTGTTCGTTTAAGTGTGGGAATCAGCAGGCCCATTACTGTCAATGTGTAATTAGCTGATTAATAAACACGAGGAAGGGGAGTGCTCCAGGAAGGCCTGTAATGATTGTTTTTAGAGAGCATCACATGAGAGCTTATTAAGATGGTAAGATGGTTCCATTCAACCTCCCATTATCACCCACAATAAATGCGTGTACTGTAATTCTCCCATTGACAGAAAACCTTTGCGTTATAATGTCTTTATCGACCTTGATGTAAAACCAGTTGAGTGTAGGTGTTCTGGCCAAATTAAAGTACCTTTTATTAAAGCTGTTGATTATTCACATTCATCATTTTTAAATTAACTTGTATTGTACACGTTAATGTACAAAGATACTTTAATTTAAATTCGTTTTTGCTTGTGAATGCTTATGTTATTTACAGTCGTGCAAAGAAAAGCACTAAGTACTGTGCTTAAATTCAAATTTGAGGTACTTTTACATCACTTGAGTGTTTCAATTTTTTGCAACTTTACTAATATTATAAAAAAAATAATGTCTTGTTAAATATTACACCAGTGTTCCCAAGCTTTTTGGCTTGTGACTCCTCATTTAAAACCAGTGTTAGATTTTCATTCAAAAAGGTCTCTGATGCTTTAATGCTAATAACTGTTTGAGGCACAAAATTTTACAAAAAAGCAAAGATTAGGGAAAAGTCTGAAAAAAGTACCCATCAGTAATTTCACAACCCCATGTCATTTCACAGCTTCTCAGATTTATGCTGTGATCCTTTGACAGGAGCCCCACTGAAACTGTAGGTTGGTTAAAAAACAAGAAAATGCTACTTAAAAGGATAGTTTGGGATTCATGAAGTAGGGCTGTATGAGATACTTATGTATAGTCAGTGTATTACATACAGTAGCTGGCGGCTGGTGTGCCCTCAGTCTGCAGAAGCAGACGAGGTATGCACCACACAACTCAGTATTGCCCTGCTGTACGGAGGGGTGGATATCAAAATGTGTTTTAACCATTTATAAAAATACAGTATTTAGTCTAAGTGGACACTGTATTGAGAGTGTTTTCAATGTGAAGTTTTGTGTCAGTCGCGTAACAGCCGTCAGCACTTTCTGACCCAAACAGCTGACCGGCGGTGGATGAGAAATGTAGTTCCTAAGAAAAAGGCTGTGTGATGGTGAGGTAAAGCAGTCAAAATACTCTAAATGTAGCATCCACTTAGACTGATATTGATATTTTTTAGGTAGGCCTTTTTTTAAAGTGGTTAAAATTCACAGGGTTCACAGGGTGTGCACCCTGTGTGTTTTTACAAACTGGGAGCACGCCAACCGCCAGCTACTGTATGTACTAATATAACTGACTATACATAAGTATCTCATACAGCCCCACTTCAAAAATCTAGAACTATCACTTTAAGCATTGACGCCTCAGCACTAACAACATAATAATACAATATATATTCAAAATATCAGTCACAGGGGGAATTTTTCTGCAGAATGAGTACTTCTATGCTCCACACAGTTATTTTGTCCATACTTTTACTAGCTGCTCTGTTGCTTGCTTGCCAGTCACGTTAGTAGCAAGTGATCGGATCACATTTGGTCTTGGTGGTTGTTTACACTTGTATTTAGAGCTGTCTACTTGTGATTGTGAATGCAAGTTAATGTCAGGTCTCTGAAATAGGATTTTGTTTGCAGAATTCTTGCCTTGTAAAAGAAGATTTTAAAATTGTTGCATTGGTAGTTTTACATACTGTAAGTAAAGGATTTAAATACTTCATCCACCATACAGTAGGCTCATGAGAACTTGATTACTGGTTCAGTGATTAGCTGGAATAATGTCAGTTTTCCTTAAATTAGTAAATGTTTAGTTCATATAAATAGCTGCTCTTTTGATCCCACTGTAAAAATGTGTATAAACAGCTTATCCTGACTGTGACCTTGACCTGGATAGAGGCTTGTATCTGGTTTGCCCAGTGCATGTTAACACACTCACAAACTAAATGTTCCCAGCCATTTCTGTGTATCTGTCAAATATGGAAACCCCTGAATTTTGATCCAAGCCTTTGACCATGTTTAACCCGAGTGTTTGGGTTGAAACTCAGCAACGGTTAGTCATCATTCCCTCAAGAAATATTAATCAATTATCTTGCCCGCCGGATCAGTTTGGGAAAGAAGTCATCTGGAAAGAGGCACAAGCAGATATAATGGGAAGGAGCAAAAGCACATGCCAGTGAATGCTGTAATGCCTAATCCTTTGAGACAGCCCAGAGCCACAATGTCACTTCTAGTTCCCTTGTCCTCTGCTCTGGGACTGCCTCGCAGATGTCTTGTGTGACCGCCGCTAACTTTTTTTGGGCGAGATTGGAAAGATTTATTTATCAAGCATGTTAGGGAGCACAATTGTTTCAGTGTTCCTCTGTCTTCTGCAAAAATTGGCCCCTTTTCTCTTTCAGATATTTCCCCTCACTCGCAGAAACAAAACGCTATAAAGGTGAGCGAGATTAAGAGAAAGAGGATCTTTAAAAAGGAAGGTAGTCAGTGAGATGTGAACGTCTGATGAATGGAGTTAAAAACATACAGCTTCTTACACTGCATAACTGGAGAGGGCGGGGTGGGTTAAGCCATAGGAGCAGCACAGATTGGCCTTTTAATAACCATGTCCACAAGTCATATGGGGCCAAATTGGATTTGGCTCACTTGACCAAAACCTCATTAATATTTAACCTATTAGAAGAGGATTGCTTCAAAGTTTTATTTTAATATACCTAAAACAGCAAGCGATCCATGAGTCGTGGACTAAATTTAATTTTTATTCGAGGGGCTCTCCATTGAAACATTGGAGGAAAATGTGATTTATGTGAGTATCATTTACTGTTTGCTTCAGTGTTGTGTTACATGTCCAGAATATGATATCTGGGTTTTTTTTACTCTCTCTGCAGCTAGCAACCCATTTCATGAGGATCATCAGAGAGAAGAGGCACAGGGAGCCAGTAACACCTCAACCCCAGACGATGTGGGACCAAGTGCACCAAGTTCACAGAGTTTATCTTTCCTCCTGGGGGACAGTGAGGAGACCTGAACGGGGCTGGACATGGATGCCTAAGTGACAAAGGAAAAACTATTGTGCCAGAGAATGAAAAGGCCAATGCTGCACAAACTTCATGACAAAGAAAAAAAAAACACAAAGCACATCGTTACTTCTCAAATCAGCATGTTACTGCTAGATCCAGTCTTTCCAGGTAGTGTATTAAAGCATGACAAATGTTAATGCAATCAAGCCTTGTTAAGCACTCTGCCATCTCCTCAAAGCAGCTTCAAGAGGCTCCTTGTTTGACTCAAGACTGGAACGGCTCCTCCTGTTTCCACACACAGTCTCCAGGCCACCTGCTACCACACAATCCAACAATTATGTCCACTCTAGTAGCGCAGCGTTTGTCAGCGGGAGCGGGATAGTCAGGTGAGGCTGGATGGCCGGGAGGGGGCGGGGAGTCTGCTCCACTTTACGACAGACACCAGCGGCTGTGCAGGAAGCACGTAGCTAGCTCCGAGACAGGCGAGCATCAGAATGTTTAGCAACCACATGCTGCTACAGGGTTCAGAGAGGCGACCACCGGTAGAGAGCCACACAAAGTACAGGCCTCCTATTAGCATGGATTTGAAAAGCTACAGTTTGTACAAAGGTGCTCATTAGCACAACACAGGGGGAGCGTAGTCGCCATCCTCGGAGGGCCGCCTCTGTTCTCTTAAGCTTACCTTCCATATTCAAATTCGTCCAAATGTATTTAAGTTCAAGGCCAGCTGCAAATCTGTTTGAACAGCCTGTTTTTCAGCAGTTGTGGATTAGTTGCTTTTGGGGCTGTGCAGAAAGGAGTCGGAGGAGCATTTGGAGACAGGAGAGGAGAGTCGTACACTGTATTTTCACCTACCCTTGGGGTATACATTTCCCCGGCTCCCTCGGCATCAGATGCATTAAAAGATCAATGGCAGCATACAGTGAGATCAAACACAACACTTCTCACCGAGCTGGTAAACACGCAGTATTTTCAGAAAAATGCATTCTAATATAAGAGTCAAGTGAAATACATTCTGCTTGACCCCAACAATGTAGGTGATAACTATCTTTAAAAACACAGTCGCATGCCTAATCTCTACTGGTGTCTTTTACAGCAAAATGTTGCCGTGAAGAGAAACTGAGTTTTTTTTCTGAAATCTTCCCAGCAACAAAAGGCACAGGTATGCACTTTCTACAATGATTACAAGATACCTTTTTTGTGTGAAATGGACTGCATTATCATCAGCTACATTCTGCATGTCTTTCTCAGACACTTTAAAGCCGTATTTAAGAGAAGAATCGCATTTAGTAGAATGAGATTTGCCAATTAACGTGAGTTATATGTCTGCAATAATCTGTCTGAGAAGGCTTTATGTGATCATGTTGGCCAGGGATGACATTTATAAATGCTGTGTGTGCACACTCGTCTAAATGGATGCCTCACACAAGACATCCTGCCACGGGAATCAGTCAGTGTTGCGACAGAGAGCCCCCCACACACACACACACACACCTCCCCCCACTCCTTGCTACCACCGCTGCAGCTTGACCAGGAGCACTGCGGGCTCTTTTCTCACCAGTAATATATAATCCAGACTGAATACATTCATAATTAGAAAAAAAATATTTGATAAATACATTGGTGGCTTCTTTAAGACATATGCCCCTGGATGTGTTGACAAGTATTGACTGTGTAGTGTTTTAAGGAGAGCTTCTCGCCGTTGCCCAATCCGTCAGTCTGTGTTTTGGTGCCAAGGCATTGACAGGAAAGGAAGACGCATCAGTTCGGATACAGTTCCATCAGTAGTTGAAGGGGAAACACCTTTCCTGCCTCGCTGGTAATTAGCAGTCACCATAATGACATCTCAGCCAGACCATATGCCCCAAAATGTATTTCCAATGGCCAGGAAGTGGGGGAATGGCTTCCGTGCAGCCAGTCAATTGCCCTGTTACAGTTAAGGAATCAGGCAGGCTGGTACCACTCATATTTCATCCCAGGTAAAGATTACCTGTCAGACCCATGGGAGATGTATTGATCTGTTTTCCTTTTTCCGCCAGCAATCACCTGACAAAGGCACCTAGGAGGCGAGTGAATGAGTGATGCCTGGTCTGTCTGCTCCAGCATAGTGGCTTCTAGTGTCCACTGATGGGTGGAGAGGTGATGAGGAAGAGGAGAGATAATGCAGTCATAAACTCTGTTTGAACCTCCTCTGTATGCATGCAGGGCAGCCCCTTGGTTCCCCCGGGGTCACAGGTCAGTGGGGAATTGCTTTTTTTTTTTTTTTTTTTTTTTGCTCCTTTCTTGTCAGTGGCGTTTGTTCTCGCTGTGTCGTGTGTAGTGATGATAGAAACACATGCAAAAGAGGCTCTCTGGTTCCTGCTGACAAATGCATGTTGCGAGTCACCGTAGTTCAACTCACTTTGGGTTTCAAAAGTGATCCGGTTTGATCCGGGCACTCTTCTCGCATTGAGATCCAACCTTGTGTGGTCGGGGGTTTCCTGTGATTGTCAGTGAGGCGATGCTGCACCAGCAATGATCAATATACTTTACATTATCTCGTGTTTTTTTGGCAGCTAAGAGTATTTATATATTTGCCTTGTTCAATGGAATGTCAGACTTGATATTATCCATGAAGCCATGCATTTTAAAGTGATTGCACTGTATAAAATGTGTAGTATTTATGATGTGATGCATAATTATAGGACCATTAATTGAGGATTTAGGTCTTAGGACATTAAATTCATAAATTCAATTTCATGATAGATAGTTGAGTAGATATGTCTCTCTAATTTTTTACTGTCATATTTTTTAATTTCATTTACAAGGATTTAAATATATCTCCCTGATATCAGGGCTCTTAGGCAGCTATCCACATTTGATACGTAGTACAAATAGCATCTTATCTCATAGGCTGTTATCTTTATATTTAATAGCAGTGGAGGCATGCCTAATTGCTTTGCAAATGATCTAAAGAGGATTACTCCTCCCTTAGAAAGCCTGCACGGTGTCACTAGATGTTAAAGAGGCATTACAATGGTAAAATTCAATCAAACCTGCAGTGCAGTGTTTATGCAGAAGCTGTTTTCTATGATGGTGTTATGTCAAAATTATTATCAGTATGAGGTGGATACTCTGCTTTTAAATAAACTCTGTATGAACATGAATATGTACTGTTAAGAATGACAAACTCTTTTTAGATGTACTTCTATTTATTTATATGTCATTTGTGCATTTTCAAATTGATATAAATGGGATTTTTTTTAAAGATGATATAATGTCAGGCCTTTATGTCATATGTGATGTTATTATCATTCCTCTATTTCATGAGTATTCATAGAAAAAAACTGCAATGTCTATTTATTTCCAATACTGAATTTGTGTGCAATAAATGAGTGATTATTATTATGTGAAATGTGTAGATATGGCTTGAGATTAAGATTGTACATATTTACTGACTTACTCTGTGCCCATATTGTCTTCCTTTGGCAGTATTGCAGTATAGAGAGGGAACACATGGAGAGATGGGGTGATTACGTATACTGACTGGTATTGAACTGTGAACGTCGTGGTTACGGTGCATGGTATTCATTGTAACTAGTGGAGCAACAGGGTGCCTAAAAGTTCATTTTAATATAAAAAACATTTTCTTATACATGCTATGGCCCTGGCATAGATATTGAATGCATTTGTGTTGGAACAATAGTTGATTCTCTAAAGGTCGATTGACAAAATTAAACATTATGCTATTTTTTCAAGTAATTTATTAAGAAACAAGACTAAGTCCATGCTAGCAGCTCTGTGAGGCTCAGACACAGCGGTGCTTTGAGCTCAATGCTAACGTCAGCATGCTAATATGTTTAATGTAACAATGCTAACATGCTGTTTCTTTTTTTTTTTTTTTAGAAAAATCTTGCAAGGTGTTTTGCTTTTATACAGGATAGCTGGAGACTGACAGCGAGTGAATGGGGTTAACAGTCAGCAAAGGGCTGCAGGTTGGAAATGAACTCGGGCCGCTGCAAAGGACTTTGCTCACGTGAGGCACACAATCTACCAGGTGAGCTAGAGGTCACCCCAACATGCTAATTTTAAGCAAGTATATTTCACAATGTTTGCCATCTTATTTCAGCATGTTAATATGCAAACATTTGTTATTTTGTACTAAACAAAAAGGCAATGTAATTAAGTTTTTTTTTTTTTTTTTTTTTTTTTATCACTGGCCGACATTCCCGTCTTTAAGAGGCTGTACTGGGCTGAGCTTTAAAGCTGCAGTGATGATACTGGTATCATATGAAACTAAAAGAATACTATCTTATCAGGGAGGGGGATAAACAACGCTCCAAAGTCAGGCTAAATTTTGGCAATGGAGAAATGGCATGGTCATTTCAAAGGAGTCCCTTAACCTCTGACCTCACGATATCTGAATGAAAATGGGTTCTATGGGTACCGATTAGTCTCTGCTTCACAGACATACCCACTTTATACTATTCCCATGCAATTTTTTGTTGACATTTGATCTCTTATTAAGACAATCTGGTAAGAATCCCTTTACCATGTCAATATGGACTTCAAAACTGTTTTGTCATGCAAAATAATTGAACTGAAAACGTGATTAAAAATTTTTTGATTAATTGTGATTAATTATTGTAATTCTGTGATTAATTGCAATTTAAAAAATCTATTGTTTGACAGCCCCATTGTTAACTGGTTATGGGCTTTTGACTTTTGGTAGGACGAAACGAGCAATTTACCTGTGATTGGTATTTTTCACTATTTTATAGACTAAATTATTAATTGAGAAAAATAAACAGGTTAACCAATAATAACACTAATTGTTTCTCGCTGCTGTAGAATACTTTTCACAATGGAGTGACACAGGCCCCACAAGATTTGACAGTGGTCCCTGTGAATACAAATGTTAGTGTGGCTGACAGAGAAAATACTCCCTCAGCCGATGGGGATTATCAGTAGATCCCCCACTGTTAATCTTGCGGCTGAATGCTGAAGATGGTAGTAGTCACTTTGCCACGTGTTGAGAGTGGGAGCAATTCTCTGCGCTCACTGGTGGTCCAGCAGTTACAAATCACATCATCAGCTGTCTGAGCACCCACAGCCACCTCTTCTCCACCAGATTGATGGTGAAATGGAGGAAAAATCAATGGCTTCCTCTCGTCAGAAAGAGCCAGCTCTGTCATGTTTGGGAGTTTGACGTTACCCCCTCTTACTCTCTCTGGGCAATGGGAAATTGAAAGCAGAGTTTGAACAAATTGACAGACGTGAATAGACTGGAGTGTCTCGAGTCGATATAATGACCGATTTCAATCTGCTGGAGAAGATCACAGTGATCAGGTTGAGTTTCTGGTAAATGATAGTTAGTCTTCAAACTGACTCGAGAGCTCCTGTGTAGGTGACCCTGTGAGTAACAGCAGTCAGTTTTCTTACTAGTCAGCCCCTCTGGAGTCCCCCTCCATCACTTCATCCTTATCAACACCATGACACACTGCAACTGTGAAGCAAGGTTTCCATTCACTGCCTGCTCTGAAATGAGCAAGCATCGCCGAGCTTTTCCACTCCGACACATATTCCCCCCCTAATGGGAAATTCAAATATCACATATCAGCTGAATGCAATATTCACTTAGCGAGAGATAACACTCTGCTTGATGTGTCTCATGTATCCGGTTCAGAATAGGCACGGCTCAGGCTCTGACACCAGATCTGACTGTGAAACTTGGTGTATAAATTCTGTCTGAAGCTGTGTGTGCGGCCCGTTCATTCGCTCCGTGTGCTTTATTGGCGTGCATGTGTTGGTCCTCTTGTGTATTTGAGGGAGAGCAGATTCCAGGGCATCTGTGCTTGTCCTGCTGCCTCTCTCATGTCTTTACACCAGCACCATCCCTTTTCATTTCTGCTGGCATTCTAATCAGAGCGTTACGAGCTTCAGCGGGTGAAGTACGCAGAAAGTTGTGTTTCCTGACAGCCAATAAAAACCGTATAATCTCACTGATTCAAGTGGCCCATTTAAAAAAAAAAAACTAACTAGTGCTATCACTCAGACCACCCCCTTCCCTTTTTCTTTAATGCCCTTTTTTTATTTAATATATAGCCCATGAAAAATGAGAGACTCCCGCTTCGCCGTGTAGATATTTTGTTGCTGATGATGCGAGACGAATTTCCATCACAGCTTTGTTTCCAGCGGGTGAGCGGATAATCTTTTACAGCGCAGGGAGGGAGGGCACCACTCCCATCAATCTCCAGGGCTTATAGCAGCCGCATGGTTGCCTCACCTGACCAGAAAGCCTGCACGGCACCACGCCGGCAGCCCACTCAGGGTCAGGAGCCACCGGGCGACATGGCCACACTGAAAGCTCACTTATGGAGCAGCCACCTCCCAAACCCTCCTTAACCTGCAGAACAGTGCTTCACTTGTGTTCCATTATTCCTGTCATTGTTATTATGTCATTTTTCTAACAAGGCAGTCACGTCTGAGAGAGCAGCATTGCTTTCCCGCTGACAGCCCTGTGAAACTATGTTTGCATCGAGGGCCTCAGCTGCTCCTTTTGTCGACACAAAGCTGCTCCAGAGGTTTCACCCCTCTGCGCTCCTCAGCCATGTGCATTATGCGTTGTAAAGCAAAAGGTTTCAGTTTTAGCTGTGGCATCCTGCCCAGGCAGCCTCTTGAGAGGGGGCCCCTGGTGGCCCCCGTGCTGGTGGAGTAGCTGGCAGGCGTGCAGCCTGCTGCTCTCCGAACCCCGCTGCCTTGGCAATCGCCCGCTGCACAGCTCCTCCCGTGGAGACTGTGCCGCTCTGATTGACAATAATGGGAAGTGGCAGAATCGATGGGAGACAAGAGAGGGGTGCACGTGAAATTCTCCTGGAGCTTCCAGTCACAGACCATGGGCTCTGGCACCACTCACCTGTCATCCCCGCAGCACCAGGATTAGGGCCTTTGACAGCAGGAGCAGCTTGAAGAGAAAGATGCTGTGGTCGGCATCGCCACTGACAGCCAGGAAATGGTGCCTCTCCTGCACACTTAGACTGCATATACGTCTCATTACAAGGCTACGCCCGAGCACCACACTGCTCCTAGGGAGTTGTATCTAACATTTTTTGCCTAAAGATGAGAAAAACCATACGTCAAATTGAGACAAGATAAAATGACAAAACAAAAGAACACAAGATGTGGAATAACCTGAAAGCAGTGGATGACAGTGCCTCTAATGAGCCATTTAAGTGAGTGCTTTCAAAAGGTTTCTCATTTCAAGGATTAAAATAGCAGTTCACCTTGTGCTTCGGCATGGCGTGTGCGTGTGTGTGCGTGTGTGTGTGTGGCGGCAGCAGCAGCGGATGGAGGGCAGGTGTCGTGACAGAAGGGGCACTCCATTCTCTAATTGATCAGCAAAAGATGCACATGAAGAAGACGTTAAAGCAAAATGAAGTCATAACAGTGGATTGAGACATTTATTAAGTCAGACGAAAGGCCCTCAGAAACGTTGAGATTGTTTATTGATTTTTGTGTTTTGGCTGGCTGCGCAGGAGTAATCGCTCGTGCTGCTGCCACGTGGAGGCAATGGGGGCTCGAGTGCAGCCAAATGTTCAGGTGTAGGCGCTGACTTCCTCTTAAAGGAGGCACCTTTAACTAGCAGAACAAGGAGACGCCATTACGACTGCAGTTGTTTCATCATTTATATAAGAGTTCTGACCCATATAAGCTGTCCATCCGTTAGCTGAGAATACCAACCACTGTCACATGTAATGATTCCTGGTGTGTATTGCTGATGTATTAGCAGATTGAGAGAGTCGGTTGTTCTCAGCGTGCTTGACTGATAGTGTGGCATACTGTTCATATAAGATATACAGATCTTTTAGCAGACTGCGCTTTCCTGTTTTTGTTTACACAAAGTGGTTGCAAGGAAAGCGTATGATTTGGCAAATTAACCCTTTAAAACTTTTGCATGTAAAGCTTTGAGGCCCTTGCAAATTGGTGCACTTTCTTTCAAAAAATAGGAAAAAAGGAAATGAGAAATGTGTTCCACAAATTGGATAAAATGATTTTAAAACAGCAAGGGATGTCTAGGTTAAAATAAGAAAAAGCTAGGGGGAAAACTTTTTTTTATTTATAATTATCATAATGGAATATTTAAAATTATTATACAGTTTTTAAGCACCTTTTTTTCTAGGTCATTTCCTGTTGTTTTTTTTTCTTTTCTTTTTTCTTTCTTTTTTAAACCAATTTTTCTACTTATTGCCAAATTGCTAATTTTTGGCTTGTTTCTGCTGGCATTGCTCATTGCTTTCTTCCTGTGGTTTTGAAAGGAATCAAGCCAATTTGCTCAGGTTTCACAGAGTTAATTGACAATAATTGTTATCTGTGGCCTTACATTATATATTTAAGCATATAATCAGCTGTAAACCACAATCCCTTTACTTTTGTCTGCCAAGAGAGGAAATTAAAACAATTTCCCTGCTTCCCAAATGTCCCGCTGCAAACGTGTGCTTTCATGTGTTTGCGCTGACTGGTGCTGGTGAGTGTTAGGTAGAGTTCAACCATACTGGTGACATCAATCTGCCTGCTCTTTATTAGACGGAGCAGTGAGGTGTAACTGACTGCATTGTCCACAGATGGACTGGGGCCCATAGCACACGGGACCCTGGTCAGCCACCCTGACAATACAATCAATAACCACACACTCATTATGGGAGCCCTGCCTGCCTTCTCCTGCCTTCCTGCCCCGTGGAGCCTCCCTCCATGCCTCACCCTATCTTTAACTCGCTCTTTCACTCTCTGTTTCAACTGTCCTGTGTTTAAAGTCCTCTTCTTTTTCCTCAGTGTATCACTTTTGAGTTCATACAGTATTGTTTTTCTCTCAAGTTATATCAAAAGGAGAGACGGGGTGAGAGGATGCTTGGACGTCCCAGCTCCAGCTGCTTAGGCTGCTACGATATTCAGTAGTCAGGCCGGACAGTAGTGGATGACAGTGATCCAGCATGGAGCCTGGGGCCTATAAATGGTAATGCCCTCCACTTGCCTTCCTCATAAAGCATAATAAAAGGAGGTTATAAATCCTACCAATTAGCTGCGTCCATCAGTCGCCTTAATTGGAGTGTCGTGACTGGCTAGGGGATGACCTTGTGTGCCAGAGAGCCAAGACAGACGAGGGGGCCAGGGGGGAGATCTATGTGGATGTGGAGGACTTGGGCTTCTTTAAATCAACTGTATCTAACAGGCCATACTGTAGTTAAGGGTCGGGCCATATGGCGGTAAAACGTTTATGCTGACTGGTCGTGTTGATGTCGTCAGTGTAAATGTGTAGGGTTTTCAAATGCATATGAATATGCTTCAGGCCAAACGCTAATAGTTAGGACTTAAAGGAACAGCGGAGCCGAAAATGATAATCACGCAGAAAAAAATTGATAATTGATACTCGCTGATATTTGTTCAAAAAGTTGTAGTTATATCAAGTTAAAACAGTAATGTTTGTACAGCAGAGCAGCATGCATGTCCATAAATGTTTCCTAAAAGACCTGAAGCAGGACAATCCAAGTGTCTCTGGATCCAGAGGGCCAATATATATCTAATTATTTACCAATCCACCTCTGAGCAACACCTTAGTATCACAACACTCGTCACCCTTCAGCCACTAGCGTCAGTTTGTAAAGCTGTTGTTGAGAGTGAATACCAAATATTTATGAACAAGTTGACTGACCATTCTACCTTAGTGAAGCACAAAACCAGTGTGCGTAAGCCTTGTAACATATTTAGCAAGTGTTGAATGGTGGGGGTGGCCTTACTGCAGTAAAATATGGAAATATCGCCTGGGAACCCCAAGAATAAACTATTGCATAGAAAATCTTATATCTTGTCAAAGTATTAGTAGTAAGTTAATTAACGACGTTAAAAAATATTACGATATTACGCCACAAAACATTTTTCACCATTTTCTGACATTTTAACCCTTTGAAACTTGGACTGATATTACTTTTCTGCTGTATTCAGATGGAATCACAAGTATTTAAACCTTCAAAATTCAAGAGAATTGTTTTGTTATCTTTACAAAACATGGGGGAAAAGGCAATGAGCAATTTAGCAAGAACTCTTCTGGAAATTGCAGGAAATTAGTAGATTTTTGAAATTTGAAATATTTTTATAATTATCATAATTAAATATTTAAAGTTAGAATTCTGACAATTGTTTAGGTCATTTTCTCATTCTTTCTTTGTTTTTACTTTTTCTGTCTTTTTAGGTTATTTTCTTGTACTTTTTACAGTCATTTCTTCTGAAGTTGCTCATTGCCTTTCCCCCCTTGTTTTTGAAGAAAATTAAGCCAAAAAGCTCCAGTTTTAAACGTACAAGACCAAACAACTACTTGATTATTTGAGAACACAATCCACAAATTAATCTGTAACACCAGAGATTTTGTATGTGAACCTCTAAAACTTGTATTTTCACAGTTGCTGACTGCAAACTTCAGTGGAGACACAACTGACATGATGGTGAAAGTAAACTATTTACTTTCTATTTACCAGCTCAGAGTTTCTTGAGTGACTGTGATAAGGGATACAATATGGCTAAAGTCGCCCGGTACCCTCATTGCCTTTGATCAGAGACCACAGGTGTTCTGGGTTCAGTAGGCTACACTCTTCCTGTAGTGCAGCGCTTGTTCTTTCTTCCCCTCAGTGCAGCAGTTACAGCTACCCTCCGTCCTCCTGTGGGCCTGGCCACCACACCTTTCCTCTCAACACCTCAGTCAAGCGCTCTCTGTGGCCACTCAAACCTGAGACCTCGGCTTCCGCTCTTACTACCAACGTCCACTATCTCATGACACTGCTCCCTCCGAGAGGAAACACTGAACCCGTTTGTCTGTGCAGAGCTTCGTGTGCAGACGCTGATGTGTCCTTACACTGCGCGTTCTCTCCCTGCTCCCATCCCTCCACCTTCGGGATTAGGCAGTAAAGACCAGTTAACCAAGCAGCTGTCGGGGAAGAGTTTCTCTCCGGCTGACTGAAGGCTGCCGACAGTTGTTTCCTTTCTCTCTTACCGTCCGGAGATAATTCAGTCAACGGGCTTTGAACTGCAGATAAGAGAGGAAGAGGATGATCCCGGGGATGGGCCTGCTGTACATGGGGCAGGGGTGAAGGAGCAGGAGGGCAGTGCAGGCAGAGGGAAGCAGGGGCAGGTGTATGGGAACTGGAGAGGGCCAAGTGAGATAAGAGCTGTGACAGATGCAACTGTCCAATTTACAGTACACTCTTAGTTTTATGTGGTTTAAAACCGATGCTGATTTGCGTGCCCTTTTGTCCTCCTTCGTAATACTTTTCTTTTCATGTAGCATTCCATTATTACATCATCGTCACCTCCTGCGCTGATTGAATAATTACATGGAAACCAATCTTATCAAACACAAGAAAAAAGCTTTTCCATATCAGAATCTTGTGTCCGATTATAATCAAAAAAACAAACAAACAAACCTCATTATACAACCAGTCATTTCTCCCGTGCTGCCTCACATCATTCTGTTCTTCTGTTCATCCTGCATTTTATGAATGTAAAAAGACGAGGGAGAGGAAATTAATTTCCAATAAACGCTTGACAGAGTGGCTTTTGTTTTGTCTTAGGCACGTGGTTTTGCATACCTGCCAGGTGTTGTGCGTCTCAACCCCCCCCCCGCCTGGATCCCGTGCTCCATGGTGAGGTGCACGATGAAAGGCCTCGGGTGGCCCATCAAAGAGCCCATTGAGATCCAGCCACGAGCAGGACAGAGGGCCACAGTGTGGGCCGTGGAAATTTGACACCCTCTGACAGAAGCTCCATACAGCCCACTCAGGGCCACGCTGACAGCATCGCTCGCAGGAGATCAGGCATGTTCTCATTCACTGCTACTGGCTCACTACCTGCTGACCCGGGCAGAGACACCGTTAGAGAGACACAGAGAGAGAGAGTGAGATGTTTACAGTCAGAGAGAGATTGAGCTGAACGAACATGTGACATAGACTATCTTAAGTTTTAATATGTTGTTTATCTTCCATGAAAAAATTATAATCCAGTTAGATATTTGCAGCAAAATAAAAAAACAACCAAAAAAAAAGAGATCCGAATATTTTACAAAGCTACCATTACTACATTACTACTGCAGTGTGCTGACCTTGATGTGACATGACTTTTGATCTGTGCAAGGTTATCTGATGAATGATGTTTTGATTCGTGACTGACATGAAAATTGTGGGTATGTGTGCTGGACAAACAAAGTTAAACTGGGTGCCACTCATTGAATCTACACTACGTGTGTCATAATGGCCTCCGAACATCTTCTGCCAAAACTATGAATACTGTGGTAGAGATAGTTAAACAACTGTGATCACTAGAGATGTCCTGATCAAGTTTTTTCCCCCCAATCCCGATCCAAGTCATTTGATATTGAGTTTTTGCAGATACCAAGTCCTGATCTGATACTTGCAGTAACCTGGATAACACAGCTGCACAGTGACCACAGGTTCTTTAAGTTATTAAAATTATTCCAGTGTTTGCTTGACAGTTTAATGGTTCTACGATGCAATACAAGAAAACATGTCTGCATCCAAACAGATCCTAAGGGTTTTTTTAATTTTGTTTTTTACCAAATAACAAAGTAAACAAACTGAAAATGTTTATATATGGCTCTTATCACAAATCCACTTAGTCCTGCATTTGTTTTTTAACAAACTAACAGTAACTAACAGTAAACAAACTAAAATGTGTCTTTAGAAATTGCTCTCAAATCCACTTGGTGTAGAATTTTCTGTACTGCTGAACTTTGACATTGCAAGTAACATCAAATAAATTGCTTACAATTATGCTCATTACAGCGCTAGTAAAACTAGATAGCCTATACACAAAAAGAAAAACAAATTTATTCCACTTGAAGAAGTGTAGCAGCTTAAGCTGAACATAAAAAAAGAAAATCAGTCTCTACTCAATGGAGTAGATGCATTACAATCAAACTTGAATATCTGCTGCAAAGTCTGCTCTCCTTTCACAACACCTGTGTGACAGCTGACATAAACAAAGGATCGGGTGGGGGCGTGCTCAAAATAACTGATCTGGGTCAATTAAAAAATGTTAACAAAAATGTAAAAAAAAAAGTATGTAAAAAAACAAGTATGTTGGTCAAAATATGACACAAAAAGTCATACTATAATATGTCTTCCAAAATATCACATCAAAGTGAGAGTATAGTATGTCATCAAAAATATGAAAAAAACAAAAACATACAATAAAAATGAACAAAACTGTAAAAGTAAAGTATGCAGTCCAAAAAAAATCACAAAAAAGTCACAGTACGGGAGTCACGTGGGACCTCTGACCAAGATAACCGCTTAGGATAAACCTCCCGCCATATCGCGCACTTTCCCGCTTGGCAGTTCGAGTAAACCTTTACTGTTTGCTACATATCAGAAGTCAGCTGAGGCTTGGACGCATCCCGACACTGAATTCAACCACAAGACTAGAAAATGGCCGCATCAAGCTCCAAAACGAGACTCTCGAAACACATCGCTAACAATGCTAGCATGGTTAGCCTCTGAAAATCGAAAAACAAGAGAATTTGTGAGATCCATCATTTCCGAGACACTCGGCGCTGACCTGTCAGAAACCGAGTTGCAGCAGGCACATCGCTCCCTTGTTCCGATGCCAGACCAGGGTCAGCCAAGGGTCAGCCAGCGAGGCCGGTCATCATGCCTTTCCACAGTTTTTTAGAGATGGGGAGGGTGCTCGCGGCCGCCAGATGAAGATATGGAGACGAGGGGAATTATCTGGAATGACTGCAAGATTTCCTTCTTTCCTGACATGATCAGAGAAGTAGCTGAGAAGAGGAGGAGATTTGCAAACCGACAAACTGACGTAGTTTGTTGTTGTTGCTCAGACATGGCGACCTTTGACACACAGCCGTGTTAGATCCTGAATCCGACCGGATAATGAAAGTTTACAGCGCGAACCTCGGCAGTATCAGAGACTTCAGCAAACTGTCTTTGCATGGTGAGTAAACATTTATCAGTTACTGTTGAATCACATGTTGGATTTTTTCTTTTACTCGCGCTTCGCTTTTACTTAGTTTCTAATATACTCCCTTGTTACCAGGTGCACATGTGGAAAATTTTCTATTTATTTTTTTTCAATCAGAAAAATAAAGAATTCATCTGTGTATCTGCAGGGCTCCTCCAACATCTCAAACAGAGGCCTCATCAGGTCACTGACATACTCTGAAAAGTACGTTTACATTGTTGTTTTATTTTTTTGTTTTATGGCTTTCATGTCATACTAACATGTTGTGACCTGATGCTATGTGTATAACTGTGTATAACATTGATATTTGAATTCTCTTAAATTTCTTATGATTTTAAGATGACAAAGCATTTAATTTTTTTATTTTTTATTTTCTTGGCATCTGAAAACAGTCCAGAGGAGGATCAGCATCCCCATCTTGCACTGGCTGGTAAGAAGATGTTTGAGTTATCACTTCATTTTAATTTTCTCTGACTGCATATTGCTTGTGTCTCATTTGAATTTCCTTATCTCAACTCTAGTCATGCTACAGTTTGGAGGAGCATCTCTACAACCAGCAGGGTCTGCAGCATACCTACTAACTGTCGGCTGTCACTAGCATATGCATCTCTCTCTCATGCCAGGCAAAAGTCATACAATGTTTCAGATAAAGGTGTGTACACTATACCTTAATTCACAATGTTTTAATTATCCATATAAACGACTATAAGGTTTAAAAGTAAAAATAAATACTATTTTTGAGAATTGTTTTGTTTGTTGGAATTAATTAAAACATTTTTTTAGTGAAGATCTGGACACTTTAGGGGGTCACTAACACATATAAGGGTCATATGAAACAGAAAATTCAGTATCGGCAGTGCCGTCCGTCGAAAACTCAGGCAGATAAACAATAATAACAATAATAATAATAATAGTGACGTTCTTGGCAGGGAAAATTCAGTATTCAATATATGAAAATTCAGGAGACAAGGAGACAATAGTGTCACAAACAAACAAGCAAAATACCATACACCTGAATATTAAAACATGTTGGTACTCTCTAATGGACAAAGTATGTTATTACATGCTTAACTTGCCTTAATTTGTTCTGCAATATCACAATCAGTGTCTAAACTGCATGAATCTATAGCCAAATGATATTTTATGGCATAAATAAAATAAAATAAAGGCTGATATATCTATCAGCTCTGCTGATTTAAGGGTCATATGGTGTTGAAAGGGAAAATTCAGTATCAGCAGTGACGAGTGCCAAAACTCGACTGATATATGAGTCAGGCCGATATTTCTTGATTTTTAGACAGACGCATCTGCCGATACTGGTTTTACCTGTTTTGGGACAACTTCACCTGATTAAGCGGCCAAAATGATACATCTCGACTGTACTTGCCTTAATTTGCTCTGCAAAATCATAATCAGTGTCTAAACTGTATGAATGTACAGCTAAATTATATTTTATGGCATATATAAAATAAAATAAAATATCTGCTGATATATCTGTCCGATCTGCTGATATAAGGGTCACATGGTGTTGAAAGGGAAAATTCTGTATCAGCAGTGACGTCTGTCGAAAACTCGACTTATATATGAGTCAGGCCGATTATCAGCTATATTTTTGGCAGGGAAAATTCTGTATTGAGTATATGAAAATTCAGGAGACAAGGAGACAATTGTAACACAAACAAACAAAATACCATACACTTGAATATTAAAACATGTCAGTATTCTTTAATGGACAAAGTATGTTATTACATCACAGTTTCTAAATTACCTCAGATTTTACTTTGACATTTCTTCACTGATAATCCTTGATTTCGACAGACGCATCTGCCGATACTGGTTTCACCTGTCTCGGGACATCTTCCTGACCTTCCTACGCAACTACTCTGCCACTTTCCTGACTTTCCTATTCCAGTCCCTTACTTCCTACTTTTTGACCCTTCTACTTACCCTGTTCTTATTCCTGTTTTCACCTCTTACTACTGTCATCCCCTACCTCCATCTTCTGCTTCACTCAACTTCCTCTCTCTCAACTCAACTGAAAACCACATAAAATAGCATTTCGAGACACATCATAGTATAGAATGTAGAAAAAACGGCCAAAAACATAATATAGCATGTTGAAAAACAACCAAAACACCATACTACAGTAGTGTTGTGGCCACACAAACAAACAATGGCTTGTGGCACGGCCGACATGAAGGATGCCCAACCAGGATCGCGGGGGAAAAAACAATACAAGTTTATTAATAAAACTTAACCAAAAAGCGTAACCAAAGAGGGGTTGAAGATCCCAACCAAAACAAATATAAAATTGGGAATTGCTGGGCCAATGATGCAGTGACCCATCGGAAGCAGCTCACCCCCCCTAAACAAAAGACCTTAGAAAACAATCACCGAAACCAAGGCTGCTGGTGATCTCCAACCCAAACCAAAAAAAACAAACGAAAAAACAAAAACTCAAAATCAGACCATCGCCCCGCTCCACTGGGACAGTGCTGTTGCTGCTGCGGGAACTGCAGTCGGTAGTGTGTAAGAGAAAGAGCTCAGCCTTTCCATTCCCCGCCTTTTATCCCTCCATTGATTACATCCACCTGGAAACCAGAAACAAAAAGGGAGGGGGGGGCAAAAACACATTAGTCAGGGTATGCGCGCCATAGCCCCACGTAACACAACCCTAAAATGTTAATAGCAGGAGTGCAACACGGGCTATGGTGTTTTGGGCCGTTTTTGCAGGTTTCAATGCTATGGTGTGTCTCACCATGCAATTTTAAGCTATTTTGACGTGTTTTCAGCTGTTTTTGGGACGTGTCATTTTTTGACATTTTTGCCATACCATAGCCTTGCTTTTTTGGTCATTTTTTGACGTGCCATATTATGGTGTTTTGGGCCGTTTTTGCACATTTTAATGCTATAGTGTGTCTCAGCGTGCTATTTTATGCTGTTTTGAGGTGTTTTAAGCTGTTTTTGGGACATGTCATTTTTGACATTTTTGCCATACTATAGCCTTGCTTTTTTGGTCATTTTTTCGAGATGCTATATGATCATGTTTTGAGCCGTTTTTGCATGTTTTAATGCTATGGGGTGTCTCAGCACGCTATTTTATGCTGATTTGAAGTGTTTTCAGCTGGTTTTGGGATATGTCATTTGTTGACATTTTTGCCATACTATAGCCTTGCTATTTTGGTCATTTTTTCGACGTGCCATATTATGGTGTTTTTGGCCATAATTGCAGGTTTTAATGCCATGGCGTGTCTCAGCACGTTGTTTTATGCTGTTTTGAGGTGTTTTCAGCTTGTTTTGGGACATGTCATTTGTTGACATTTTTGCCATGCTATAGCCTTGCTTTTTTGGTCATTTTTTCGGGATGCTATATTATCGTGTTTTGAGCCGTTTTTGCAAATTTTAATGCTATGGCGTGTCTCAGCAAGCTATTTCATGCTGATTTGAAGTATTTTCAGCTGGTTTTGGGATATGTCATTTGTTGACATTTTTGCCATACTATAGCCTTGCTTTTTTGGTCATTTTTTCGACGTGCCATATTACAGTGTTTTGGGCCGTTTTTGCAGGTTTTAATGCCATGGTGTGTCTCAGCGCGCTACTTTATGCTGATTTGAAGTGTTTTCAGCTGTTTTTGGGACATGTCATTTTTGACATGTTTGCCATACTATAGCCTTGCTTTTTTGGTCATTTTTCGAGATGCTATATTATCGTGTTTTGGGCCATTTTTGCACGTTTTAATGCTATGGCGTGTCTCAGCAAGCTATTTTATGCTGATTTGAAGTATTTTCAGCTGGTTTTGGGATAGGTCATTTGTTGACATTTTTGCCATACTATAGCCTTGCTTTTTTTGTCATTTTTCGACATGCCATATTATGGTGTTTTTGGCCATAATTGCAAGTTTTAATGCCATGGCGTGTCTCAGCACGTTGTTTTATGCTGTTTTGAGGTGTTTTCAGCTTGTTTTGGGACATGTCATTTGTTGACATTTTTGCCATGCTATAGCCTTGCTTTTTTGGTCATTTTTTCGGGATGCTATATTATGGTGTTTTGAGCCGTTTTTTTGCAAATTTTAATGCTATGGCGTGTCTCAGCAAGCTAATTTCATGCTGATTTGAAGTATTTTCAGCTGGTTTTGGGACATGTCATTTGTTGACATTTTTGCCATACTATAGCCTTGCTTTTTTGGTCATTTTTTCGACGTGCCATATTACAGTGTTTTGGGCCGTTTTTGCAGGTTTTAATGCCATGGTGTGTCTCAGCGCGCTACTTTATGCTGATTTGAAGTGTTTTCAGCTGTTTTTGGGACATGTCATTTTTGACATGTTTGCCATACTATAGCCTTGCTTTTTTGGTCATTTTTCGAGATGCTATATTATCGTGTTTTGGGCCATTTTTTGCACGTTTTTTAATGCTATGGCGTGTCTCAGCAAGCTATTTTATGCTGATTTGAAGTATTTTCAGCTGGTTTTGGGATAGGTCATTTGTTGACATTTTTGCCATACTATAGCCTTGCTTTTTTTGTCATTTTTCGACATGCCATATTATGGTGTTTTTGGCCATAATTGCAAGTTTTAATGCCATAGCGTGTCTCAGCGCGCTATTTTATGTTGTTTTGAGGTGTTTTCAGCTGTTTTGGGGATATGTCCTTTGTTGACATTTTTGCCATACTATAGCCTTGCTTTTTTGGTCATTTTTTCAACGTGCCATATTATGGTGTTTTGGGCCGTTTTTGCAGGTTTTAATGCTATGGTGTGTCTCAGCAAGCTATTTTATGCTGTTTTGAGGTGTTTTCAGCTGGTTTTGGGATATGTCATTTGTTGACATTTTTGCCATACTATAGCCTTGCTTTTTTGGTCATTTTTCGAGATGCTATATTATAGTGTTCTGGGCCATTTTTGCACGTTTTAATGCTATGGCGTGTCTCAGCGCGTTATTTTATGCTGTTTTGAGGTGTTTTCAGCTGTTTTCAGCTTTTGGGACATGTCATTTTTGACATTTTTGCCATACCATAGCCTTGCCTTTTTGGTCATTTTTTCGAGATGCTATATTATCGTGTTTTGAGCCGTTTTTGCATGTTTTAATGCTATGGGATGTCTCAGCAAGCTATTTTATGCTGATTTGACGTGTTTTCAGCTTGTTTTGGGACATGTCATTTGTTGACATTTTTGCCATACTATAGCCTTGCTTTTTTGGTCATTTTTTCGACGTGCCATATTATGGTGTTTTTAGCCATAATGCCATGGCGTGTCTCAGCGCGTTATTTTATGCTGTTTTCAGGTGTTTTCAGCTGTTTTTTTGGGACATGTCATTTTTGACATTTTTGCCATACTATAGCCTTGCTTTTTTGGTCATTTTTTCGAGATGCTATATTATCGTGTTTTGAGCCGTTTTTGCACGTTTTAATGCTATATGGGTTGTCTCAGCAAGCTATTTCATGCTGATTTGAAGTATTTTCAGCTGGTTTTGGGATATGTCATTTGTTGACATTTTTGCCATACTATAGCCTTGCTTTTTTGGTCATTTTTTCGACGTGCCATATTACAGTGTTTTGGGCCGTTTTTTGCAGGTTTTAATGCCATGGTGTGTCTCAGCGCGCTACTTTATGCTGATTTGAAGTGTTTTCAGCTGTTTTTGGGACATGTCATTTTTGACATTTTTGCCATACTATAGCCTTGCTTTTATGGTCATTTTTTCGAGATGCTATATTATCATGTTTTGAGCCGTTTTTGCAAATTTTAATGCTATGGCGTGTCTCAGCAAGCTATTTTATGCCGATTTGAAGTGTTTTCAGCTGGTTTTGGGATATGTCCTTTGTTGACATTTTTGCCATACTATAGCCTTGCTTTTTTCGTCATTTTTCGAGATGGTATATTATAGTGTTTTGGGCCATTTTTGCACGTTTTAATGCTATGGTGTGTCTCAGCAAGCTATTTTATGCTGATTTGAAGTGTTTTCAGCTGTTTTTGGGATATGTCATTTTTTTGACATTTTTGCCATACTATAGCCTTGCTTTTTTGGTCATTTTTTCAACTTGCCATATTATGGTGTTTTTTGGGCCGTTTTTTTGCAGGTTTTAATGCTATGGTGTGTCTCAGCACGCTATTTTATGCTGTTTTGAGGTGTTTTCAGCTGTTTTTGGGACATGTCCTTTGTTGACATTTTTGCCATACTATAGCCTCGCTTTTTTGGTCATTTTTTCAACGTGCCATATTATGGTGTTTTGGGCCGTTTTTTGCAGGTTTTAATGCTATGGTGTGTCTCAGCAAGCTATTTTATGCTGTTTTGAGGTGTTTTGCAGCTGGTTTTTTGGGATATGTCATTTTTTTGACATTTTTGCCATACTATAGCCTTGCTTTTTTGGTCATTTTTTTCGAGATGCTATATTATGTGTTGGGCCATTTTTGCACGTTTTAATGCTATGGCATGTCTCAGCAAGCTATTTTATACTGATTTGAAGTGTTTTTTCAGCTGTTTTTGGGACATGTCATTTTTTGACATTTTTTTGCCCATACTATAGCCTTGCTTTTTTGGTCATTTTTTTGACGTGCCATATTATGGTGTTTTTAGCCATAATTGCAGGTGTTAATGCCACAGTGTGTCTCAGCACGCTATTTTATGCTGTTTTGAGGTGTTTTCAGCTGTTTTTGGGACATGTCATTTTTGACATTTTTGCCATACTATAGCCTTGCTTTTTTTGGTCATTTTTTTTTTGATATGCTATATTACAGTGTTTTGGGCCGTTTTTTGAACATTTTAATGCTATGGTGTGTCTCAGCATGCAATTTTAAGCTGTTTTGAGGTGTTTTCAGCTGTTTTTGGGACATGTCATTTTTGACATTTTTGCCATACTATAGCCTTGCTGTTTTGGTCATTTTTTTGACGTGCCATATTATGGTGTTTTGGGCCTTTTTTTGTACATTTTAATGCCATGGCGTGTCTCAGCACGCTATTTTATGCTGTTTTGAGGTGTTTTCAGCTGTTTTTTGGACACATGTCATTTTTGACATTTTTGCCATACTATAGCCTTGCTTTTTTGGTCATTTTTTTGGACATGTCATATTATGGTGTTTTTTTAGGTCTTTTTTGCAGGTTTTAATGCCATGGCGTGTCTCAGCACGCTATTTTATACTGATTTGAGGTGTTTTCAGCTGTTTTTGGGACATGTCATTTTTGACATTTTTGCCATACTATAGCCTTGCTTTTTTCGTCATTTTTTCGAGATGGTATATCATAGTGTTTTGGGCCGTTTTTGCAGGTTTTAATGCTATGGTGTGTCTCAGCAAGCTATTTTATGCTGATTTGACGTGTTTTCATCTGTTTTTGGGACATGTCATTTGTTGACATTTTTGCCATACTATAGCCTTGCTTTTTTGGTCATTTTTTCGACGTGCCATATTATGGTGTTTTTTTAGCCATAAATGCAGGTTTTAATGCCATGGGTGTGTCTCAGCGTGTTATTTTATGCTGTTTTCAGGTGGTGTTTTCAGCTGTTTTTGGGACATGTCATTTTTGACATTTTTTGCCATACTATAGCCTTGCTTTTTTGGTCATTTTTTCGAGATGCTGTATTATCGTGTTTTTGAGCCGTTTTTGCACGTTTTTAATGCTATGGGGTGTCTCAGCAAGCTATTTTATGCTGTTTTGAAGTATTTTCAGGTGGTTTTGGGATATGTCATTTTTTGACATTTTTGCCATACTATAGCCTTGCTTTTTGGTCATTTTTTTTTCGACGTGCCATATTACGGTGTTTTTTTAGCCATAATTGCAGGTTTTAATGCCATGGCGTGTCTCAGCACGTTGTTTTATGCTGTTTTGAGGTGTTTTCAGCTTTTTTGGGATATGTCATTTTTTGACATTTTTGCCATACTATAGCCTTGCTTTTTTGGTCATTTTTTCGAGATGCTACATTATCGTGTGTTTTGAGCTGTTTTTGCATGTTTTAATGCTATGGGGTGTCTCAGCAAGCTATTTTATGCTGATTTGACGTGTTTTCATCTTGTTTTTGGGACATGTCATTTTTGACATTTTTGCCATACTATAGCCTTGCTTTTTTGGTCATTTTTTCGACGTGCCATATTTATGGTGTTTTTAGCCATAATTGCAGGTTTTAATGCCATGGCGTGTCTCAGCAGCGTGTTATTTTATGCTGTTTTCAGGTGTTTTCAGCTGTTTTTGGGACATGTCATTTTTGACATTTTTGCCATACTATAGCCTTGCTTTTTTGGTCATTTTTTCGAGATGCTGTATTATCGTGTTTTGAGCCTTTTTTTTTTGCACGTTTTAATGCTATGGGGTGTCTCAGCAAGCTATTTTATCTTGTTTTGAGGTGTTTTTCAGCTGGTTTTTGGGATATGTCATTTTTGACATTTTTGCCATACTATAGCCTTGCTTTTTTGGTCATTTTTTTCGACGTGCCATATTATGTGTGTTTTTAGCCATAATTGCAGGTTTTAATGCCATGGGCGTGTCTCAGCACGCTATTTTTATGCTGTTTTGAGGTGTTTTCAGCTTGTTTTGGGACATGTCATTTGTTGACATTTTTGCCATGCTATAGCCTTGCTTTTTTGGTCATTTTTTCGGGATGCTATATTATGGTGTTTTGAGCCGTTTTTGCAATTTTAATGCTATGGCTATGGCGTGTCAGCAAGCTATTTCATGCTGATTTGAAGTATTTTCAGCTGTTTTTGGGACATGTCATTTTTGACACATTTTTGCCATACTATAGCCTTGCTTTTTTGGTCATTTTTTCGGGATGCTATATTATCGTGTTTTTGAGCCGTTTTTGCACGTTTTAATGCTATGGGTGTCTCAGCAAGCTTTTTTATGCTTTTTTGAAGTGTTTTCAGCTGTTTTTGGGACATGTCATTTTTTGACATTTTTGCCATACTATAGCCTTGCTTTTTGGTCATTTTTTTCGAGATGCTATATTATCATGTTTTGGGCCGTTCTTGCAGGTTTTAATGCTATGGGGTGTCTCAGCATGCTATTTTATCTTGTTTTGAGGTGGTTTTTCAGCTGGTTTTGGGATATGTCATTTTTGACATTTTTGCCATACTATAGCCTTGCTTTTTTGGTCATTTTTTCGAGATGCTGTATTATCGTGTTTTTGAGCCGTTTTTGCACGTTTTAATGCTATGGTGTGTCTCAGCAAGCTATTTTATACTGATTTGAAGTATTTTCAGCTGTTTTTGGGATATGTCATTTTTGACATTTTTGCCATACTATAGCCTTGCTTTTTTGGTCATTTTTTCGACGTGCCATATTATTATGGTTTTTTGGCCGTTTTTTTGCAGGTTTTAATGCATGGCGTGTCTCAGCACGCTATTTTATGCTGTTTTTTTGAGGTGTTTTCAGCTGTTTTTGGGACATGTCATTTTTGACATTTTTGCCATACTATAGCCTTGCTTTTTTGGTCATTTTTTCGAGATGCTATATATTATGGTGTTTTTAGCCGTTTTTTGCACGTTTTAATGCTATGGCGTGTCTCAGCAGCGCTATTTTATGCTGTTTTGAGGTGTTTTCAGCTGTTTTTGGGACATGTCATTTTTGACATTTTTGCCATACTATAGCCTTGCTTTTTTGGTCATTTTTTCGACATTGCCATGCTATATTATGTGTGTTTTTGGCCGTTTTTTTTGCACGTTTTAATGCTATGGGGTGTCTCAGCACGCTATTTTATGCTGTTTTGAGTGTGTTTTCAGCTGTTTTTGGGATATGTCATTTTTTGACATTTTTGCCATACTATAGCCTTGCTTTTTTGGTCATTTTTTTCGACTTGCCATATTATGGTGTTTTTGGCCGTTTTTGCAGGTTTTAATGCTATGGGGTGTCTCAGCACGCTATTTTATGCTGTTTTGAGTGTGTTTTCAGCTGTTTTGGGACATGTCATTTTTGACATTTTTGCCATACTATAGCCTTGCTTTTTTGGTCATTTTTTCGAGATGCTATTATCGTGTTTTTTGAGCTGTTTTTGCATGTTTTAATGCTATGGGGTGTCTCAGCAAGCTATTTTATACTGCTGTTTTGAGTGTTTTCAGCTTGTTTTGGGACATGTCATTTTTGACATTTTTGCCATACTATAGCCTTGCTTTTTTTGGTCATTTTTTCGACATGCTATATTATGGTGTTTTTAGCCATTTTTGCACGTTTTAATGCTATGGGGTGTCTCAGCACGCTATTTTATGCTGTTTTGAGTGTTTTCAGCTGTTTTTGGGACATGTCATTTTTTGACATTTTTGCCATACTATAGCCTTGCTTTTTTGGTCATTTTTTCGACGTGCCATATTATGGTGTTTTTTTTAGCCATTTTTGCAGGTTTTAATGCCATGGCGTGTCTCAGCACGCTATTTCATGCTGTTTTTGAGGTGTTTTCAGCTTTTTTGGGACATGTCATTTTTTGACATTTTTGCCATACTATAGCCTTGCTTTTTTGGTCATTTTTTCGACATGCTATATATTATGGTGTTTTTAGCCGTTTTTTGCAGGTTTTAATGCTATGGCGTGTCTCAGCGCTTTTTTATGCTGTTTGAAGGTGTTTTCAGCTGTTTTTGGGACATGTCATTTTTTGATTTTTGCCATACTATAGCCTTGCTTTTTTGGTCATTTTTTCGACATGATGCTATATTATCGTGTTTTTGAGCCGTTTTTGCACGTTTTAATGCTATGGGGTGTCTCAGCATGCTATTTTATGCTGATTTGAAGTGTTTTTCAGCTTTTTTTGGGACATGTCATTTTTTTGACATTTTTGCCATACTATAGCCTTGCTTTTTTGGTCATTTTTTCGACATGCTACATTATCTGTGTTTTTTGCCAGCTTTTTTGCATGTTTTAATGCTATGGGGTGTCTCAGCAAGCTATTTTATGCTGATTTGAGGTGTTTTCAGCTGTTTTTTTTTTGGGACATGTCATTTTTTTGACATTTTTGCCATACTATAGCCTTGCTTTTTTGGTCATTTTTTCGACGTGCCATATTATGGTGTTTTTAGCCATTTTTGCAGGTTTTAATGCCATGGCGTGTCTCAGCACGTTATTTTATGCTGTTTTGAGGTGTTTTCAGCTGTTTTTTGGGACATGTCATTTTTGACATTTTTGCCATACTATAGCCTTGCTTTTTTGGTCATTTTTTTCGACATGCATATTATGGTGTTTTTGAGCCTTTTTTTTGCACGTTTTAATGCTATGGGTGTCTCAAGCACGCTATTTTATGCTGTTTTTTGAGGTGTTTTCAGCTGTTTTTGGGACATGTCATTTTTTGACATTTTTGCCATACTATAGCCTTGCTTTTTTGGTCATTTTTTTGACATGCCATATATATGTGTTTTTGGCCATTTTTGCAGGTTTTAATGCTATGGCGTGTCTCAGCACGCTATTTTATGCTGTTTTGAGGTGTTTTCAGCTGTTTTTGGGACATGTCATTTTTTGACATTTTTGCCATACTATAGCCTTGCTTTTTTGGTCATTTTTTTCGACATGCTACATTTATGGTGTTTTTAGCCATTTTTTGCATGTTTTAATGCTATGGTGTGTCTCAGCACGCTATTTTATGCTGTTTTGAGGTGTTTTCAGCTGTTTTTGGGACATGTCATTTTTGACATTTTTGCCATACTATAGCCTTGCTTTTTTGGTCATTTTTTCGACATGCTATATTATGTTTTTTTGGGCCATTTTTGCACGTTTTAATGCTATGGCGTGTCTCAGCAGCTATTTTATGCTGTTTTTGAGGTGTTTTCAGCTGTTTTTGGGACATGTCATTTTTTGACATTTTTGCCATACTATAGCCTTGCTTTTTTGGTCATTTTTTCGAGATGCTATATTATCGTGTTTTTGAGCCTGTTTTTTTGCACGTTTTAATGCTATGGGTGTCTCGCAAGCTATTTTATGCTGTTTTGAAGTGTTTTCAGCTGTTTTGGGACATGTCATTTTTTGACATTTTTGCCATACTATAGCCTTGCTTTTTTGGTCATTTTTTTTCGACGTGCCATATTATGGTGTTTTTTAGCCATTTTTGCAGGTTTTAATGCTATGGCGTGTCTCAGCACGCTTTTTTATGCTGTTTTGAGGTGTTTTCAGCTGTTTTTGGGACATGTCATTTTTTGACATTTTTGCCATACTATAGCCTTGCTTTTTTGGTCATTTTTTTTCGACATGATATATTATCGTGTTTTTGAGCCGTTTTTTTTGCATGTTTTAATGCTATGGGTGTGTCTCAGCAAGCTATTTTATGCTGATTTGAAGTGTTTTCAGCTGTTTTTGGGACATGTCATTTTTGACATTTTTGCCATACTATAGCCTTGCTTTTTTGGTCATTTTTTCGACGTGCCATATTATGGTGTTTTTTTAGCCATAATTGCAGGTTTTAATGCCATGGCGTGTCTCAGCACGTGTTATTTTATGCTGTTTTGAGGTGTTTTTCAGCTGTTTTTGGGACATGTCATTTTTTGACATTTTTGCCATACTATAGCCTTGCTTTTTTGGTCATTTTTTCGAGATGCTGTATTATCGTGTTTTTGAGCCGTTTTTTTGCACGTTTTAATGCTATGGGGTGTCTCAGCAAGCTATTTTATGCTGTTTTGAGGTGTTTTCAGCTGTTTTGGGACATGTCATTTTTTGACATTTTTGCCATACTATAGCCTTGCTTTTTTGGTCATTTTTTCGACGTGCCATATTATGGTGTTTTTAGCCATAATTGCAGGTTTTTAATGCATGGCGTGTCTCAGCACGTATGTTTTATGCTGTTTTGAGGTGTTTTCAGCTTGTTTTGGGACATGTCATTTTTGACATTTTTGCCATACTATAGCCTTGCTTTTTTGGTCATTTTTTCGGGATGCTATATTATGGGTTTTTGCCGCCGTTTTTTTGCACGTTTTTAATGCTATGGCGTGTCTCAGCAAGCTATTTCATGCTGATTTGAAGTATTTTCAGCTGTTTTTGGGACATGTCATTTTTGACATTTTTGCCATACTATAGCCTTGCTTTTTTTGGTCATTTTTTTCGACATGCTATATTATGTGTTTTGAGCCGTTTTTTGCACGTTTTAATGCTATGGGGTGTCTCAGCAAGCTATTTTATGCTGATTTGAAGTGTTTTTCAGCTGTTTTTGGGACATGTCATTTTTTGACATTTTTGCCATACTATAGCCTTGCTTTTTGGTCATTTTTTCGATGATGCTATATTATCATGTTTTTGGGCCGTTTTTGCAGGTTTTAATGCTATGGGGTGTCTCAGCATGCTATTTTATGCTGTTTTGAGGTGTTTTCAGCTGGTTTTTGGGATATGTCATTTTTGACATTTTTGCCATACTATAGCCTTGCTTTTTTGGTCATTTTTTCGAGATGCTGTATTATCGTGTTTTGAGCCGTTTTTGCACGTTTTAATGCTATGGTGTGTCTCAGCAAGCTATTTTATGCTGTTTTGAAGTATTTTCAGGTGTTTTTTTTGGGATATGTCATTTTTGACATTTTTGCCATACTATAGCCTTGCTTTTTTGGTCATTTTTTTCGACGTGCCATATTATGGTGTTTTTAGCCATTTTTGCAGGTTTTAATGCCATGGCGTGTCTCAGCACGATATTTTCATGCTGTTTTGAGGTGTTTTTCAGCTTTTTTGGGACATGTCATTTTTTGACATTTTTGCCATACTATAGCCTTGCTTTTTTGGTCATTTTTTCGACGTGCCATATTATGGTGTTTTTAGCCATAATTGCAGGTTTTAATGCTATGGCGTGTCTCAGCGCGTTATTTTATGCTGTTTTGAGGTGTTTTCAGCTGTTTTTGGGACATGTCATTTTTGACATTTTTGCCATACTATAGCCTTGCTTTTTTGGTCATTTTTCGGGATGCTATATTTATCGTGTTTTTGAGCCGTTTTTGCACGTTTTAATGCTATGGGTGTCTCAGCAAGCTATTTTATGCTGTTTTGAAGTGTTTTCAGCTGTTTTTGGGACATGTCATTTTTTGACATTTTTGCCATACTATAGCCTTGCTTTTTTGGTCATTTTTTCAACATGCCATATTATGGTGTTTTGGGCCGTTTTTGCAGGTTTTAATGCTATGGGGTGTCTCAGCACGCTATTTTAATGCTGTTTTGAGGTGTTTTCAGCTGTTTTTGGGATATGTCATTTTTGAAATTTTTGCCATACTATAGCCTTGCTTTTTGGTCATTTTTTCGACATGCTATATTATGTTGTGTTTTTGAGCTGTTTTTTTTGCATGTTTTAATGCTATGGGGTGTCTCAGCAAGCTATTTTATGCTGTTTTGAGTGTTTTCATCTTTTTTGGGACATGTCATTTTTGACATTTTTGCCATACTATAGCCTTGCTTTTTTGGGTCATTTTTTCGACATGCTGTATTATCGTGTTTTGGCCGTTTTTTTTGCACGTTTTTAATGCTATGGGGTGTCTCAGCAAGCTATTTTATGCTGATTTGAAGTATTTTCAGGTGTTTTTTGGGACATGTCATTTTTGACATTTTTGCCATACTATAGCCTTGCTTTTTTGGTCATTTTTTTCGACATGCTATTTATATTTTTGGTGTTTTTAGCCATTTTTGCAGGTTTTAATGCCATGGCGTGTCTCAGCACGTTATTTTTCATGCTGTTTTGAGGTGTTTTCAGCTTTTTTGGGACATGTCATTTTTTGACATTTTTGCCATACTATAGCCTTGCTTTTTTGGGTCATTTTTTTTCGACATGCCATATTATGGTGTTTTTAGCCGTTTTTTTGCAGGTTTTAATGCCATGGCGTGTCTCAGCGCGTTATTTTATGCTGTTTTCAGGTGTTTTCAGCTGTTTTTGGGACATGTCATTTTTTGACATTTTTGCCATACTATAGCCTTGCTTTTTTGGTCATTTTTTCGGACATGCTATATTATCGTGTTTTGAGCCGTTTTTGCACGTTTTAATGCTATGGGGTGTCTCAGCATGCTATTTTTATGCTGTTTTGAAGTGTTTTCAGCTTGTTTTTGGGACATGTCATTTTTTGACATTTTTGCCATACTATAGCCTTGCTTTTTTGGTCATTTTTTCGAGATGCTACATTATCGTGTTTTGAGCTGTTTTTGCATGTTTTAATGCTATGGGGTGTCTCAGCAAGCTATTTTATGCTGTTTTTTGACGTGTTTTCATCTTGTTTTGGGACATGTCATTTGTTGACATTTTTGCCATACTATAGCCTTGCTTTTTTTTGGTCATTTTTTTTTCGACGTGCCATATTATGGTGTTTTTAGCCATTTTTGCAGGTTTTAATGCCATGGCGTGTCTCAGCACGCTATTTTATGCTGTTTTCAGGTGTTTTCAGCTGTTTTTGGGACATGTCATTTTTGACATTTTTGCCATACTATAGCCTTGCTTTTTTGGTCATTTTTTCGAGACATGCTGTATTATCGTGTTTTGAGCCGTTTTTGCACGTTTTTAATGCTATGGGTGTCTCAACAAGCTATTTTATGCTGTTTTGAAGTGTTTTCAGCTGTTTTTGGGACATGTCATTTTTTGACATTTTTGCCATACTATAGCCTTGCTTTTTGGTCATTTTTTTTGACATGCCATATTATGGTGTTTTTGGCCATATTTGCAGGTTTTTTAATGCCATGGCGTGTCTCAGCACGCTATTTTTTATGCTGTTTTGAGGTGTTTTCAGCTGTTTTTGGGACATGTCATTTTTTGACATTTTTGCCATACTATAGCCTTGCTTTTTGGTCATTTTTTTAGATGTGCCATATTATGGTGTTTTTTAGCCATTTTTTGCAGTTTTAATGCTATGGTGTGTCTCAGCAACGCTATTTTATGCTGTTTAGAGGTGTTTTCAGCTGTTTTTGGGACATGTCATTTTTGACATGTTTGCCATACTATAGCCTTGCTTTTATGGTCATTTTTTGAGATGGTATATTATAGTGTTTGGGCCATTTTTGCACGTTTTAAATGCTATGGGGGTGTCTCAGCAAGCTATTTCATGCTGATTTGAAGTGTTTTCAGCTGTTTTTGGGACATGTCATTTTTTGACATTTTTGCCATACTATAGCCTTGCTTTTTTTTGATCATTTTTTCGACGTGCCATATTATGGTGTTTTTAGCCATAATTGCAGGTTTTAATGCCATGGCGTGTCTCAGCGCGTTATTTTATGCTGTTTTCAGGTGTTTTCAGCTGTTTTTGGGACATGTCATTTTTGACATTTTTGCCATACTATAGCCTTGCTTTTTGGTCATTTTTTCGAGATGCTATATTATGGTGTTTTGGGCCGTTTTTGCAGGTTTTAATGCTATGGGGTGTCTCAGCACGCTATTTTATCTTGTTTTGAGGTGTTTTCAGCTGATTTTGGAACAGGTCATTTATTGACGTTTTTGCCATACTATAGCCTTGCTTTTTTGGTCATTTTTTTGACGTGCCTTATTGTGGTGTTTTTGATCATTTTTGCAGGTTTTAATTCCATGGCGTGTTTCAGCATGTTATTTTGTGCTGTTTTGAAATGTCTTCAGTTATTTTTTGGACATGTCATTTGTTGACATTTTTGCCATACTATAGCCTTGCTTTTTTTGGTCATTTTTTCGACGTGCCATATTATGGTGTTTTGGGCCGTTTTTGCAGTTTTTAATGCTATGGTGTGTCTCAGCACGGTATTTTATGCTGTTTTGAGGTGTTTTCAGCTGTTTTTGGGACATGTCATTTTTTGACATTTTTGCCATACTATAGCCTATAGCCTTGCTTTTTGGTCATTTTTTTCGACATGCTATATTACACCGTTTTTGGCCATTTTTGCAGGTTTTAATGCTATGGTGTGTCTCAGCACGCTATTTTAATGCTGTTTTGAGGTGTTTTCAGCTGTTTTTGGGACATGTCATTTTTGACATTTTTGCCATACTATAGCCTTGTTGTTTTGCTCATTTTTTCGACGTGCCATATTACGGTGTTTTGGGCCGTTTTTGCAGGTTTTAATGCCATGGTGTGTCTCAGCGGGCACGCTTTTTTATGCTGACTTGAAGTGTTTTTCAGCTGGTTTTTGGGACATGTCATTTTTTGAAATTTTTGCCATACTATAGCCTTGCCTTTTTGGTCATTTTTTCGACGTGCCATATTATGGTGTTTTTTAGCCATTTTTGCCAAAGGTTTTAATGCTATGGGGTATCTCAGCACGCTATATTTTATCTTGTTTTGAGGTGTTTTCAGCTGATTTTGGAACAGGTCATTTATTGACGTTTTTTGCCATACTATAGCCTTGCTTTTTTGGTCATTTTTTTGACGTGCCGTGCCATATTATGGTGTTTTTGATCATATTTGCAGGTTTTAATTCCATGGCGTGTTTCAGCATGTTATTTTGTGCTGTTTTGAAATGTCTTCAGTTGTTTTTGGGACACATGTCATTTTTTGACATTTTTGCCATACTATAGCCTTGCTTTTTTGGTCATTTTTTCGACGTGCCATATTATGGTGTTTTGGGCCGTTTTTGCCCGTGTTACTGCTCTGGCATGTCTCAGCATGCAATTCTAAGCTGTTTTGAGTTAATTTCAGCTGTTTTTTTGTGACATGTCATTTTTTTTTTGCCATTTTTGCTTGCTTTTTTCGTCATTTTTTTACATGAATTATTCCGTGTGTTTTTGGCTGTTTTTGCAGGTCTTTGGATTTGTCAATCCAAACATGACGCCCAATGCTGGAGGAGTGGATGGTTTTTCAACAACATGACACTCCAAGCAGCCGGGAGAAGTTTCTTCTCAAAAAATCCACCCCAAGGCCAGCCAATAAGAGAGACGAAGTGTGGAGAGAGTGATGACGCAACGGACCTCAAGATAAAGAGGAGTAAAAACAGCAGACCATTGTGTGCAAGTTTTGTTGACTTTCTGTGTTTGTGTTTTCTGCTTTTATCTTTACCTTGTTTTAGATTGTATATGTAGCTCCTGTAAAAGGGAGTGAGGTAACTGTTGTTTTTGATTTACACATCTGATTTTTTTTTTGTCTAAGAATAAAGCCTGCCTCGAGCAAAACCCTTTTTAACCATCCTTGGGTATTTGCATTTCATCCTGCTGGTGAGTGGCGAAAAAAGAGCAAAAAATATTAAAAAAGCTGAAAAACAAGTTGCTGCCTGCCTTTGACCTAGAGTGAATAAATACTCACAAAACACAAAGAGACAAAAAAGAACCTAATATAGCATCTCAAAAAAAATGACCAAAAAAAGCAAGGCTATAGTATGGCAAAAATCTCAAAAATGACATGTCCCAAAAACAGCTGAAAAACACCTCAAACAGCTTAAAATTGCATGCTGAGACACACCATAGCATTAAAATGTACAAAAACCGCCAAAAACACTGTAATATAGCATCTCAAAAAAATGACCAAAACAGCAAGGCTATAGTATGGCAAAAATGTCAAAAATGACATTTCACAAAAACAGCTGAAAACACCTCAAAACAGCATAAAATAGCACGCAAAGACACGCCATGGCATTAAAATGTACAAAAAACGGCCCAAAACGCTGTAATATAGCATCTCAAAAAAATGACCAAAAAAGCAAGGCTATAGTATGGCAAAAATGTCAAAAAATGACATGTCCCAAAAACAGCTGTAAAAACACCTCAAAGCAGCATAAAATAGCGTGCTGAGACACACCATGGCATTAAAACCTGCAAAAATGACAAAAAACACCATAATATGGCACGTCGAAAAAATGACCAAAACAGCAAGGCTATAGTATGGCAAAAATGTCAAAAATGACATGTCCCAAAAAAACAGCTGAAAAAACACCTCAAATCAGTATAAAATAGCGTGCTGAGACACACACCATGGCATTAAAACCTGCAAAAATGACCAAAAACACCATAATATGACATGTCCAAAAAATGACCAAAAAAGCAAGGCTATAGTATGGCAAAAATGTCAAAAATGACATGTCCCAAAAACAGCTGAAAACACCTCAAAGCAGCATAAAATAGCGTGCTGAGACACGCCAAAGCATTAAAATGTACAAAAACGCCAAAAACACTGTAATATATCATCTAAAAAAAATGACCAAAACAGCAAGGCTATAGTATGGCAAAAATGTCAAAAATGACATGTCCCAAAAACAGCTGAAAACACCTCAAAGCAGCAGCATAAAATAGCGTGCTGAGACACGCCAAAGCATTAAAATGTTCAAAAACGGCCCAAAACACCATAATATGGCACGTCAAAAAAAATGACCAAAAAAGCAAGGCTATAGTATGGCAAAAAATGTCAAAAATGACATGTCCCCAAAAAAAACAGCTGAAAACACCTCAAAACAGCATAAAAATAGCGTGCTGAGACACGCCATGGCATTAAAAATGTACAAAAAACCGCCCAAAACACTGTAATATAGCATCTCAAAAAAATGACCAAAACAGCAAGGCTATAGTATGGCAAAAATGTCAAAAATGACATGTCCCAAAAACAGCTGAAAATACCTCAAAAGCAGCATAAAATAGCGTGCTGAGACACGCCATGGCATTAAAACCTGCAAAAATGACCTAAAACACCATAATATGACATGTCGAAAAAATGACCAAAAAAGCAAGGCTATAGTATGGCAAAAATCTCAAAAAATGACATGTCCCAAAAACAGCTGAAAACACTTCTAAACAGCTTAAAATGCATGCTGAGACACACCATAGCATTAAAAATGTACAAAAACAGCCCAAAAACACTGTAATATAGCATCTCAAAAAAATGACCAAAACAGCAAGGCTATAGTATGGCAAAAATGTCAAAAAATGACATGTCCCAAAAACAGCTGAAAACACCTCAAAACACCATAAAAATAGCATGCTGAGACACGCCATGGCATTTAAAATGTACAAAAACGGCCCAAAACGCTGTAATATAGCATCTCAAAAAAAATTTCCAAAACAGCAAGGCTATAGTATGGCAAAAATGTCAAAAATGACATGTCCCAAAAACAGCTGAAAACACCTCAAAACAGCATAAAATAGTGTGCTGAGACCACACGCCACTATAGCATTAAAACCTGCAAAAACGGCCCAAAACACCATAATATGGCATGTCGAAAAAATGACCAAAACAAGGCAAGGCTATAGTATGGCAAAAATGTCAAAAAATGACATGTCCCAAAAACAGCTGAAAACACCTCAAAGCAGCATAAAATAGCGTGCTGAGACAAGCCATAGCATTTAAAACCTGCAAAAATGGCCCAAAAACACCATAATATGACATGTCGAAAAAATGACCAAAAAAGCAAGGCTATAGTATGGCAAAAATGTCAAAAATGACATGTCCCAAAAAAACAGCTGAAAACACTTCTCAAAACAGCTTAAAATAGCATGCTGAGACACACCATAGCATTAAAACTGCAAAAACAGCCCAAAAACACATAATATAGCATGTCAAAAAAATTTGACCAAAACAGCAAGGCTATAGTATGGCAAAAATGTCAAAAATGACATGTCCCAAAAAACAGCTGAAAAACACCTCAAAACAGCATAAAATAGCGTGCTGAGACACGCCATAGCATTAAAATTGCAAAAAACGGCCAAAAACACCATAATAATTAGCATGTCAAAAAAATGACCAAAAAAGCAAGGCTATAGTATGGCAAAAAATGTCAAAAATGACATGTCCCAAAAACAGCTGAAAAACACCTCAAAACAGCATAAAATAGCGTGCTGAGAGACACGCCATAGCATTAAATGTGCAAAAAACGGCCAAAACGCTGTAATATAGCATGTCAAAAAAATGACCAAAAAAGCAAGGCTATAGTATGGCAAAAAAAAATGTCAAAAAATGACATGTCCAAAAAAAAAAGCTGAAAACACCTCAAAACAGTATAAAATAGCGTGCTGAGACACACGCCATGGCATTAAAAAAACCTGCAAAAATGCCAAAAAAACCATAAATATGGCATGTCGAAAAAATGACCAAAACAGCAAGGCTATAGTATGGCAAAAAAATGCCCAAAAAAAAAATGACATGTCCCAAAAAACAGCTGAAAAAACACCTCAAAACAGCATAAAATAGCGTGCTGAGACACGCCATAGCATTATAGCAAAACTTGCAAAAATGCCAAAAACACCATAATATAGCATGTCGAAAAAAAAATGACCAAAACAGCAAGGCTATAGTATGGCAAAAATGTCAAAAAATGACATGTCCCAAAAACAGCTGAAAACACCTCAAAACAGCATATAAAATAGCGTGCTGAGACCGCCATAGCATTAAAATGTGCAAAAACGGCCCAAAAACACTGTAATATAGCATGTTGAAAAAATGACCAAAAAAAAAGCAAGGCTATAGTATGGCAAAAATGTCAAAAAATGACATGTCCCAAAAACAGCTGAAAACACCTCAAAACAGCATAAAATAGCGTGCTGAGACACACCATAGCATTTAAAACCTGCAAAAATGACCAAAAACACCATAATATGACATGTCCAAAAAATGACCAAAAAAGCAAGGCTATAGTATGGCAAAAAATGTCAAAAAATGACATGTCCCAAAAACAGCTGAAAAACACCTCAAAACAGCATAAAATAGCGTGCTGAGACACGCCCATAGCATTAAAATGCAAAAACGGCAAAAAAACACCATAATATAGCATGTCAGCAAAAAAAATGACAAAAAAGCAAGGCTATAGTATGGCAAAAAAATGTCAAAAATGACATGTCCCAAAAACAGCTGAAAACACCTCAAAACAGCATAAAATAGCGTGCTGAGACACGCCATAGCATTAAAAATTGCAAAAACGGCCAAAAAACACACCATAATATAGCATGTCAAAAAAATGACCAAAAAAGCAAGGCTATAGTATGGCAAAAATGTCAAAAATGACATGTCCCAAAAACAGCTGAAAAACACCTCAAAACAGCATAAAATAGCGTGCTGAGACACGCCATAGCATTAAAACTTGCAAAAAATGCCCAAAAAACACCATAATATGGCACATGTCGAAAAAATGACAAAAAAGCAAGGCTATAGTATGGCAAAAATGTCAAAAATGACATGTCCAAAAAAAACAGCTGAAAAACACCTCAAAACAGCATAAAATAGCGTGCTGAGACACGCCATAGCATTAAAAATGCAAAAACGGCCAAAAAACACCATAATATAGCATGTCGAAAAAAATGACCAAAAAAGCAAGGCTATAGTATGGCAAAAATGTCAAAAATGACATGTCCCAAAAACAGCTGAAAACACCTCAAAACAGCATAAAATAGTGTGCTGAGACACGCCATAGCATTAAAAACTTGCAAAAAAAACGGCCAAAAACACCATAATATAGCATGTCAAAAAAATGACCAAAAAAGCAAGGCTATAGTATGGCAAAAATGTCAAAAATGACATGTCCCAAAAACAGCTGAAAACACCTCAAAACAGCATAAAAAATTGCATGCTGAGACACGCCATAGCATTAAAATGTGCAAAAACGGCCAAAAACACCATAATATAGCATGTCAAAAAAATGACCAAAAAAGCAAGGCTATAGTATGGCAAAAAAAATGTCAAAAAAATGACATTTCCCAAAAAACAGCTGAAAAAACACAAGGCTCAAAACAGCATAAAATAGCGTGCTGAGACACGCCATAGCATTAAAATTTGCAAAAAAACGGCCCAAAAACACCTGTAATATAGCATCTCAAAAAAAAATGACCGAAAAAAAAGCAAGGCTATAGTATGGCAAAAATGTCAAAAATGACATAGTCCCAAAAACAGCTGAAAACACCTCAAAACAGCATAAAATAGCGTGCTGAGACACGCCATAGCATTAAAACTTGCAAAAAATGACCAAAAACACCATAATATGACATGTCGAAAAAATGACCAAAAAAAGCAAGGCTATAGTATGGCAAAAATGTCAAAAAATGACATGTCCCAAAAAACAGCTGAAAACACCTCAAACAGCATAAAATAGCGTGCTGAGAGACACACCCATAGCATTAAAACGTACAAAAAAAAAAAAGGCAAAAAACACCATAATTTGGCATGTAAAAAAAAATGACCAAAAAAGCAAGGCTATAGTATGGCAAAAAATGTCAAAAAATGACATGTCCCAAAAACAGCTGAAAACACTTCAAAACAGCATAAAATAGCATGCTGCTGAGACACACCATAGCATTAAAAACTTGCAAAAACGCCAAAAAAACACTGTAATATAGCATGTCAAAAAAATGACCCAAAAAGCAAGGCTATAGTATGGCAAAAATGTCAAAAAATGACATGTCCCAAAAAACAGCTGAAAACACCTCAAAACAGCATAAAATAGCGTGCTGAGACACGCCATAGCATTAAAACTTGCAAAAATGACAAAAAAACACCATAATATAGCATGTCGAAAAAATGACCAAAACAGCAAGGCTATAGTATGGCAAAAATGTCAAAAATGACATGTCCCAAAAACAGCTGAAAACACCTCAAAACAGCATAAAATAGCGTGCTGAGACACGCCATAGCATTAAAATGTTGCAAAAACGGCCCAAAACGCTGTAATAATAGCATCTCGAAAAAATGACCGAAAAAAGCAAGGCTATAGTATGGCAAAAATGTCAAAAATGACATGTCCCAAAAACAGCTGAAAACACCTCAAAACAGCATAAAATAGCGTGCTGAGACACACCATAGCATTAAAATGTTGCAAAAACGGCCCAAAAAACACCATAATATGAGCATGTCAAAAAAATGACCAAAAAAGCAAGGCTATAGTATGGCAAAAATGTCAAAAAATGACATGTCCCAAAAAAAACAGCTGAAAACACCTCAAAACAGCATAAAAATAGCGTGCTGAGACACACCATAGCATTTTAAAACGTGCAAAAAGGCCAAAAAAACACCATAATTTGGCATGTCGAAAAAATGACCAAAAAAGCAAGGCTATAGTATGGCAAAAAATGTCAAAAATGACATGTCCAAAAAAACAGCTGAAAACACACTCAAAACAGCATAAAATAGCGTGCTGAGACACACCATAGCATTAAAATGTTGCAAAAAAACCGCCAAAAAACATAATATAGCATGTCAAAAAAATGACCAAAAAAGCAAGGCTATAGTATGGCAAAAATGTCAAAAAATGACATGTCCCAAAAAAAACAGCTGAAAACACCTCAAAACAGCATAAAAAAGCGTGCTGAGACACGCCATAGCATTAAAAGTGCACAAAAAAATGACCAAAAACACCATAATATGAGCATGTCAAAAAAATGACCAAAAAAAGCAAGGCTATAGTATGGCAAAAATGTCAAAAAATGACATGTCCCAAAAACAGCTGAAAACACCTCAAAACAGCATAAAATAGCGTGCTGAGACACGCCATAGCATTAAAATTGCAAAAACGGCCAAAAACACCATAATATAGCATGTCAAAAAAATGACCAAAAAAGCAAGGCTATAGTATGGCAAAAATGTCAAAAATGACATTTCCAAAAAACAGCTGAAAACACCTCAAAAAACAGCATAAAATAGCACGTGCTGAGACACGCCATAGCATTAAAATGCAAAAACGGCCAAAAACACCATAATATAGCATGTCTCAAAAAAATGACCAAAAAAGCAAGGCTATAGTATGGCAAAAATGTCAAAAATGACATGTCCCAAAAACAGCTGAAAACACCTCAAAACAGCATAAAATAGCGTGCTGAACACACGCCATAGCATTAAAAATGTTGCAAAAATGACCTAAAACACCATAATATAGACATGTCGAAAAAAATGACCAAAAAAGCAAGGCTATAGTATGGCAAAAATGTCAAAAAATGACATGTCCAAAAAACAGCTGAAAACACCTCAAAACAGCATAAAAATAGCGTGCTGAGAGACACACCATAGCATTAAAACGTTGCAAAAAAGGCCAAAAAAACACCATAATTTAGCATGTCGAAAAAATGACCAAAAAAGCAAGGCTATAGTATGGCAAAAAATGTCAAAAAAATGACATGTCCCAAAAACAGCTGAAAACACTTCAAAACAGCTTAAAATTGCATGCTGAGACACGCCATAGCATTAAAATGTTGCAAAAAACGCCAAAAACACCATAATATAGCATGTCAAAAAAATGACCAAAAAAGCAAGGCTATAGTATGGCAAAAATGTCAAAAATGACATGTCCAAAAACAGCTGAAAACACCTCAAAAAACAGCATAAAATAGCGTGCTGAGACACGCCATAGCATTAAAATGTGCAAAAACGGCCCAAAAACACCATAATATAGCATGTCTCAAAAAAATGACCAAAACAGCAAGGCTATAGTATGGCAAAAATGTCAAAAATGACATGTCCCAAAAACAGCTGAAAACACCTCAAAAAGCAGCATAAAATAGCGTGCTGAGACACGCCATAGCATTAAAACCTGCAAAAATGACCAAAAACACCATAAATGAGCATGTCCAAAAAATGACCAAAAAAGCAAGGCTATAGTATGGCAAAAATGTCAAAAATGACATGTCCCAAAAACAGCTGAAAACACCTCAAAACAGCATAAAATAGCGTGCTGAGACACGCCATAGCATTAAAATGTGCAAAAACGGCCAAAAAAACACATAATATAGCATCTAAAAAAATGACCAAAAAGCAAGGCTATAGTATGGCAAAAATGTCAAAAAATGACATGTCCCAAAAACAGCTGAAAACACCTCAAAACAGCATAAAATAGCGTGCTGAGACACGCCATAGCATTAAAATGTGCAAAAAACGGCCCAAAAACACCATAATATGGCATGTCAAAAAAATGACCAAAAAAGCAAGGCTATAGTATGGCAAAAAATGTCAAAAAATGACATGTCCCAAAAACAGCTGAAAACACCTCAAAACAGCATAAAATAGCGTGCTGAGACACGCCATAGCATTAAAATGCAAAAAACGGCCAAAAACACCATAATATAGCATGTCGAAAAAATGACCAAAAAAGCAAGGCTATAGTATGGCAAAAATGTCAAAAATGACATGTCCCAAAAACAGCTGAAAACACCTCAAAACAGCATAAAATAGCATGCTGAGACACGCCATAGCATTAAAACTTGCAAAAAACGGCCCAAAAAACACTGTAATATAGCATGTCGAAAAAATGACCAAAAAAGCAAGGCTATAGTATGGCAAAAATGTCAAAAATGACATGTCCCAAAAACAGCTGAAAACACCTCAAAACAGCATAAAATAGCGTGCTGAGACACGCCATAGCATTAAAACCTGCAAAAATGCGGCCAAAAAAACACCATAATATAGCATGTCGAAAAAAATGACCAAAAAAGCAAGGCTATAGTATGGCAAAAATGTCAAAAATGACATGTCCCAAAAACAGCTGAAAACACCTCAAAGCAGCATAAAATAGCGTGCTGAGACACGCCATAGCATTAAAACGTGCAAAAATGGCCAAAAACACCATAATATAGCATGTCGAAAAAAATGACCAAAAAAGCAAGGCTATAGTATGGCAAAAATGTCAAAAATGACATGTCCCAAAAACAGCTGAAAACACCTCAAAACAGCATAAAATAGCGTGCTGAGACACGCCATAGCATTAAAACCTGCAAAAACAGCCAAAAACACCATAATATAGCATCTCAAAAAAATGACCAAAAAAGCAAGGCTATAGTATGGCAAAAATGTCAAAAAATGACATGTCCCAAAAACAGCTGAAAACACCTCAAAACAGCATAAAATAGCGTGCTGAGACACGCCATAGCATTAAAATGTTGCAAAAACGGCCAAAAAACACCAATATAGCATGTCGAAAAAATGACCAAAAAAGCAAGGCTATAGTATGGCAAAAATGTCAAAAATGACATGTCCCAAAAACAGCTGAAACACCTCAAAACAGCATAAAATAGCGTGCTGAGACACGCCATAGCATTAAAATTGCAAAAAATGTACAAAAAAAAACCATAATATAGCATGTCAAAAAAATGACCAAAAAAGCAAGGCTATAGTATGGCAAAAATGTCAAAAAATGACATGTCCCAAAAACAGCTGAAAAACACCTCAAAACAGCATAAAATAGCGTGCTGAGACACGCCATAGCATTTAAAACCTGCAAAAAATGGCCAAAAAACACCATAATATGCATGTCGAAAAAAAAATGACCAAAAAAGCAAGGCTATAGTATGGCAAAAATGTCAAAAATGACATGTCCCAAAAACAGCTGAAAACACCTCAAAACAGCATAAAATAGCGTGCTGAGACACGCCATAGCATTAAAAATGCAAAAACGGCCAAAAACACCATAATATAGCATGTCGAAAAAAAATGACCAAAAAAGCAAGGCTATAGTATGGCAAAAATGTCAAAAAAATGACATGTCCCAAAAAACAGCTGAAAACACCTCAAAACAGCATAAAATAGCGTGCTGAGACACGCCATAGCATTAAAATGTGCAAAAAAATGCCCAAAAAACACCATAATATAGCATGTCAAAAAAATGACCAAAAAAGCAAGGCTATAGTATGGCAAAAATGTCAAAAATGACATGTCCCAAAAACAGCTGAAAACACCTCAAAACAGCATAAAATAGCGTGCTGAGACACGCCATAGCATTAAAAACTTGCAAAAACGGCCAAAAAAAACACCATAATATAGCATGTCAAAAAAAAATGACCAAAAAAGCAAGGCTATAGTATGGCAAAAAATGTCAAAAAATGACATGTCCCAAAAACAGCTGAAAACACCTCAAAACAGCATAAAATAGCGTGCTGAGACACGCCATAGCATTAAAATTACAAAAACGGCCAAAAAACACATAATATAGCATGTCAAAAAAATGACCAAAAAAGCAAGGCTATAGTATGGCAAAAATGTCAAAAAATGACATGTCCCAAAAACAGCTGAAAACACCTCAAAACAGCATAAAATAGCGTGCTGAGACACGCCATAGCATTAAAACTTGCAAAAACGGCCAAAAAAAACACCATAATATAGGCATGTCAAAAAAATGACCAAAAAAGCAAGGCTATAGTATGGCAAAAATGTCAAAAAATGACATGTCCCAAAAACAGCTGAAAACACCTCAAAACAGCATAAAATATGTGCTGAGACACACCATAGCATTAAAACTTGCAAAAACGGCCAAAAACACATAATATAGCAATCTCGAAAAAATGACCAAAAAAGCAAGGCTATAGTATGGCAAAAATGTCAAAAATGACATGTCCCAAAAACAGCTGAAAACACCTCAAAACAGCATAAAATAGCGTGCTGAGACACGCCATAGCATAAAAACCTGCAAAAAACGGCCCAAAAACACCATAATATAGCATGTCAAAAAAAATGACCAAAAAAGCAAGGCTATAGTATGGCAAAAATGTCAAAAATGACATGTCCCAAAAACAGCTGAAAACACTTCAAAACAGCATAAAAAATAGCATGCTGAGACACACCATAGCATTAAAACCTTGCAAAAACGGCCCAAAAACACTGTAATATAGCATGTCAAAAAAAATGACCAAAAAAGCAAGGCTATAGTATGGCAAAAATGTCAAAAATGACATGTCCCAAAAACAGCTGAAAAACCTCACCTCAAAACAGCATAAAATAGCGTGCTGAGACACGCCATAGCATTAAAATGTACAAAAACGGCCAAAACACCACATAATATAGCATGTCAAAAAAAATGACCAAAAAAGCAAGGCTATAGTATGGCAAAAATGTCAAAAATGACATGTCCCAAAAACAGCTGAAAACACCTCAAAACAGCATAAAATAGCGTGCTGAGACACGCCATAGCATTAAAAATGTGCAAAAACGGCCCAAAAACACCATAATATAGCACATGTCAAAAAAATGACCAAAAAAGCAAGGCTATAGTATGGCAAAAATGTCAAAAAATGACATGTCCCAAAAACAGCTGAAAACACCTCAAAACAGCATAAAATAGCGTGCTGAGACACACCATAGCATTAAAACTGCAAAAAAATGACAAAAAACACCATAATATAGCATGTCGAAAAAATGACCAAAAAAGCAAGGCTATAGTATGGCAAAAATGTCAAAAAATGACATGTCCCAAAAACAGCTGAAAACACCTCAAAACAGCATAAAATAGCATGCTGAGACACGCCATAGCATTAAAATGTACAAAAACCGGCCAAAAACACCATAATATAGCATCTTGAAAAAATGACCAAAAAAGCAAGGCTATAGTATGGCAAAAATGTCAAAAATGACATGTCCCAAAAACAGCTGAAAACACCTCAAAACAGCATAAAAAATAGCGTGCTGAGAGACACGCCATAGCATTAAAACTGCAAAAAAACAGCCCAAAAACACCATAATATGACATGTCAAAAAAAATGACCAAAAAGCAAGGCTATAGTATGGCAAAAATGTCAAAAATGACATGTCCCAAAAACAGCTGAAAACACCTCAAAACAGCATAAAATATAGCGCCATAGCATTAAAACTTGCAAAAACGCCAAAAAACACATAATATAGCATGTCAAAAAAATGACCAAAACAGCAAGGCTATAGTATGGCAAAAATGTCAAAAAATGACATGTCCCAAAAACAGCTGAAAAACACCTCAAAACAGCATAAAATAGCACCTACACGCCATAGCATTAAAATGTGCAAAAACGGCCAAAAACAAAAAAATGTGACAAAAAAGCAAGGCTATAGTATGGCAAAAATGTCAAAAATGACATGTCCCAAAAACAGCTGAAAACACCTCAAAAACAGCATAAAATAGCGTGCTGAGACACGCCATAGCATTAAAATGCAAAAATGCCAAAAACACCATAATATAGCATGTCAAAAAAAATGACCAAAAAAGCAAGGCTATAGTATGGCAAAAATGTCAAAAAATGACATGTCCCAAAAAACAGCTGAAAAAAACACCTCAAAACAGCATAAAATAGCGTGCTGAGACACGCCATAGCATTAAAAACTTGCAAAAAACGGCCAAAAAACACCATAAATATGGCAGCATGTCGAAAAAATGACCAAAAAGCAAGGCTATAGTATGGCAAAAATGTCAAAAAATGACATGTCCCAAAAACAGCTGAAAACACCTCAAAAAAGCATATAAAATAGCGTGCTGAGACACGCCATAGCATTAAAACTTGCAAAAATGGCCAAAAACACCATAATATAGCATGTCAAAAAAATGACCAAAAAAGCAAGGCTATAGTATGGCAAAAATGTCAAAAATGACCCATGTCCCAAAAACAGCTGAAAAACACCTCAAAAAACAGCATAAAATAGTGTGCTGAGACACGCCATAGCATTAAAACTTGCAAAAAACGGCCAAAAACACATAAAAATAGCATGTCTCAAAAAAATGACCAAAAAAGCAAGGCTATAGTATGGCAAAAATGTCAAAAAAATGACATGTCCCAAAAACAGCTGAAAACACCTCAAAACAGCATAAAAATAGCGTGCTGAGACACGCCATAGCATTAAAATGTACAAAAAAATGGCCAAAAAAACACATAAATAGCACATGTCAAAAAAATGACCAAAAAAAAGCAAGGCTATAGTATGGCAAAAATGTCAAAAAATGACATGTCCCAAAAACAGCTGAAAACACCTCAAAACAGCATAAAATAGCGTGCTGAGACACGCCATAGCATTAAAATGCAAAAACGGCCAAAAAAACCATAATATAGCATGTCAAAAAAATGACCAAAAAAGCAAGGCTATAGTATGGCAAAAATGTCAAAAAATGACATGTCCCAAAAACAGCTGAAAAACACCTCAAAAAAAGCATAAAAAATAGCGTGCTGAGACACACCATAGCATTCGAAAAAAAAAGTTGCAAAAATGACCAAAAACACCACCATAATATGCATGTCATTAAAAAAATGACCAAAAAAGCAAGGCTATAGTATGGCAAAAAAAAAATGTCAAAAAATGACATGTCCAAAAAACAGCTGAAAACACCTCAAAACAGCATAAAATAGCGTGCTGAGACACACCATAGCATTAAAATGTTGCAAAAACGGCCAAAAAACACCATAATATAGCATAGCATGTCAAAAAAAAATGACCAAAAAAGCAAGGCTATAGTATGGCAAAAAATGTCAAAAAATGACATGTCCCAAAAACAGCTGAAAACACCTTCAAAACAGCTTAAAATTGCATGCTGAGACACACCATAGCATTAAAATGTACAAAAAACGGCCCAAAAACACCATAATATAGCATCTTGAAAAAAATGACCAAAAAAGCAAGGCTATAGTATGGCAAAAATGTCAAAAATGACATGTCCCAAAAACAGCTGAAAACACCTCAAAAGCAGCATAAAATAGCGTGCTGAGATACGCCATGGCATTAAAACCTGCAAAAATGACCAAAAACACCATAATATGACATGTCAAAAAAAATGACCAAAAAAAGCAAGGCTATAGTATGGCAAAAATGTCAAAAATGACATGTCCCAAAAACAGCTGAAAACACCTCAAAACAGCATAAAAATAGCGTGCTGAGACACGCCAAAGCATTAAAATGTACAAAAAAAACGGCCAAAAACACTGTAATATAGCATCTCAAAAAAATGACCAAAAAGCAAGGCTATAGTATGGCAAAAATGTCAAAAATGACATTTCACAAAAACAGCTGAAAACACTCAAAAGCAGCATAAAATAGCACGCTGAGAGACACGCCATGTTAAAATTTAAAATGTGCAAAAACGCCCAAAACGCTGTAATATAGCATCTCAAAAAAATGACAAAAACAGCAAGGCTATAGTATGGCAAAAATGTCAAAAAATGACATGTCCAAAAAAACAGCTGAAAACACCTCAAAACAGCATAAAATAGCGATTGAGACACACCATAGCATTAAAACCTGCAAAAATGACCAAAAAACACCATAATATGACATGTCGAAAAAAATGACCAAAAAAGCAAGGCTATAGTATGGCAAAAATGTCAAAAAATGACATGTCCAAAAAACAGCTGAAAACACCTCAAAAAGCAGCATAAAATAGCGTGCTGAGACACACCAGAGCATTAAAACGTACAAAAAAGGCCCAAAAACACCATAATTTGGCATGTCGAAAAAATGACCAAAAAAGCAAGGCTATAGTATGGCAAAAAATGTCAAAAAATGACATGTCCCAAAAACAGCTGAAAACACTTCAAAACAGCTTAAAATTGCATGCTGAGACACACCATAGCATTAAAATGTACAAAAACCGCCCAAAAACACTGTAATATAGCATCTCAAAAAAATGACCAAAAAAGCAAGGCTATAGTATGGCAAAAATGTCAAAAATGACATTTCCCAAAAACAGCTGAAAACACACCTCAAAACAGCATAAAATAGCGTGCTGAGACACACGCCATAGCATTAAAAATGTACAAAAAAACGGCCCAAAAAACGCTGTAATATAGCATCTCAAAAAAAAAATGACCAAAACAGCAAGGCTATAGTATGGCAAAAATGTCAAAAATGACATGTCCCAAAAACAGCTGAAAACACCTCAAAGCAGCATAAAATAGCGTGCTGAGACACGCCAAAGCATTAAAACCTGCAAAAATGACCAAAAAACACCATAATAATATGACATGTCAAAAAAATGACCAAAAAAGCAAGGCTATAGTATGGCAAAAAAATGTCAAAAATGACATGTCCCAAAAACAGCTGAAAACACCTCAAAAGCAGCATAAAATAGCGTGCTGAGACACACCATAGCATTTAAAATTTACAAAAACCGCCAAAAACACTGTAATATATCATCATGTCGAAAAAAAATGACCAAAACAGCAAGGCTATAGTATGGCAAAAATTGTCAAAAAATGACATGTCCCAAAAACAGCTGAAAACACCTCAAAACAGCATAAAATAGCGTGCTGAGACACGCCAAAGCATTAAAATGTACAAAAACGGCCCAAAACACCATAATATGGCACGTCAAAAAAATGACCAAAAAAGCAAGGCTATAGTATGGCAAAAATGTCAAAAAATGACATGTCCCAAAAACAGCTGAAAACACCTCAAAACAGCATAAAAATAGTGTGCTGCTGAGACACACTATAGCATTAAAACCTGCAAAAACGGCCCAAAAACACCATAATATGGCACGTCGAAAAAATGACCAAAACAGCGCAAGGCTATAGTATGGCAAAAATGTCAAAAATGACATGTCCCAAAAACAGCTGAAAACACCTCAAAGCAGCATAAAATAGCGTGCTGAGACAAGCCATAGCATTAAAACCTGCAAAAAATGACCAAAAAACACCATAATATGACATGTCGAAAAAATGACCAAAAAAGCAAGGCTATAGTATGGCAAAAAATGTCAAAAATGACATGTCCCAAAAACAGCTGAAAACACTTCAAAACAGCTTAAAATTGCATGCTGAGACACACCATAGCATTAAAACCTGCAAAAACAGCCAAAAAAACACTGTAATATAGCATGTCAAAAAAATGACCAAAACAGCAAGGCTATAGTATGGCAAAAATGTCAAAAATGACATGTCCCAAAAACAGCTGAAAACACCTCAAAACAGCTTAAAAATTGCATGCTGAGACACACCATAGCATTAAAATGTACAAAAAACGGCCAAAAAACACTGTAATATAGCATCTCAAAAAAATGACCAAAAACAGCAAGGCTATAGTATGGCAAAAAATGTCAAAAATGACATGTCCCAAAAACAGCTGAAAACACTTCAAAACAGCTTAAAATTGCATGCTGAGACACACCATAGCATTAAAATGTACAAAAACCGCCCAAAAACACTGTAATATAGCATGTTGAAAAAATGACCAAAAAAGCAAGGCTATATAGTATGGCAAAAATGTCAAAAATGACATGTCCCAAAAACAGCTGAAAACACCTCAAAGCAGCATAAAATAGCACGCTGAGATACGCCATAGCATTAAAACCTGCAAAAATGACCTAAAACACCATAATATGACATGTCCAAAAAATGACCAAAACAGCAAGGCTATAGTATGGCAAAAATGTCAAAAATGACATGTCCCAAAAACAGCTGAAAACACCTCAAAGCAGCATAAAATAGCGTGCTGAGACACGCCAAAGCATTAAAATGTACAAAAACGGCCAAAAACACTGTAATATAGCATCTCAAAAAAATGACCAAAACAGCAAGGCTATAGTATGGCAAAAATGTCAAAAATGACATTTCCCAAAAACAGCTGAAAACACCTCAAAAGCAGCATAAAATAGCACGCTGAGATACGCCATGGCATTAAAATGTACAAAAACGGCCCAAAACGCTGTAATATAGCATGTCAAAAAAATGACCGAAACAGCAAGGCTATAGTATGGCAAAAATGTCAAAAATGACATGTCCCAAAAACAGCTGAAAACACCTCAAAACAGCATAAAATAGCGATTGAGACACACCATGGCATTAAAACCTGCAAAAATGACCAAAAACACCATAAATATGACATGTCGAAAAAATGACCAAAAAAGCAAGGCTATAGTATGGCAAAAATGTCAAAAAATGACATGTCCAAAAAACAGCTGAAAACACCTCAAAGCAGCATAAAATAGCGTGCTGAGACACACCAGAGCATTAAAACGTACAAAAAAGGCCAAAAACACCATAATTTGGCACGTCGAAAAAATGACCAAAAAAGCAAGGCTATAGTATGGCAAAAAATGTCAAAAATGACATGTCCCAAAAACAGCTGAAAACACTTCAAAACAGCTTAAAATTGCATGCTGAGACACACCATAGCATTAAAATGTACAAAAACCGCCAAAAAAAACACTGTAAATATAGCATCTCAAAAAAATGACCAAAAAAGCAAGGCTATAGTATGGCAAAAATGTCAAAAAATGACATTTCACAAAAACAGCTGAAAACACCTCAAAACAGCATAAAATAGCACGCTGAGACACGCCATGGCATTAAAATGTACAAAAACGGCCAAAAACGCTGTAATATAGCATCTCAAAAAAATGACCAAAACAGCAAGGCTATAGTATGGCAAAAATGTCAAAAATGACATGTCCCAAAAACAGCTGAAAACACCTCAAAGCAGCATAAAATAGCGTGCTGAGACACGCCAAAGCATTAAAACCTGCAAAAATGACCTAAAACACCATATGACATGTCCAAAAAAATGACCAAAAAAGCAAGGCTATAGTATGGCAAAAATGTCAAAAATGACATGTCCCAAAAACAGCTGAAAACACCTCAAAGCAGCATAAAATAGCGTGCTGAGACACACCATAGCATTAAAATGTACAAAAACCGCCCAAAAAAACACTGTAATATATCATCTAAAAAAAAATGACCAAAACAGCAAGGCTATAGTATGGCAAAATTGTCAAAAATGACATGTCCCAAAAACAGCTGAAAACACCTCAAAACAGCATAAAATAGCACGCTGAGACACGCCAAAGCATTAAAATGTACAAAAACGGCCCAAAACACCATAATATGGCACGTCAAAAAAATGACCAAAAAAGCAAGGCTATAGTATGGCAAAAATGTCAAAAATGACATGTCCCAAAAACAGCTGAAAAAACACCTCAAAACAGCATAAAATAGTGTGCTGAGACACACTATAGCATTAAAACCTGCAAAAACGGCCAAAAAACACCATAAATATGGCACGTCGAAAAAAAATGACCAAAACAGCGAGGCTATAGTATGGCAAAAATGTCAAAAATGACATGTCCCAAAAACAGCTGAAAACACCTCAAAGCAGCATAAAATAGCGTGCTGAGACAAGCCATAGCATTAAAACCTGCAAAAAATGACCTAAAACACCATAATATGACATGTCGAAAAAATGACCAAAAAAGCAAGGCTATAGTATGGCAAAAATGTCAAAAATGACATGTCCCCAAAAACAGCTGAAAACACTTCTAAACAGCTTAAAATTGCATGCTGAGACACACCATAGCATTAAAACCTGCAAAAAACAGCCCAAAACACTGTAATATAGCATCTCAAAAAAAATTTCCAAAACAGCAAGGCTATAGTATGGCAAAAATGTCAAAAATGACATGTCCCAAAAACAGCTGAAAACACCTCAAAACAGCTTAAAATTGCATGCTGAGACACACCATAGCATTAAAATGTACAAAAACGGCCAAAAACACTGTAATATAGCATCTCAAAAAAATGACCAAAAAAACAGCAAGGCTATAGTATGGCAAAAATGTCAAAAATGACATTTCACAAAAACAGCTGAAAACACCTTAAAAACAGCATAAAATAGCACGCAAAGACACGCCATGGCATTAAAATGTACAAAAATGACAAAAAACACCATAATATGGCATGTCGAAAAAATGACCAAAACAGCAAGGCTATAGTATGGCAAAAATGTCAAAAATGACATGTCCCAAAAAAACAGCTGAAAACACCTCAAAACAGCATAAAATAGTGTGCTGAGACACACTATAGCATTAAAACCTGCAAAAACGGCCCAAAACACCATAATATGGCACGTCGAAAAAATGACCAAAACAGCAAGGCTATAGTATGGCAAAAAATGTCAAAAATGACATGTCCCAAAAACAGCTGAAAACACCTCAAAGCAGCATAAAATAGCGTGCTGAGACAAGCCATAGCATTAAAACCTGCAAAAATGACCTAAAAACACCATAATATGACATGTCGAAAAAATGACCAAAAAAGCAAGGCTATAGTATGGCAAAAATGTGTCAAAAATGACATGTCCCAAAAACAGCTGAAAACACTTCTAAACAGCTTAAAATTGCATGCTGAGACACACCATAGCATTAAAACCTGCAAAAACAGCCCAAAACACTGTAATATAGCATCTCAAAAAAATTTCCAAAACAGCAAGGCTATAGTATGGCAAAAATGTCAAAAATGACATGTCCCAAAAACAGCTGAAAACACCTCAAAACAGCTTAAAATTGCATGCTGAGACACACCATAGCATTAAAATGTACAAAAACGGCCAAAAACACTGTAATATAGCATCTCAAAAAAATGACCAAAACAGCAAGGCTATAGTATGGCAAAAATGTCAAAAATGACATTTCACAAAAACAGCTGAAAACACCTCAAAACAGCATAAAATAGCGGTTGAGACACACCATGGCATTAAAACCTGCAAAAAAATGACCCAAAACACCATAATTTGGCACGTCGAAAAAATGACCAAAAAAGCAAGGCTATAGTATGGCAAAAAAATGTCAAAAATGACATGTCCCAAAAACAGCTGAAAACACTTCAAAACAGCTTAAAATTGCATGCTGAGACACACCATAGCATTAAAATGTACAAAAACCGCCCAAAACACTGTAATATAGCATCTCAAAAAAATGACCAAAAAAGCAAGGCTATAGTATGGCAAAAATGTCAAAAATGACATGTCCCAAAAACAGCTGAAAACACCTCAAAACAGCATAAAATAGCACGCTGAGACACGCCATGGCATTAAAATGTACAAAAACGGCCCAAAACGCTGTAATATAGCATCTCAAAAAAATGACCAAAACAGCAAGGCTATAGTATGGCAAAAATGTCAAAAATGACATGTCCCAAAAACAGCTGAAAACACCTCAAAACAGCATAAAATAGTGTGCTGAGACACACTATAGCATTAAAACCTGCAAAAACGGCCCAAAACACCATAATATGGCACGTCGAAAAAATGACCAAAACAGCAAGGCTATAGTATGGCAAAAATGTCAAAAATGACATGTCCCAAAAACAGCTGAAAACACCTCAAAGCAGCATAAAATAGCGTGCTGAGACATGCCATGGCATTAAAACCTGCAAAAAATGACCTAAAACACCATAATATGACATGTCGAAAAAATGACCAAAAAAGCAAGGCTATAGTATGGCAAAAATGTCAAAAATGACATGTCCCAAAAACAGCTGAAAAAACACCTCAAAACAGCTTAAAATTGCATGCTGAGACACACCATAGCATTAAAATGTACAAAAACGGCCCAAAACACTGTAATATAGCATCTCAAAAAAATGACCAAAACAGCAAGGCAAGGCTATAGTATGGCAAAAATGTCAAAAATGACATGTCCCAAAAACAGCTGAAAACACACCTCAAAGCAGCATAAAATAGCGTGCTGAGACACGCCAAAGCATTAAAATGTACAAAAACGGCCCAAAACACTATGATATAGCTTCTCAAAAAAATGACCAAAAAAGCAAGGCTATAGTATGGCAAAAAAATGTCAAAAAAAAGACACGTCCCAAGAACAGGTAAAAACACCTCAAAACAGCTTAAAATTGCATGCTGAGACACACCATGGCATTAAAACGTGCAATAATGGCCTAAAACACTGTAATATAGCATCTCGAAAAAATGTGCAACAAGCAGGGCTATAGTATGGCAAAAATGTCAAAAAATGACACGTCCCAAGAAAAGCTAAAAACACCTCAAAACAGCATAAAAAACATAAAATAGCGTGCTGAGACACACCATAGCATTAAAATGTACAAAAACCACCCAAAACAACATAATATGGCACGTCAAAAAAATGACCAAAAAAGCAAGGCTATAGTATGGCAAAAATGTCAAAAAATGACATGTCCCAAAAACAGCTGAAAACACCTCAAATCAACACAAAATAGCGTGCTGAGACACGCCATAGTATTAAAACGTACAAAAACAGCCCAAAACACCATGACATGGCACGTCGAAAAAATGACGTAAACAGCAAGGCTATATAGTATGGCAAAAATGTCAAAAAATGACACGTCCCAAGAACAGCTAAAAACACCTCAAAAACAGCTTAAAATTGCATGCTGAGACACACCATAGCATTAAAACGTACAAAAACCGCCCAAAACACCATAATATGGCACGTCGAAAAAATGACCAAAAAAGCAAGGCTATAGTATGGCAAAAATATCAAAAAATTACATGTCCCAAAAACAGCTGAAAACAGCAGAAAATAGCATGCCGAGACACGCCATTGCACAGAATGTTACAACTCGGCCAACAACACCATAATATGGCATGTTGAATAAATGTTGTCCAAAACATAATGAAAAAATAAATAGTAAAGGATGTTCACCACAATAACATAAAAAACTCATAGCATAGTGTGTCATTTAATAAATCATAAAAGACAGTATAGTATGTTTTCACAAATATGTAAGTCATACTATAGTATGTCGTTAAAAGTATCAAAAAAAAGTCATAGTGTATGATGTCTTCAGATATATCTTAAAAAAGTCGATAGAGTGAGTCCCAAAAAATATCACAAAAATCACAGTATGAAGTTTAAATTGTCCTAAAAAAGAATACAGTAAAGTATGTCATTTAAAATATCATGAAAAAAATACATATAATATAGTATGCTGTCAACCGGGCGCCCCATATCTGAAGGCTGTGTCAAAAAAGTGACATAAAAAGTCATAGTATAGTAAGTCATAAAAAAAATCATAGGCTACTATGTTATAAAAAGTCATAATGTCACATGTCTAAAAATTCTATGTCATAGAGGTGAATGTCATCATATACCTAAAAAGGCCATCAGTCACCAAATCATGCTGATGAGCTGTTGTGCTGCTAAAAATTTCTATTTCTTCCAACAATTTACTAAAATGTGTACAACATAAAAACGAGCTCAGAACTGGTGAGTAGCTTGAATCTGTTCTTACTTTAGCCAGTTAGCATGCTAGCATTTTCTCATTAGTTTCAGGTCTTAGACAGACATTGTGGCTAAAAGCATCTCATTGGTTCTGCTCTAAAATATGCACAAAAGAGCAGCGAGAGAGAAAATTACCTAAAGCCATTCAGACCTCTCAACTGAGGTTTGCCTCTGACGCACAACACAGCACCACTTCAAAGTTGAGGATCTTGCAGCAGAATGATCTTATTAACCAAGCACCTTCTGAATGTCATTTCACACAGATTAAAAAAAGAAGTGTGTTTTAATGAAGTGCAATATAATTTTAACTGTGAGTCTCTCGAATTAGTAGTAGCTGGGTCATGACTGGGCTGCTGCTCTCATTGATGCCCTCAAATAAGCCTCACCTGACGGGCAGTAAAAGAGCACGCAGGGCCTTCAATCACCAGCAAGTGAGCAGTGGACAGGTCTCTGTCCTCCAGCCTGCAACTACAGGTATTAATAGACACAAAAAGAGGACAGATAGAGACTTATACTTGTCAACTAATTTGTGGTTTTTTTTTTTTGGGGGGGGGGGGGGGGGCTCCTGTGGAGGGGTCCTTAAAGAAGCCTGGCATGAAAATTCAAGTTTTGTCTGCAGTTTTTTTAATTTCTAAATAATTGGTACCATAACTGAAATAAAATTGGCTGAATATAAAGACTGAACTTTTTATTGTAAAAATTGTGGAATGTCTCTGAGGCCACTAGTGATTTTCTTTTTGAATAACTTTGCCAACTTACTTAAAAAGAAAATCATTAGTTCAAGTGACAGACGTGGATCAAGAGAGGAAGGGGTGGGCGCTAATGCATAGTGCACAGAGTCAGTGTCACTGTTAAGAACTTACTAGTTACATTTAATGGAGTTAGGTAACTAAATTACAAAACAAAACTAATTATAATCTGTAACAGATAATGAGAAATAATATGTAATTAAATTACAGGTACTAATTAAAATGTTGATAATTGCACAGGGGTTACACCTAAATATTTATCTTTTTCGGTTAAAAGTTTAGATGTGGAATGTAACATTCATTCTGTTGCTTTGCATCGTTTTGCCGTGCAGTTATGCCTTCTTTTAGCATTGCTTATTTCTGGACATTTTTTTTGAGCTTCATTGTCCAATTTAAAAAATATGTTAGGAGAGAAATATAAAAATATGATAAAATATAATAAAATACATTAATTTGATGAAGTAGATAAAATAGTTACATATTACTTTTCCCTACTTGGGTAACTAATAATCAAACCAGATGGCCCTAGATGTAAATATGACATCTAGATAAGTTAGCAAGACGTTAAGCTTTGATTGAAATAAAAATCAGGTATTTTAAATGTCCAACAACGATAGAATTTCTTGTCGTGATATTAACATTTTGCAGACATTGTTTACACAGTTACTTAAACACACAACTTAAAATAAAAAATATATTGAGGTCGTCTATCTTCAGTATTCTTCATCAAAGTGACAGCAGTGTTAGACATTGTCATGACGTTAAATTTACAACCAAATATCAACTTTTAATGATATTGTTAGCCAACTGTGCTGTACCCTTTTACATCTCAAAGTGACCCCCCCAAAACTCTTTGCAGTGTGGGACTCACACTGGTCTGGTCTTGGCCATGACTTGGTCTCAGTTTATGTGGTCCTCACCACCAACGCTGGTAGACTGTAACAATATTTCAGAATATATCAGTTATTTCCTTTCTAGTTAATCTAGATCAATATGAGGTGAATCAAACAAATGAATTCAATTTATCAACCGCTCAGTTCTCAAAAATAACGCGAAAAACATTCAAACCCCCAACGTGCTTGTACCATCCTCACCACTCAAGCTCATCACCTTTAAAAGACACAGCCTTAAATAATCAAAGTTGTTTGTGTTGACACCCAGGCTGATGTTTGTTGCTCAGTAATATATTGCATCAGCAGCGCAGAGCAGTTGTCTGTGCTCTGCACCTGCACCAACCATTCAGCCTGAGGTCTATAAATCCTCCAGCGCTGCAAGGAATCACAGAGCTGAAATGTTCCACGGCTGCTCCCTGGACCCTGGGTCTGCCTCCTCTGTCACCTTACACCATGTGAACTCTCAGATATGTGTTTTTGTTAGTGCACATGTATGTTTGTCTGTGTGGAACCTTTGCGTGTGGCGGCGCTTTGATTAGCTGCCCTCGCCACATGAGTGGATCCCCCCCCACATGCCTTCCTCTACGTTGTCCCCAACCCCCAATGCCACGTGCCACCGGGCTGTGCATATACAAATCACTACGGCCTTGTTAGCATAGTTTAGTGAAGATGTCAGCTTTACGAGGGCCAGGATGCTTGCTATGCGTGTCAGGGACAGCAGGGGAGGGGCTGACCCACAAGGGGAGCACACAAACCCCGCGCTGTAAATTTAGGTCTGAGGTATGGGAGCTGTGAAACGACAAGCCCGGACCTCTGTGGAACAGTGTGAACCCACGCTGCACTGTTTGATTTAACAGGGACACAGCAGAGCAGGCAGAATTGAAACTGAGAGAATGGGATCCCCGCATCAAATAAAAAGAGCTTTCTGATATATCATAAATAATAATTTGATCATACATCACTGAAGATGCCTTTTCCCGTGCTCATAATCAAAGCTACGATAAATGGACATTTGCTTATGAGTATTGTTTTGTGTGTGTGTGTGTGTGCGTGTGTGTGTGTGCGCGCGCAGGGGGTTGCTGGCATCATTAGATTGTTAATCTCATTTCCTTTCTGATGATTGAAAATGGAGAGAGGCTCTGAGTTTATCAGGCAGATAAATGGACGGCCCATCTTCTAAGAAGATCTAATCTGTCATGCGTCAAGGCTAGGGTTCACCTGCCGCCGGATAATAACCATGTCGAAGGGCACAGATGATTTAGGAGAGCCCGGCTCTTTGTTTGCCTTTGCAAACACCTGACGGTTTCATTAATTAACAGGCCACAATTAGCGCCCCACGTCACGCCAGGTAGACTACTTCAAGAGAAATATGAGATATTAAAAAGCAGGGAGGAACTCCATTAGAGCTGACCTTTTCTGTGAAATTACTGATATTTGAGATTTAATTCAGAATTCAATGAAAACTTCATCTTTATTCTTACGGCTGAGGCCCTTTCTGTCTCCAGTCTGAAATGGGTTCTCCCGCAGCCTGCAGGTCGTTAATTATGATCTTTATAAATTAAATTAAGAGGATGTCACTGCTTGATTTTTTTTTATCTTCCTGTCCTACAGGTTAAAGAGTAGATAAGATATTTATCACCTCTTGACTGATCTCCTACATATTAATTATAAAACGGAGCAAATTCCCAATTGGCTTTCTGTTACAGTCAGTTATCACATAAACATTTATTACATATTACCAGAGTACATTGCAAGGATCAGTGTCAGACCAAACAGATTCCGTACCCAAGGCAAGCTAACCTCCCCATTAACTAAAAAACCCTAACTTTTATAACTATATTATTGCACAAATAAACAATAGAACTAACAGCATAATAAATAATAAAAGAATATTTTATGTGCAAATTTCATGTCCATTTCTCTTCTGCCTGTCCTGCACCATACACATCAAAATAGCATTGGCAGGACTAGAGGTGGTCTACTACATACCGACCATTATCTTTGGATCGTGTGTCTTCTAAATCTTCATAATTTAATCACGATTTTTTACAATTAAGCATCATCAACTGCAACTTTATCATTTAAAATGTGTTCTCCACTAAATTCTTCCTAAATTAATAGCCAGCCTCCACGTTTTAAGAGCTGTCTGCTATGTATTACCCTGCAGCAGTGAGGAAACTGAAAAAACTGAAAAACTTCTCTGAATGTTGTCACTTAGTAATCATCATAATCTGTTGTTTGGAAGTATTTTGCATTTAGGAGAGAAGAAATCCTATACAAAAAGTACATGAGGGTTGAATCTGCACTGCAAATCAACAAAACTCACGTTAAACCACTTACAAACACCACAAACTGTAGTATAACGTCACCTCATCAAATCTCTGTGCTTATCCTGCGTCAACTGAGACATCAGACCGCAACACTGCAGCACATCATAGTACGGTGACCACTGTAAAAAGTAAAAAATTTACAAAAAATACAGCAGCGAAAACGTCTCGTTAGGAGATGCACTGAATTCAGGTGAAGAACAACCTTATTCAACACTTTGAAACTTGGGCTACTAAGCTACTTTATTTTCAAGAAGAATTTTTAAGAAGAAAAAAATAACAAATAGAAATTTGTAAAAAAATACAAGAAAATAACAACAAAACAACAAAAGTAAAAATTAAGACCTGAAGAAATGTTCTAAATATTATAAAAATTCTGTAAAATAATAATAAAATACATAACTATGATAATTATTGGTGTAGTTTTCTTGAAAATTTTCCCTAGTTTTTACAAAACATAATCTTCTAAAATGACAAATTTCTTGCAAAATGCAGGACATTCTTTCCAATGAGAGGCTCAAAAGAGATCAAACCATCAAATGCCAAGATTTTAGCAGATATGTAGGACAACATGGAAGTGAAAGCAGTACTCTGTTCATTAAATGTGACAGTGCATAACACATTGTTGTCCCTTAAAACAGAAAATAATCGTAATAAATAATTGTGATCTCAGTATTGATCCGAATAATTGTGATTATCATTTCGACCGTAATTGTGCAGCCCTAGTTTCCCGTATGTTTAATTGATTTTTAATTTTTCTGAGTGGTTGTCTATGTAACCTATAGGAAGATCCGCCACTGATGAATATCCTTATGAGTTTATTTGAACAAATGGCCTTTCTTCCTCTGAGGCTAAAATAATCTCAGCTATTCACCCGATAGTCGGGTAAAATATTCAGCCGCCTCTGACATGTGACAGATATGGAACCTGGGACAGAAAAGACAATGTAACTCGAAGGGTATCCATCATGATAAAAACGCCTGTGGCAAGATTAAGCACAGTGTATTGTTACACAGTAACGTTTTAAGACGTGTAATACTCCAGATGATTTTATACTCGCTGAAGGGGAAGTGAAACTGAGGATACTTTTCTTCCTCTATGCTCTGTCAATACATCACATTTCTGTTTACTCTTCTATTCCCCTCTTCACTTACTTTTTAACACAAACACACACACTCATCTCTCTAAGTCTCCCATTCCTGTCTCTTACTTTGACTCAGGGCCACTGCAGCTGCCTCCTCTCATCTCATTTTATCTCTCTCTTTCTCTTTCTCTAACACACACTCACATACGCAAAAACACACACGCAGCCACTGCCACCCGCATGCATTTATTTATTCGTTATATTTCCTAATTCAGTTTGACGAATGAGTGACAGCTTGACACTTCATTCGGCAAGATTAATAGAACGACACAATATTTACGTGGCAGAGACAGCCAATTATCCCACCATCTATCATCCAGATTATCTTTCTGATTGAAAACTACTCGTCCATGTAATCGGAATTATTTGGAATTAGAAGGGAATTTATGGCTTCTTGTGTCACTTTTCCTGGACGGTGGTAAATTAGAAATATTAGATACATAAAGAGAGTATAGGAAATGGGATAAATAGAGGCCTGGAATTAATGTCACACATTTCCATTTTTTTAACAGTGTGGGCGCCCCTAAATGAACCGCTCAAGGTTTTATAGGTTAACTTTGCAAATTACTGACACTGTAGTGTCTATATTCTGTTGATAATAAAATGATGTAGATATGTTTGATTGTGGGATGATTTGTTTTAATCAGAAAGCAGAATTAAATGTGTTGAACTTTGAAGACAGTAATGGATAGATCTTATCAACAGAGATAGCGTTGTGTGTATTGATCTCTGGCTATGTTTTTAAATGTCCATCTCACTAAAGGCAGAACCGACATTAGTTTACTCCTCCAACCTCTGTCCTTCAGCCTCTGTTGATTAATTCGCCAGACTCTTTCTATCTCACCTTACAATACTTTATATTCTGTTTTCATACATCACCTTTTTGTACCATTCTCTTATCAAACTTCCATCACTTGATTAATTTACCTAATCTCTTAGCTGTGCTTAATGTCTTTGAGTATCCACATTTCATAGCCAAACCATATTTCCGCTCTACTTTTAATGAAAGACAGAAGAACAAAACAAATAGAGTGAACCAGCAGACTGTAAAGGTATGTGATGTCAGGTTGTCGTCAGATCAGTTGTGACACAGCGGATGTACAGAACTGACAGTAAAAGCTCCAGCACCTCACTCCAGGATTTAAAAGTTTTTTTTAACAGCTATATCGTAAATTTTAAATAGATTTATAATGCAATCTGTTGCCAAAGTGGTCAATAGCTGAACCAAAAATAAACGTATCTAATATTTATTATGGTACATGAATTGACTGAGCATTTTTCGCTGTAGGTCTTTGGTAATGAAATTTGGAAAGTGACGTTTCATCCATTTAGTAAATCCTGGCAGTCTAAAAGCCTTGCACTCAGTCATTTCTTCTTTTAGAAATGGTGAAAATTGCCACATATAACAATGTTGCAGGGGTTTGATTTTATTGGCTAGAGTGCGTTCAGACTTGTAAATGGGATTATGCCATCCCAATATAGTGCTTCAACAACTAGCTTGTTTATTTTTATCCTCTTATTAAGGGAGTTGAATCCTTAAAGGGTGCCAAAATTATCCTGCAAATCGCTGACAGGGAAAAATGAAAGGTCTCTAACGGTTATTATAAGCAATCTGTCTGCATTGAAGCACAATGTGACTGCTGCGCTTGCGATACCAACGAGGTGACCTCAGTGAGATGGGGAGGAGAGACATGTTGAAAGTCAGACACACCGTCTGGATGGGACCACCAGGAATATACACACACCTCACATAACACATTGACACTGCAAGCATCCTGGAAAGGACACTCAGCATGGACTGTAGAAGTATTCATGTGACTGACAGTATACCCTTTAAACTTTTGTGTAGTACATTGTCTACATATTTAACATGTGAAGTTTACAGTACGTAGGACATCAAAACCTTTATAATTGTGTAACATTTTGTAAAAAAGCTATCTAGGTTGACTAAAGTTGGAAGTCTCTGTCTGTTTATGTCTGCCCTTGTATTTTCACGACAATCGTTCATCAGTGCAGCTTCACTCTTATTGTGTTTATCGCTGAGAACCCAAGGAAGTAATGTGTCAAGATCTGAGGGAAATATTTAATAGTAGTAGGCCTGCAATTGACAATTATTCTATCAATTAATATACTGATTTTTTTCAATCTTATCAATGAATATTTAGTCAATAGATTCCCAAAAAATGTGAAAAATGCTCATTCAAATTCCCCAGTACCCAAAGGGACATCTTCAATTTGCTTTTTTTTGTACAACCAATCATCCAACATCCAAAGACTTTTCATTTACTTTTATACATGACAAAGAAATTCACAATTTAGAGACTGGAACCAACAAACATTCTAAAAAATGACTAAAACCATCAATTGATTACCAAAATTGTTTATTATTATTATTATTATTATTATTATTGACCGCGTAATTGATTAATTGAATAATTGTTGCAGCTCTAACTATAAGTGTGACACTGTGTAGTGTATCAAGAGGGAACCATAGACTAAGACTATATAATAAAGATGAATGACAGGACAGCTCCCAAAAAATGAAGCCAAAAACATCTTAATCGCCCCCTGATGGCTGGCTGCAGTACAGGTCATATACCCCTCTCTTTTGTTTTTCTAATAAATTTAGTTTTATCTAGTTATTTGATGCTATGCAAAGGGGATGTGATGTCATGACTGGCAGCTATGTGTGCCAGTTGATGTGCTTGCAATCAATGGCACTGGTCGGACAGTTGTATGGACTCTGACTCCAAATGATGTCACCAGTGCAAGACGACAGCAGCCATATTCAGGATATTTTGGATTCATTTTTGTACAGTGAGAGATAGTAGAATTGCACCATCTATCTTTAAATACAGTCGTCAGAGGGGCCTGTTGTCTATTACACAGCTGAAAAGCATGCTGCACAGCTCTTTGTCACATGCTACCATATAATCAAGAACAGATGAAGAAAGAAAAGACCAAAGAGTCTGGAAATGTTACACTGTTGCAAACTCAGACATTTCAAGCATCAGCAATGAAAATTTTGGAATGAACACTTTTGGTCCTGAAGATAGTCGGGCTTTGACTATCGTGGCCATAAAAGTTCAAAAGAGAATTTGGAGGAAAAAAATGTCCATGACATTAATCTTTAACTTTGTTAACTGAGCATTTTGGCTCTTTTTTTGGAAAACAAATTACGATCAAAACATGAGTGTTGAGAGGTGGAGATGGAGTCTGTTCTTCATCACAGTGCAAAAGCACAAAAAAGAACAAATACACTTAATGGAGAGCAAAAAGGCAACCAGATGGCGCTGGGGGAGGAAATGAAAAATAACTAAAGAGGACCTGGATCATTTGCATAATATGTGTATGTGTATCATTAACATTATATCTATATTGAATTTTGAATTTCATGATTATAATCACTACAGGTTAGTTGCGACACCTCTAGTTTTACGTAAATTATCACGCACAGTCTGATATCATGTCATGGAGAGGCTCTTTGTCCAATTTCTTTACCATAGATAGCTGCAGGCTGCCGAAGGAGTGATATTTTGGATAGTTCTCACGAGTTAGTGGAGCCAAATCATTCTGCCGGTTGACTCCTTGGACCCCCCCGGGAGCAAATTAACAGTATCGAGTGCTTGGCTTCCCTGTAACCTTTCCCCATCCTGACTGACATTTGTGTTTTCCTTTGCCTTGGGCCTGGGCGTATGGTGGCCTGTGAGAGGATGCACAGAGACACTTCATATGTAACACAACTGCATGCATGTGCTGCTGTAGGCTTATGTCTGTGTGATGAGAGAATGTGTAAATGGGTGTGTGTTTATGTACGAGCCGGTCCAGCTGTTGTATGGGGGGCTTTCTCTGCTGTGAAACTGAGACGGTGTGCGAGAGACAGCAACAGAGGAAGAGGTCAGGACCTCAGGACATGGCACAGATTCACAATGTGACTGGGACGCATCCAGAGGCACACTGATGAAAACAAGAGCCTCCGAGGAGAGTTGGTAAGTTGTTCTCGGGCTGAAAAATCTTTTCATGGTGTTGTCACATTATCGTAACACTTGCACAAATCACTGTCATGGAAAATGTTGCTCATGAGTTAACATTTTAAACACAATGGCTTATACTTTGTATCATGGCTCAATGTGAGAAGATCAGCAGCTTTCCAATATACTGTCTCCCTGCCTGCTGATAGAGAGACAGGTGGAGAGGCAGAGAAGGAGATGGTCACTGTCAGGGAGAGATTGCGCTGAAAAGAACATGATGTCTTGGATTATCTTTAGTTTAAAAATGTTTATGCAGTGTGAAACAACTGACGATCCTTTAGGGAGATATTTGCAGCAAAAGTTGCAGGTATTTTACTGTAAGTTAAACTAAATGGAAGGGTTTAGTACGGCTCAAGTAAAAACCCATTACATTTTGGGACAGATTTGAATAACAGCGGTGGATGCACAAATCATTCTTTGACTTTTATTAACATTGCAAGGGCATTTGGCCTAGGATGATTAAGATTATGCCACGCATCTTAAAATCACATGCATGGTAGTGACAAACGGCTATTGTGGAAATCAGATGACTCCATATCACAAACTACATTCAATGATACCAGCAACCCTCCGGGCTACCCTACATATGTAGTTGCTCAAACTTCAATCAAACGTGGTTGTTATGGAGCACTCGTTTGACATAATTCTCTCTCTTTTGTTTTTATAAATCCAGTGATATATAGTGCTTGGCCATATCTGCATATCATAGAAGAGTGGATTATTGGCCTTGGTGGAGGTCTGCGCTCTCTGAGTACTCTTCCAGTTGAGATATAAGATGAAAACATTTCATAAATGAAAATTGAGACAAATATATTTTGCAGTGCACTGACCTTGATGTGACGTGACTGTTTGGACCTGTGCATGGACAGCTGATAAGTGATATTCTGATTTATGAGTTGCAGGCATGTGTGCAGAACAAGTAAAGTTTATCTTGGTATCACTGAATCTGCATCTGTCATAGTGACACCACACTCTTTAACTGCCAAGACTTTAAATACGTTGATAGTGATTGTCATAGGATACAATCTGTGACTGGTTGCTAATCTGAATCAGAGGGACAGTGGTTTAAAAAAAAAAAAAGAAAGTTCATATTTCATATTTCGTACTAAATGTACACAGTATGAACAATATTATTCTCCCTGTTGTTTTTGCAGTAAGTAAATAAAAGATTGACTTTTTTACAGCTAGCTCCTTCATTTACTTTGCTTTGTAGAATAATAGTGTTCATGAAAACCACATTCAAAAATGTACTGAACACATACTACACACACTGTACATTCTACTACACCATTGGTGTCATAAAGTACATTTAGTCAAGTTTTAAAATTTCAGAGTTATTTGTACTGTACTTGACTATTTTCCTTTCCTGCTACTTTCAACAATTACATTTGTACATACACTCATGATGCAAGCATACTGTGTGGGAAAAAACACAAATTTTTAAATTTGAATGTCTTAATGCTGTGAGTGGATGATAAAGCTGCACTGAAACAAGTGTAATTGAACTTCTGAGGAGTGACGGGGACGCAGTGCATTTTAGCTCTCAGACCTAGTTGAAGTGGTTTGGGAGAAGAGGGATGGAAAATACGGCTGGGTATATGAACCTTACAGTGGAGCTGTCATGGTGCTAATGGAGGAAGTAGAGCAGAGGGTCAGGAGTCCTCAGCACCTGTGTGGAAGATTAATGACCACAGAGCCACGGGAGGGAAAGATGGACAGGAAAAGGGAGAAACTCTAAAACAGGCCTTGGCCTATCTGACTAACTCAAGGGTCGGACCTGCTTGAACTTTGCTAGAGAGCTACGATATTAACTACATCCGTGCACTACTGTCACTGGTGTTAAAAAATGATATAGATATAATTCACATCAACAGATATCAAAACTAGCCTGAGAACATGCTACAACATCACCTGGGATCATCATGCTGCATGTAAAGTCTATGATAGAGCAGTCAGATTCATATTCAGCACAAGCTGTTGTCCCTTTAGACCATAAAAGGTGCTCTCAGGCAGTGATGACAGTAGAGACCTTTATGATTACCTCAGTAGCATGTAGCGCCACAGAAAAGAGATATCATCATTATCTCGACACAAAGGCGGCCCTCACATTGTTAAAACAATTTGCTGCTTGCTAATGTAGGCTGTCAGAGCGGCACACAGGTCTACTTCCAAGAGTTAAGTTGTAGGGGTCCCCCCCCCTCTCTCTCTGCCTGCCTGCCTGGGGAATCACGGCGGGTACGAGGCTCATTTCCTCATCAAACACAGGACGAGTGATTTGGAATATTTATGAGGCTCCCAATTTAAGTTAAACATTTAACAAAAAAGCATCCGATTAAAATGAGACAGCAGAAAGGGTTAAAGTCCCCTGTGGGCAGCCAAGGCTAAAAATTAAACATGGAATGCTGGAGATGAATTAAAGTAGCCGCTGTAAGACAGATCTCAGCTCAGCGGCATTACTGTATAGAAGCAGTGGTGGTGATAACGTATATGTTGAAACAAGCTTTTCATTGACTGTGACCAGAATTCAAATTAGGTATGAAGAGATAATGCTTTGATAAAGTGACTGCAGGATCATTTTCAAATAGTTTGCATACCAATGTGACAATTTCATATAAATGAGACATCACAATGGAATATGTTAGATAACGAAACAAAAATCAAGCACTTAAAAACAAAAATCGACATGTTTTTAACTGTTTTGCAGTTTATAAATCCCTCTGTGTGTGGGAAAAACACATCACCCCATGACCTACATATCAGATGGCCACTATGTGATATGGTATATGGTGATATGGCATGGATATTAATTCTCAATCACTCTAATCAGGGGATTGTTGAATGAAAAAAAAACAGTGGTAAGCGCTCATCAGAGTCAAATACAGATAAATCATGACTGTGTTCTAAAATAACCCAGTCACAATAAAGATATCAGAGCTAGTGACCCTGCTTAGGTCAGAGGGCATGTGTAACACAATGCCACATTGACTTTATTGATAATCTATGGCTCCCTTTCATTCTTTCCCTCCTCTCCTCTAGTCTTTGTAGCAGCAGATCAGTGGGCGGCCTGAGAAGGAGGGGTCAGCCAGCTCCTGTCTGCTCAGTGACTCTCTCTACTTCCTGTTTAATCACCACTCCCTCTGGGATTTTCTGCCATCCATCTATCACACCAAGAAAAAGTTCAGGTGCTCTATATTGCTGAGAGATGAAGGGCTTGGATCAGGTGTAAGTGTGTATCTACAGAATGTGTCCGGACTGGTCTCTCTGAGATGCATATGAGATTGTGTAAAGTATTACTGTTTCAAATTATGTGAATGTGTGTGCACTTAGCAGTATATTTTACTGGACAAGGCCAGTGGGTTGTTATGACTGGACGTAGTTGTGGTGGCAGACACTGCAGAAATAGATCAGTTCAAAACTTAAAGAAATAATAAATCTTAGGATACATGCTTGTTTGAACCTACAGCTTGCAGATTATCATTGTTTAGCATAAAGACTGGAAACAGGGGGTAGCACCTACAGACTCTGTCCAAATGTAAAATAAAGTCTTACTACCAGCAGTTCTTTCACCAATTAACACTTTATATCTCCTTTGTATTGGTAAAAAAAACGTATAAAAAAAGTTTACAAGTGTACAATGGGTTTTTTTTTGGGTGTGTATGTGTGTGTGGGGCTATTAAGTTGTGTACAGGGTCTATGCAGAGTGTACACCATTGCCTACACAATTGGCCTATACGCCACTGTGAGCATTTATACTTTTGCAGTGGTGTGTCTGCATGCTGATGTTATTAGCATAAGCCTATGACATTTGACACTGCATACGTTAGCCTAGCAGCTAGCAGACTTTCTTCTACTCATATGAAGCCAGGAGGATAAATCTCACACAAGAATTAAAATGCTATTTTGTGGGGGCTTTATTGTCTTCACAATTAATTGTTCCTTGTCTGTGAAATAAAAATAAATGAAAGATTTGTTTTCACAGAGGGAAGTTTTAAAAAATAAAGAGGCGATCTGTGTCGCTGCTATGTTTAGTTGTTTATCTGGGGATGTGCACTCAGCATTGCCAACTCTTTTCCAATAAAAGTAGCTAGTACTAGTTCCAAAGGTCACCAGATGATGTCATATCCTCATCATCATTAATGGGAAGCGTTAATTGAAAAATCCTCAAGGAAACATTTGAAAAGCATGAGAGCTGGCACTCAAGCATCCTTTTCTTCCACTTTCTTTCTCTTTTAGAGTAGAAAACAAGAGCTCTAAATACTCACAACTAAACTGTCCTAGCAAGCAGTGCCTCCTTACCTCCTGCTTGTCCCAGACCAACTACACGGCACAAGAGGAGAGAACCCGCATTGATAGTGAAGGATTGCGCGATTACTCTGAGCAGCATGCATGGTAATGTATAACAATATCATATATTTCGCTCTTTTTATCCCTGATGGTCTGAATAAGTAGTTAAATTTGTTGCTAGCCACTTTTTTTTTTTTTTTAGAAAAAAGTCGCTAAGAGGGTCTGAAAAGTCACTAAATATAGTGAAACAGTTGCAAAACAGGCAACAGTGGGTGCACTTCAAGCTAGGGTGCGTGTTTACGCAGAGCCTACTTTGTAGGTAAGCTAGTGCATCAGTTCAACATGGCAGTATAAATCCTGCTTAACGGTAAGGACGTGACTCCTGGCTAAGTTAAGCAACTGCTGCTGGTTTCGGCTTTATGTTTAGTGTATCTGATTTGGAATGGTATCAAATATGTCTCTTATTTCCTTGTTAAAGACACAAAGTCACATATTCATATTGATTTGATAGCAAGATCTTCGTCCATTTGTTTTTTGACTGACATGTTTACAAGATCAGCATCATATGTTTTTGTTTATTTGTTAGTGACATTTAACTTAAGTTACATAAGTAATGTAAGTTTCATGTATTAAATCCCCTGAAATGCCTCCACATCCTACCTCTCATCGGTATTACTGTAAATAATATCAATATCTGTTTCATCACAGTGAAAATTTATATTGAATGAGTTTTCTTGAATACTTCCCTGGAAAGGAGGAATGTTGTTTATGTTTTCACTGGCAGCCCTTAGGGAAGTGACTCCTGCCTCAACCACTGAGACACTGCCTCAGGCCATCATATGTTGCCCTCCAAGGTTCCCCGATGCAATCCTCATCCGCTAGTGTGTGTCTGTGTGTGTCTGTGTGTGTGTGTGTGTGTGTGTGTGTGTGTGTGTGTGTCAGATGTATATCTATCCATCTGCACAGACATTTTTAGCAAACTTACAAAGGTACAGAGGTTGAATATCGCTGCATTAAATACTGATGCAGTGTTCAAACAATAAAATTATGCAATGTTGCCAGGCACAGTGGTCAAACATGAACCCAGCATTGGCTGAAGAACGTCCATTTTTACGTCCATAATTTAGTAGAAAGTGCTTAAATTCAACGTAGTGTATCTCTGGAACAGCTGAGAGTGCCCACGAATGTAGACTTTCATAACAAAGCACAGAGGCCTTCTTAAGCTCTGTAGCTGCTGGTAAATGACAATAATTTAGAGTCAATTAACACCTGTTAGTGCTAAGCATTGAGAGAATGTACCACGGTGTCTGATTTATTATAATGTCCCCTTGGTTGATGCAAATGGTTTTCCGCCGTTATCTTGTAGCCTGGAATGAAGGTCCTCCAAAGGCAGCCCCCCTATTGTGGTGGTGTGATCTAATTTTCTCAGCAGTGAAGCGCACCGCTAGCCTCCCTCTGATCCACCTGGCAGGAGGGGAGTTTGGACTGAGACAGGCTGGCCAGCCCACTGACCTCTGGGTAAAATCTCTAGCTGCGCTGGGCAGGCAGCCGGTGTGGGCCAACGATGGGGCACGAATGACTGAAGCAATAGGTCTGTGATTAGCTGACATGGCGGCTGGGTTTTGCAAGCTGTCCTATTCTCGGGCGTGGGTGGGCAAAGGGGCAGAGCAGCTAAAATGGGAATGAATGTATTGATCCTGCTGCCGTTATGAGAATGACACGCACAAGCTATTTTTACAGGAGGGGGAACACACTGCTGGCGAAGGCAATCTGTCTGTGACGTAGATAAGCTCCTAAAGGATAGATGGGTATGAGAAAGATGCAGGCTTGATTTAAAGGAATAGTTTACCATTTTGGGAACTGCACTTATTTGCTGTTTTTGTTCAGGGAGTGAAGATCAGTGTCACTCTCATCTCTGCACTGCAAACACGTAGCTAGAGCTGGCAGCCATTTACCTTGGCTTAGCTTAGCTTAAAAACTGAAACTGGGCTAGCCAGACTCTGTCTAAAGGTGATCATCCACCTTGCAGTAACTTTAAAGCTCACAAATTAACACATTACATCTCAATGTTATTTCAATTTAAAAACTTAAATGTAAAAATAAAAAACTGTGGTATGCAGGGGTTAATATGCTGTCTCAGCTGGGCCCAAATAGGGCTGGGTGGTATTTTAAAAGCTTATGATACCAGTATCAAGAAAACTTTGTTTCCTAGCATTCCTGTACAGTGAATGGAAAATCCCAAAATGGCAAATATTATTCATGAAGTAAACAGGGTCCATATTTAACAACAGCAAAACTACAGTATATCCAAAGTAGGGCTGGGTGATAAAATATCACATTCTTTTTTTACCAAACACCCAAACCAGGAAAAGGTAACACTTTTGATATTACAATATCCAAAATCTTAGACGACATCTAGTCTCAAATCACCAAATCGATATGATATCAATATATTGCCCAGCACTAATCACCCATTTATTTCAAAAATCTCAGTCTCTGAGAAGCGAAAGTCTGTTCTAAGTCTCGTTTAACCAATCGTATGGTTAGTGCTTACTAAACACATGCATTTTTGCTAAAACTAAAGAACTTCTATGCAGAGGAATGGGGCGTGTAATTGATATATAGTACAAATGTTAATTTTTCTGGGAAAGTATTTCTTAAAATATATTCCGATAGCAATAGAGTACTTCATTTGATATTTTTTTTCCTTCTTCATTCCATACCCTTAATGTGAATGAAGGGAATAAGTTGCTTAAATGCGGCCAAGCCATACTTTGAAATGTTTTGGTGGCATCTCGGCATGCTGCACTGCCAGCTCTGTCAAAATCACGCTCAATTTCACACCACCAAATGCTAATTACTACAAAGTTTCAATTGTATTTTGGGGGAGCACCACGCAGTATGAACGCAATAACAACTAACCAATGCAATTATGTAATAATTTTACAGCAGCAGTATATGAATGATGCAAATATTGGCAATCCCTGTCACAGTGCAACAAAGCTGTCCTCTGCCATCTCCCCTCCCTCCTCGCTGCCCTTTAGTGCCCATGGGAAGTGAGCTGGTCCTATTGGAATGCTGCAGTCTGCCAACAGCCAGAGTTCAGAGGAGGCTTATTCTCACTCACGCCACTCACTGAACTCCTCCACTCTTTTTGCATAAAGTAATTGCTGTCAGGGAGTGTGCACTGCAGAGAGTTGCTCGGGCTCCACAAGCACAGAGGGTGAGATTAGGGAATAAAAGAGCTAAGTCAGTGCTACTTAGGCACTCCCAGATCCTGCGTCTGTCATTGCACCGCTATGGATGAGGGCTGACAGTGATGAATATTGGCCAAAAGTTGGTATTCCACATGATGATTTTCCCTAATGAGAATTGATGAATGCGGGAGGGAGGGACTCGGGATTGTGTGATGAGAGGAGGGACCACTCATTAGAAGCCAGTCATGCTAAGCTGAGCGGCTTTAAGGTGGGCAGGATTGCTGGGCTGAGCAATGCCACTCCAGCAGTTCTTAAAAAAAAAAAAAAAAAAACCTCAGCTGATATCATTGATCAATACTGCCTGACACAGAAGAGTGTCAAATGAGATATATCCATGAGAGGAAAAAAAAATCAATAAGCAAACTCCTCCCTGTGCACAAACAGCATTTAGCAATACTGTCCACATAGCAGAGCATTTATTAGTTGTGTGTCAGCTTCCACATATGTTATCAGAGATCTATAGCAATCTCTGAATCCATATGCATGAAGTTGTGGTAAACACCTGGGTGTGGGACAGTCACGGGCCTCTGCTGTCCCTGCTGCACACCACATCAGCCGAGTAAGGCGAGCAGGGCTCGTGGTCTAGCAGATGGCAGTGCAGGCTTTGAAAAGCCATGGCCCTGAACGAGCCCCAGGCAGCCCCAGAGGCCAGCGCTCAGCCAAAGCTCCACATGTGGCAAGCCAGGAAGGACATTAAGTGGATAATAGTTAATAGTGAACCAGGTCATTTACTATCATGTGCATACTTTATGGAGCACAACGGCCTATAGTGTATGCAGAAGGGGGTTTGCCCATGAGAAGGTTTAACTTTTAGATGCAGATAAAAGTGCTAAACGATCACGTAGGGCCATTTGCACACTGTCACATTCTTGGATAAACATTGTGCAATACTTCAGGTCATTTAGTAGCTTGTTGTTAGGATGATGAGGAAGCATATTAGCGGACATGTTGTTCTTTTAGTCAAATGACTGAGCTCAAAATATGGCCTTGCTCATTTCAACATATTCCACCTTAGATGTTATTGCCCCCTCTTCTTTACAGGACCCAGGGCCATGTGATGTGTCACTCCACTATGGTTAAGTATAGATGAAGAGATAGCCTCTTTAATATCCAGGAGCTCATTTCACAGTGGCTGGCAGGTCACAGCATGATGACAGCTAAACAAGTCAGTCTACAGGATAGAGCACAGAGCATGTGGATTGAGGTCTGCGCTCTCCTGAGTGTACAGAGGAAGCTAAACACTGGAGACGGATTATGGGTTGTTGTTAAAGGTCCAGTGTGTAGGATATAGGGTGACATACTGGCAGAGATGGAATATTATAAAATAAGTATGTTTTCTTTTGTGTATAATCAAATCAGAATAGTTGTATTTTCGTTACCTTAGAATGAGCTGTTTATATCTACATGAGGAGTAGGTCCTCGTTACTACAATAGTGCAGAAAGGACAAACCAAACACTGGCTGTAGATAGGGCCATTTGCATTTCTTGGATTAGCATCTGTAGTTGGCAGCCACTCCACAACGAGCAGACTTAATAAAGCAGCTTTACACTAAAAGTATAGTGTTTTTCTAAGTGTTTTTACCAATTTAAATCACCGTATCTATTTGTTTTGGAGAGTAAGAGACCTCTGTGCATAATTCTGCTCCTGATAAAAATCTCCTGAACAATGACCACTTAAGGAAGTCTAGCTGGGAGAAGTTTCAGCTGGTTGCAATCTAAAGTCCTCACCTCTAGATGCCACTACATCCTGCTTAATCTTACACACTGTTCCATTAAGATTCAGTTTGTGGTGAACGAATACATAAATTGTTAAACATATCTGAATGAAGATGCGTCAGATTACTAAAATGAATGCAGTTTCTGAAGTGTAAATGCCTCCACTGTTTCTCTGTGTATGACTTCACTGTTAAGGACAGTCTGAATGTTTTCTCTTGCTTAGTTACAGTGACAGACTTTGTCATTGGCGAATGCAAAGCAGGGATATCTAGGGACACATAATAGGATTGCCTTTTCTACATTGTATTTTCTCTCAAAAGTGAATTAGGATATCTCTTTTCGTCTCATAGTGAAATAATGTATCCAATGAGTGCATTCAAAACCATTTAACCACTTTGTGCTGTATTCATAATTGGATTTTGACTGCAGGTTCCTTCAAACATCGAGCCGTCACCATCTCCAATATTAGATTTTTCAAATACTTCTATTCATGAAGCCCTCTCTTTATTCCCTTCCTGTTGAAATGACATGATTTTTAATCAGCCAATGCACAAAATGTCTGACTGCACTGTAGTCATTAAACCTGCCTCTACACAGAGACATGCACACATCCCACTGACTGCATAGCCCATTAGAGAGATGGAAGATTATGACCTAAATGAAGCCATTAGTTACGCAAACCTAGTGATCATCTTATTTATATGTATAAATCTGATCCATTCCCCCAGCTCAAGTCAAATATTGCTCCCCTCAAATGATTTTGGAGGATCTGAGTAAAAACAACAGCAGCATCAACAACAAAAACAACATCAGGAGCCATAATGAAAGGAGTGGAGGCAGAAGCACTCAGGCGATTGCATCCATTACCCCTCTCCTCTATATGGACCCCTTCATAGGGATTACCCCCTGGTTCCAGAGAGGTTGATTATTAGACGCTCGCAAAGGTTTCGTTTGAATCGCCCCAGTTAAACGAGAAATTGCAGGCTGAGGAGAGAGGCTAATAACAGTTATTAACCCCGTGCGGGCGGCAGTGTAAAAGAGCGCCACAATAACGAGGTGCACCACCAAGGTTTGAGGCGCAGCGCAGCTAGCACACCCCCGAGGAGAAGCTAACTTATTAAAATAATGAATTAGCCGACCAGATTACTGCAGCCTGCGGCAAAGGCAATTATCCCCCTCCAAATCCCTGGACAGGGCTCCCTAGCGCCACCATAAAACAAGTGCTCAGAAAGCAGGAGCCCTCCGCTCCACACAAATGAATAGGCTGTTAATTAGGATCTCTCCCGCTGCGGGTAGCCTTCCCACTGCCATAACAGAAACCACTTCCACGACAGGCAGAGGAGGAGGGGGAAAAAATAATGGGAGGATACTGAATGATTGCAAAAGATTGTGAAATCTGTAAAGAGTGATAAAAAGTGAGACTGCGAATAGTTTTAGTAGCATGAAAAAATGCATAGAATGACAACGCAAGAGCTAGTTTGACTGAGAGGGACAGCAGGGATCGTTGGTGGCCTGAACTGAAAACTGTGTGTGAGGCGTCTTTGGAAAGAGCATTCAATCACAGCTCAGTCATGTGGTCTCTGCTTAACATTTGATGGCTTTATTCAAGCTTAGGCTTTGTGTCAACACTGAGGGGGACACATATGGTTTTGAGGGATCATCCGATTGGACATTTTGAGATTCAAACACTTGATTTTGAGCATTTTGGTGAGTTTTAATGCACCATTTTGTGTAAATATCTTTAATTTGGTCAAAACAAAAGGCCTGTATTACTTTTTTACTTTTTGTTTTTACAAATGCACGTGTTCTACATATTGAGGGGAAAGTCCCCTGCGTCCCCCCATTAGACAGTTCATTGTACAAAGTCAGGTCAGGAACCAATGTCTCCCTTTAGTAGCTGAGTCTCTGTATTAGATATATTTTAACAACTACAACCCAAGGACCCAACTGTGCACTCATCCTTGCCTGTAAAGCCGAAACATTTTTAATCCTTTGAAACCTGGATTGATATCACTTTTCTTGTGTTGATGCCTTCACAAGTATTTAAACTTTGAACAATGAACAAACTGGTTTGTTTTCTTTGGAAAACGTGGGGAAAAAAAGGCATTGAACAACTTGGCAAGAAATGTTAAGCAAATTGCAGGAAATTAGTGGATTTGATTTTTTTTTTTTAAAGCTAGTGAAAAATGTCCAAATACTTAGACGTATCATAATTATATATTAAAATTATTCTACATAATTATTATTTTTAAGAACTTTTTTCAGCCATTTCCTTGTTTGTTGTTGTTGTTTACTTTTTCAGGTAATTTTGCTAATTTTGGGTCATTCCTTCTCAACTTTCTCAGTGCCTTTTTCCCATGTTTAAACAAAAAAAGCCAATTTACTCAGGTTTCAATGGGTCAAATAAGTGTAATAACTAATGAAGATCACCGACAGCCGCTAGGGTTCCCTTAAAGTACAAGTTAAAATGCCTCTCCTGAGGTAGGGGTTATTGGCCGCAGTGTGAAAGAAACAGTCTGACATGGATGAAAGTGAAGTAGGCCAATGGCCACCCTGAAAAAGAGCCAGCCGTACCTCATGACATATATATACAGCCCCTAATGGTTATAAATACTAAAGTATCACATGGTTGACATCATGCACCAAATCTGGCCACCTTCTGCTATCACCTTCCAACTCGACATCCGTAGAAAATCACAAAGTTTTGAAGGCTGGACTCACCTTGTCCTGCATAGCTATACTTACACAGAGCGGGGAGATAACTGTCAAAGTGGAAACTGTGCCAAAGGGACACACATATTGTGCTGGAATTCAGCTACACATTTAGATCTTCTATTATGCATTACAGTTACAAAGCCTATGTGAAAGAGCCATTTATATATTTGATCAGAAGTGTTTTTTTGTCCACAGTGGAGATACATCTGCGCATTTGAGTGCTTCCACCCACATATCATCTCCTGTAATGTCAGTGACTCTTGGGTATATTGTGCTGCTAATTTTAATTGGAAAAGATTGCTATATTTACATTATAACACGCTGCATTGCACTTCCTTGACACCACACAGTGCTGTATTTACTGTATATAAGTTACAGTTGTTTGAAAAATGAAACATTATGTATTAATGGTTTCTAAAATATACTCTTTATAGTGCGATTTGCTCCCAAGAGGACGATTATATAGTCACACAGATATGCAGGGCACGAAACAAGACATTATGCCAGTGTACTGTATGAATATGCCTGCAAGGCTTGACATGAATGCAATTTCATGTAATTTGAATGCCTTTCATGAGGCAAGGACTCTTTTGAACTGTCTTAAAAAGCTCATCCACCATGGTAGCTGCCAGTGGCCCTGGGTACAGAGGAGTCATGTCGACAGGCCCAATTAATGATGGGGCGTCTGAGAGTGAATGAATGAGGAGCTTTGAGAGGATTCCTCCACCTTAAATCCCCCTGTGCTGCTGCTCCCAGACTGCCTGTGAAGAACAATCAAACGGCAGCAACCCCCTCCTATTTATCACTTTAAGACATTAGCCAGACATGGGCTTGAATATTAACCAGCTCCTTTTCCAGGAGAGTTCCACACCAAAGGCTGCGTGTGGCAACATACATTTTTAATCACAGGGGAAAACGAGGCCTCTCAATCGCTCTCATCCATTACTGTGTGCTTAACTCGCCACATTTTTTCTCCAGGGCTCTCAAAACAGGAAATAAGCTGTCATTGTTGTTGCTTTTTCCTTGCGGTCATAGGTTTAAATTTATACCATTAGGCATGTTATCAAAACTGAAGCGATCATAATTTTATGCTCAGTTTTGTTCTGCCATCTCTTAATGGACCAGATCAGTCTTTATCTGGTGCAAATAGTTTGTAAAGCAGAATCTCTCAGTGACTATTTTGACTACGCTGACAGAGTTCATTCCCTGGTTTTACTGTGTGTCTTCCTGCGCAGGACAACTGGGCTGAGGCAGTGGAGCGTGAGCGGGGCTTCCACAGCTTAATTGGAGTCATGTTCTCCAGAGCCTGGAGCTGCTCCTCTCCCTGCACCGGCCTCTCCGGTGCTGGGCCTGTGGTGGGAGCAGGAAGGGTAGGGCACGGGTACCAGGCATGCAGGGAGATGATCTGTTCACCCCACCCTCTCCCTCTGGGTCCCCCCACTGTGACACATGGCACCCTGGTGACAAGGTCACTCCACTGTTGTGGCACCACAGGGGGAGCTGGTCTTATTATCAGGAGAGGAGACATTCTTAAGAAGAATATGATCTCCAATCACATTTATTCACGCAAGACAAGGTTTTTTATATCCAGGAGCTTTCTTTCTAGGTTAAAACATTAAAATAAAAGACTTGAAATTGGTGATGGAATATTATGATCGTAACAAATATATTTTACATTTTTATATAATTAATATCATAATAGATAATTTTCTTAAATGTATGTTAAAACTTCGTCTGAGATAGCATACAGGGGGACAAAATAACCACAGCACACAGAGGACAGCATATAATTCAATCCAATAACCCTTCAGTTTATAGTTTATTTAGAGATGCATGATTTATTGGCAGAAAATGGCTTTAAAATGAAAATTGGCATATGACAGGCTATAAGATGACATTTTATTATGCAACTTTAATTAGTTGAGACAGGTCAGTTTTTCCCTGGTTTTGGGTTAGGGTTAGTCTTAACAAGAGCATCATCCAAGCCTGTTCAAGTTGAATGAAATTCTTTTTTTTTTTTAAGTAGTTGCATGAGAATGAATATGGCATATTTTACATGTTACCTAAGTTAAAGAAGTAGTAGGAGAGACTTAATGTTTTCTGCAATTAGGAGGAAAAATATATGTGCATATATCAGTAGGCATCGCTAATCGGCCAAAATGAATTAAATGAAAATGACGCCATATTAGAGGTCAGCGAAAATCCAATATCATGCATCCCTCCAGAGCTTATAATGTTTATTCACTTCTGAGACTGTGTCAGAGAGGTATGGATTAAACATTATGGGAGTTTTACAATACAATTTTAAAAAGCAAGACCTTAAATTTTTGTTATATTGGCTTGCATTTAAGGTGCCTACTGCCTATACATAAAAGTAATCTTTTTCTCTTTGGCAGTAAAATACAAAGCAAAAGACCTTTAGGACATAATATTGTGCTGTTACTTTTAACCCCCTGCAGTATTTTAACAAATAACTTGGATGGAAAGGTAAGGGTGAGATATTTATATACACAATTATACAAGTTTGCTGTAAGCACCACAGCTCAGTGTGTACCAAGTATATGTTCTAAGACTTTTATTATAAAATGCTTCTGTGTTTTGTCTTTGTTGTATGAGTTAGGCTCAAATGGAAAATCAGTTTTATGCAACACAGACATGTAACCCATGTTGAAATCAAGCAGCAGAATCCGGGGCTTAAAAATGAAGCCAATAATGACGTGCCAAAAACTGCAGTTCCCTGCATAGCCATTTGAGGCTGGCCCCAAAACTAATTTTAACATTCATGACAACTGTATTGACAGTGATTTTTTATATAACTCACTTTCTTATATTTTATCAAGGCTTAAAGTTACACATTTAAGGGTGGAGCCGCTTGAGTGAGTCTGCAAGGCACTGATATAGTCTAGGAGTCAGAGCCTCCCCTAACTCCTCCACAGCTCCACCATCTCATTTAAATATGGTCACTTCTGACTCCAAAAAATCCAAATGACAATGGGCAAAATGCCCAACTCACGGTTTCAAAACTACAGCTCACAAACCATGGACGGTGACGTCACAATAGCTACATTCGTTATTTTTTTTTACAGTCCAAGGTTGAATTTAGAACATTAAAATGTCTAACAAATCCAAATAACTCAGATATCCAACTTAAGTAGAACAACTAATACGGTAATGGCATAATGTATCAGACCTTTGGCTAAACTGACAACAACAAACTGTCATTGTGTGTTGATTTTGACAAATCTGCTGGCCTGTACATTTGTTTTGGAGGCAAGTGACAGAAAGACGCAACTTGTTTTTGATACTTTTTTTCTCCTTGCAGCTTTAATAGTGATGAGGTAACATGTCTATTTGTAGCTATGTAAGATTAATAACTGAAAAATGACTATGGTAAACTATGGTAAACTTTGTTTAAGCAACCAACGTATGTTCATATACTGATGTAAAATCACATCTTACAGTATATCTATATATACAATATATACAATATTTTGACGTTTTTCGCCGTATGGTGTGTTCGGTCGTTTTTTCGACATGCTATAATATGGTGTTTTTGGCCAGTTTTGCAACATTCTATGCTATGCCTTGTCTCGTGTGGACATGTCATATTTTACATTTTTCGCCATACTATAGTATGGCGTTTTAGGTCGTTTTTTCGACAGGCTATACTATGGAGTATGTGGCATAATAATACAGATAAAATAGACATATTACATACCTGTGTAGGAGGAAGCAGTCCAGTTCAGCATCGGTTTTGAACCTTTTAACATGCAGCAATTCTCTCCATCTGTTGAATGACAGACCAAGTTAACTTGTGTTTTTGCACTCGCTCCATCACTGTCTTTTTTGGGGTTTTTTTTTGTTGTTCCTTGGTTGTTTATTTCTTTTTCTCTTTGCTGATCCTGGCTCTGCCAAAACAAAAAAATATAATTAAAAATACATTGATGTAAAGAAAAATCTCCCCCTGGCTTTTTTTAACTGACTAATGAACGATTCACTGCAAAACTTTGCCTGTGAAAATATAAAAACAGGCTCTTCTGGTCTGTAGTGCCATGCATTGTTTTGTCTAATTTTGAGAGGGTTCAGATCCGGAGACATGCATCAAGAAGACTTAAGGAAATAGCCAATCCTCTTGTTGATGGCCTTGTTTGCTAGTGAAGGTAATATAGAGCATTCACTATTACATTCAAACTGTTTCTTAACCAGTTAAAAACAAATTCAAGCAGCTTTAAAATGTTAAATAAACTTTGTTAGCAATATTTATTTCCATTTATGTCCCATTTGTTTAGGTAATCATTTATTAATCACTGTTTAGTCAGGAAATTACAAAAATCGGTTAAATAAGGTACACCATGCATGGGCTGGCACTGCACTGCCAGCATGTATCAATCTCAATCTCTCTCACAGTGTAAGAAAGTGAAACCTAAGGAAAGTCATTTTGTGCCCAATGAAAGTTTTCCTTTGGAAATTTTGCCTTCCATTAAGAATCAAATTAAGCACTGGACCAGTGCTTTCAAGAAAGTTCACCCCCGTCTAAATACACACACTTCTAATTTGTGATTTATTATGTTCTTGATGTGTTAGGAGCACGGCGTTGAGTGAGAGGCGGTTGTGTGTGTGTGTGTGTATGCGTGTGTGTGTGTGTGTGCATTTAATGTGTATTTGCCAGTGCATATGTGTCACAAAGGGGGTGAAGCAGAGTATGTATCCATCATTCACTGCTGTGGGTCAGCCCTCGCACGTGACAGCAGGTGACCAGTGTCAGACAGGAAAGGTCACTGGCCTGCAGTCGGCACTCTCTCCCAGTTTACACAGCTTAAAAAATCCTGTAGACAACCAAATCTGACTCTATAAAAAAAACAGATTATCGGCCTCTCACACCGTCATGAAGTTTGGGTCATGGTGAGATATTCACCAGCAGGAGCAGCTAAACACACAAGCTTACTTTGCTTGATGTCTCTTTGCCTGACGTGTTTTCTCTGTCCCACTCTCACCATTTCACTTTCTTCATTGTCCCTTTTTCTCCAGAACTTAAACAGCACGTAACCTTTTCTTCCTGGCTCGTCTGTCTGCATGGACCCTGATGAGAGTGAAGTCTGGAGGCAGTGTTTTTGAACATCTTTCAGCACGGCTACTCTCTGTGGGAGTCCTCTGACTTGAAGGTACTGCCTTGTTTGTCTAATGCGTGATGCACATTTGACATTCACCTGTCTGTGTGTGTGTGTGTGTGTGTGTGTGTGCGTGTGTGTGTGCTTGCGTGCATGTATATGTGTTTGTCTGGACCTTGTGTTCACAGGTCCATTAGTTAAACAGATAAAATGCATGCCTTTTTTCATCTCTGTATCGCCTACGGGGTGTTTTTCCTTGATTGCATTACAATCATAGCAAGCTTTCCCTCATTAGTGGTAAGCATGTTTTCATTTTCTATTATTGAGAGGGAATTTCACATGAATGCATGCAAATATTTGTGTGTGTGTGTGTGTGTGTGTGGGTGCAGGTAAAAAAATTTCCTGTGTAAAATGTTGATTGTTTTGTTTTTATTTTTCAGGGAGGATAAAATCTGCCGAATGAAGATTAGCTATGAAGTGTTACGTTGGAAACCTTTGTACTAGCCCCTCCATTGTGGGAAAAGGGCACTGATAGGAAGGCAGATACAGCTGATCAATAAGTAGTGCAGTTTTCTCCCCAGGCCTTCTTTCATATCTCTGTCTTGTTTGTGTTTTGAAGGGGTCGGGGGTAGGGTCTGGTAAAGTGGTGGCGTGGGCGGGCTTGTGCCCCTTTATCAATCAGGATTTTAATTACACACGTCTAGGGCGACAGCTAGATTAGAAACCAATCGACGCTATCGGCCACAAAATCTAATTACTGTTTATTGACAGATAAGGGCAGGCCCCCTTCACTTTTCCAAATAAGATAAACCTCCCCCCTCGTACACAATGGAGAGCAGCTCATACTGTCCATGAAAGACTCTATGATAAGTCAACCCCCACCAGAGAATTCCTCTATGCTTATGTAGAGACGGTACCTCTATGGACTTCTCTGTTATAGATGACACAGGATCAGTGTGAGGGAGCCAAATTACACCTCTCCTTTAAAGTGCTTTGTAACAGTAGAAGTCTTCTGCTTGTGCGCTCAGAATTTCTTTTTTTCACTCATAATGGAGCTCATCTCTGTAACCTTTAACCTCACATTTCACAAACTCTAGATTCTCCCTTTTTTGTAAGTTACTCAGTGGGGTCTTAATGATGAGTAATGAGTAAGCCTTAACCCTGCCAGGTGCACACAGGTGAAGCATCCTGTCTCCTGTAAACACACATGTCCCCTGAGGACAGTCATGGGTGGATTATAAAACAACTGGCCCCTGGGCACAGACATGTAAAAGGCATCACCACCTGTCCTACACAGGACTGAAAGTACACACGCAGACTTTAAGATGATTTTGCGTCTTTTTTTGTTGTAGTCAATTTGTGTCTATTCATTATCATATTATTTATCATACATTATCTTTTTTTTTTGGGGGGGGGGAGGTTTATCTTATTTGGAAACGTGAAGGGGGCTTCTAGTTATTTTGTGTCACTTTGGGGTAATTTTGTGTCCTTTTGGTTGTTTTGCCCCTCTTTTGGTTGTTTTGCCCCTTTTTATAGTCATGTTGTGGCTCTCTGAAATAATTTTGTGTTTTTTTTCTTGGGTTATTTTGCCCCATTTTTAGTTGTATTTTTTTTCTCCTAAAAGTAATTTTTTGTTTTCTTCTGTTAGTTATTTTGTGTCTTCTTTTGGTAGTTTTGTGTGTGTTTGTGGTAATTTTGTATCTCTCTGTGTTTGTTCCGCCCCTTTGTAATTATTTTGAGTCTCACTGCTGTTCTTTTGGATTTCTTTGTTGTCCTTTTGGGTCTCTTCATAGTCATTTTGTCTTTTTTGGTCTTTTTGTGTCTCTTTTTGGTGGTTTTGCCCCTGCTTATGGTTTTTTTCAGACACTAGGAGATAATGTTGTCTCCCACCTAAATGTTTTGCCCCTTTTGTAGTCATTTTGTGTCTCTTTGACGTAATTTTGTGTTTAAGGTAATTTTGTGTCTCCTTTGTCATTTTGTGTCTCTTTGAAGTAATTTTTTGTTTTCTTTTTGGTCAATTTGTGTGTCTTGAAGTGATGTTGTGTCTGTTTGTGTTTGTTTTGCCCCTTGTTTAGTGATTTTACTGTTTTTCTTTGTTGTAATTTTGTGTCTCTTTATATCATTTTGTGGTTTTTTTCGGTTGTTTTGTGCCTCTCTTTGATGGTTTTGCCCCTTTTCAAGGTGTGGGCCAAAGCGGCCCTGGGCCCGTGCCCGGTAGGCCCTTTCAGTAAACCATCCATGAGGGCAGTCCATCCATGCACTCCTCGATGTCCTCCTCTCTCTGAGCTAGAAACTGCCTCCAGCGCCCTCCGCGCCCTCGCCCATATCAGCCGCTTTACAGCCTCCGTCACTGCGCAATGCACTTTGCCTCTAAAGCCGAGAATCTGCCTCAGGTAAATATGGAGTAAATGATTGGATTATTGTTCTTTCATTTGGCTGTGTAGTAATGGCTGGATTATAAACATTGCAGAGTATAGATTTCCTGTCAGATCCTATGAATCAGACATCCTTATCTCATTTCCAGACTGCCGCTCCACCCAGCGCTGCCATCTCCCAGCCAGGGAGTCTGGGAGAGCATGGGAAAGCCATAGACGTGCACACACACACACACACACACACACACACACATGCAGACATAAACATAAACAGACAGACAACCAGACACACATATGGGTTAGAGGGGAAGAGAGAGAGAGAGACAGAGAGACTGTTGTCACCCAGCACAGCACAGGCACTCCAAAGTCCATTCGAAGATTTCAAAAACCACTTAGGCCCCCTGTCCATATTTGTTAAGCAAGTGAATCTAAGGGCCACAGCGCACTGAATTCAAAGAGAGAGAAGAGACAGCGATGTAGAGAGCATGAGAGAGAGGGGGAAAGGGAGAGAGATGTCTCCTAAATGAAATTTAGGCGAGGGTTGGATGGAGGGTGGCTGACAGCAGGTGGAGGGAGAGAGGCTTTGGACCCTCTGATTTGGTTTAAATCAAGCAAAGAAAAATGTTTGGGTTTGAATTATGCAGCATTTTTGACCAGGGCTGGAGATTGATGCCTGATTCATCTGATGCTTGGACATCATATCAGGAGCAGATATGTTACATGTTTTTCTCTTTCTGCCTGCCTCTGCCTCTTCACTGAATTTCTCTTCACTGGATTACCAACACTGTAATTGGGTTAGGGAGCTGTGTGGACCAGTGACCGCCACTCGAGCATGCTTTTGTCTGAATCCATCAAAACTCACCACAGAACTATGGAAAGTCAACAAAACAACATGCAAAACTGGTATAGCAAAAATATACGATGCCTGTATACCCCTATGCTAATGGTGATATTAAAGATACTAAAGACACTAAAGATGAAAGCAACAAACAAAAATATGAACCTGTGTGTTCTCAATTAACCCTTTGAAACCTGGATTGACATTAGTTTTCTTGTGCTGGGTTCAGATGCCTGTCATTGAGTAACTGAGCAAGAAATGCCCCCCACATTGCAAGAAATTGGTAAAGGGTGACAGATTGTTAGTTTAGGAAAAAAGGGGCAAACTAAAAGAAAATAGTTATTTATTATAATTATATATCTAAAAGTATGTTCCACAAAAACAAAAATTAACACAAAACATGTATACATTTTTCCCCATTTTTCAGTACTCCTTTTTTCACAGGTAATTTTCTTGTTTTTCTTGTTTACTCTTCTATTTTTGCTTATTTTCAGGTAAATTTATTGTAATTTGTTTTGCTAATTTCTTGCTCATTTTAAGGTAATGTCTTCTAAAGTTGCTCATTGCTCCTCCTGGTGTTTTTGCAAAACATCAGGCCAATTTGCTCAGGATTCAAAGGGTTAAAAGTGCCATCTCAGTGCATTTCAGTTTAACCACTAAAGTACAGTAGCAGGCAGGAGAGAACGCAAGACAAATTTACTCTTATCGGCTGGAATGACGTTCTCCATTATCATAATTTATTTGATTGTGATGTTCAAAAAACCACAAGAAAACCCCTTGAAAATACATTTGATGGGGATAATCAGTCAAAACAAGCCCCGTCGGATGTTTGTACACCCCAAAAACTTCTACAGCTGCTGGATCAAAAAAAAAAAAATCAATCTAAGGCAAGAACCAGACAAGAGATCTGCACACTGTGTTAAAAGCTCCCAAGAATTTTATTTTGCAATGTTTTGTTAAGAGATCTGCATCAACGCCTCTGCTAGATTGAAATGTTACACAGTTCAAATTGCTGGGAGTTTTAATAATGTGTGTGGATCATCAGTTGATAACAATACTTAAGTGTATGATGAAATTTTCGTTGCTGCACTGGCAGAGACAAGAAGGGCTACTACTAATTATCTTCATTGTTGATTTTTGTTAAATAATCATCAGTAATGTGGATAAAACAGGGATAAGACAACCCCAACAATTTTAGGATACCCAAAATCTGAGACAATATCTAGTATCAAATGATATCAATATAATATTGATATATTGCGAGCCCTAGTTGTTTGGTTTATTAAATGTCAGGAATATGTCCACAACACATAAGTGCACCTTTACTGTTCGTAAACCAGCACTGATGCAGATTTGTTTGAGGTAGGGCTGCAACTAACAATGAATTTTAATATCAATTAATTAGCCACTTATTTTCTTGATTAATCAGTCAGTGTTTTGAAAATAGTGAAAAAATGTTCACAATTTCCCGACATCCAAAATGACATCTTTCAATATCTTATTTTGCCCAACTAATGGTCCAAACCCCAGGTTTAGAGTAATATAATGTAAAGAAAGGCCACCAACTGTCACACTAAGGTGTCTGAAACGAGGTGTCCTTTTTGGTTAATGTTGAATCGCTTATTAATGAAGTTTCTCAGTTGATCAACAAATCAACTGACAGCGCAAGCATTTCAGCTCTGCTTTAAACTACATTAAGCAAAAGGCTTAAGTGCTGAAACTAAAATAAAGATTCTACAACTTCATAAAATCGCTCTTCTATTTATTAGCAATGAAAGCTGCTGGCAACAGCTCAGTGACATTACATATTACAGCCATCCATCTCATGGCTCCTACTTTTAAAAGAGGATTGTTTATGTTAGCCAATAAAAGAAAAATCACATGTGAATTCATAAATTTAGTGATATTCTTCACAGTGTGGATAGTCTTTCTGTGGGTTGTTGAGAGCCACTCGCTGGTAGTTAATATGCCTAACAGAGGGAACTGAACAGGACCGCTGTTGTCATTCCTTAGTGCTGAAGCGCTGTGCCATTACATTTATAGATTTTCTCTTTGATGGGATAATTTGGTCTTTATATCTCTCACAAATGAAGTGATCCTCAGTGCTCCTTGCGCAGCTCAATGTGCAGGTCCCATTTTCAAATACAGTTAATTGCATTCGAAAAGAATCAATGATACTTTCACGGTGACAATATCATTCTTTTAATGTCACTTAATTTCCTCAGTGAAATGATTACATCAATAGCCTGGAACCCATTTCTATCTTTCAGCATGAATTAATCTATTAAGGACAATAATTACACGTTTGTAATGGATAGGTTTTGTGCTCACAAGTAAATGCAGCAGAGTCTCCATTGTGCTCCTGGTTGTTGGCACTGTCCTGACTGTCATTTATTCAGTTTATGAATTACACTATCACCCCGGGAGAAATAAATAAATAAAGGTACCTCTGCTGCAGCTCCTTGGTGGCGTTGTTGTGAGATAGCCCTCCCTCTAGTGGAGATGATAGAGTCGGTTACTGCTGTCAGCTGGCTTCATGCTCTGGTCCACAGCTGAGGCAGTCAGTCAATGATGGAGAATGTGAAACGTGTGGAGGAAAAACCTTTCAGAAGACAGGATACAACAAAAATTACAAAAACAATTTCAAATCTTTTCATCACATTTCTTAAATTAAAAAGGCTCCTGGAGTTGAAGGGTCAAGTGTACTGCTTGGAAAATGCTTGTTTCTGTTGTTTCATGTTTCTGAAGTATGGGATGTTTTGCCATAAGACTGACGGGGGATCCCAAAAATAGGGCCAGAGGACTACCAGGGCTCATGCACAGGGGTACTATGGGCCTAGTAGTAAGTTTAATTCCACTAGTAAGGTGAATACTGGTGAAGTGGGACACTTTATGATAATTTAACGTCTGCATTATTTTTAATTATGATCCAAATGTCTTAGTCTTTCATATGATATTATTCTAAACAGCTTAAAAGCTCTTATTTAAAAATATTTTATATATTTTTTTCCTATAATCTATCATTAATCAACTCAATGCAACCTTGCTGCAGAATGCAATGCAAGGTTGTTGAATATGGTGCGCCTTGCCTCTGGAAGTCATGTCATAGCCAGAAAAACCTAAAAAAAAATTTAATCATACACTTGCGTATGACCTTAGTATAGTCTCTTAACAATTGAAGTATGTACACGTTAAAATAAAAATTATACTTTTTAACTGCCCCACTTTACTCATTGTCCCACATTACTCACCCACTGTATCACACCTGCATTATGTCTCACCTACACAAAAATACATATAAAAAACAACATATATTTACATAAACCCTACAAAAAACATGGGTGTGTGAGATTTGTAAACACCTGGGTTATGTGATAGGCTACAGACACTTTGATCTCTGCAACAGACGCCTGCTATTATCCCGTTATTTATTCATCAATAGTGGAAACCAAACGACTACCGTGGCGTTGCACCTTTTCTCTGTCACCTGCCGTTTCCTCGGGTGAAAATGCACCCACCACACTTCGGAGGTTATTGAGAGGCTCAAAAAACCAAACTGGAGCCTCTGACATGAACGTCAAACAGCTGTGCAGTCACAACGAGGCACTAAAGCTGCTTAAAATTATGTTGAGTGAGTTTCCTTACCGGCTTGGGATGCTTACATAAATTCACGAAGCCGTGAAATAAATGAATAAAGGTCGAATAAATGCTCAAAATTCTGCGGTAGTTCTTATCACAAAACAAAAGGCGAAAGTCACGAGACAAACACGCGTTACATTTCCTCGTTCCTTGAATCACATTTGACCTCGCGCTCATCAGGGTCCTGCAGCCGGTGGAGGTGTTCGGTTTAGCCACAGGGCGCGCGCCGGAGGAGGAGTTGATAGTGTGGCTGCGGTGCGCGATAGTTAAACGGCGCGCTCAGACACACAGAGCCACACCACCAACACTACAACCTGGAGACGTCTACTGTGCGCTGTGCTCAGCCGGGGATGTGACATGACTTGTCCAAGTAAGGCACACTATACATCCATCAACTTAACTTTATCTCTTGTTGCATACTGAGGGCACATTTAGCAGTTTTGTGTGGTTCTTTTTAATCTTAAGAGTTAATGCTATTTTAAATGTAGCTTTGATGCACCTGTAGCTGCTGTAAATTACATCATTGTGCACGCGGTTTAGCTCTAATTGAGACAGTGCGCGCGGACCTGCTACACTGTACCTTTTCCTCTGGGAATAGTGACTGAATTACGTTATTGATTTGGCCATTACTGTATGCATGAAAAGGTTAAATATGGCGACTTTACAAGGCCTAGCTGTCTGTTTATTTCCAGAGGTAAAATTGTTAAATGCAAATCACCATCAGTGCAGAGTTATTTTTAATTATTTGCAAAAGTGCAGTTTTAAGGACGTGAGGTTGCTTAAAAGCTAAACTTGTTTACATCACCAGACATTAATGGCGTTTTGTAGCCTATAAAATTGGCATGTCAGTTACAAAGTTGATTAAAGCAACATTATCAGACCATTATCATTTTGCTCTGTAAAGTTCAGCACGTGCAACTTTAAATACCACACCGTAGAAACTGTAAAACATTATCTGATATAATAATCAAGTTCTGCTGTATTAAAAATTAAGGCACTGTCATTTTGCTAATTCAGCTTGAGGTGATCTGACCACTTAAACTTACTTTGGTTTGCAAATGTGCCTTTTTATAAAGTCTTGTCTTTGACAAGTTAATTTACAGTTATTTTATCGCACCACCAATACATACATTACATGTAAACAGATACACATGCACACTTGAGCTGCACAGGGTGAATAAATGCAGATAAGTCTGATGCCATAGAAATCAATAAAATATGAATTTAAAAAATTAACATGTTAGATAATCAGCTCAGCCCTGCTCCTGGTTGTCATACTCCACTAACTTTGTCATGCCTTGTGTGATCGAGTGTTTGCATAGTGCCCCTCTATTCATTATTTGTATCAGATCCCTTCCTGTCAAATCAACTGTCACATGCCGTGATTTTCTTTCATAACAGCCGATAAGAGGCAACGATAGCAGAAGCAGCAGAGCTTTCATAGCTCACACTGCGTGACAAAAGTCTGTGTGGTGTCAGTCGAAAATCTTGGGAGGCCAAAGGAAAATATGCATAAGTGTGATTTATCAAGTAAAGGCGTTTATCAATAGGAAAGACAGCACAAAGGGTAGATACCAGGATTATACTGCAGTCTGTCATGGGAAAGGACCCTCTCTTTGGATTCTCTGTTGAGTAGTAACCAAGTCTCTTGATTTAAATCATGCTAGATCAGCTATTTCCAGAATAATTTTGATTTGTGCAGTGATTTAACTTAAACTGACTGTTTTATCTGTTATAGTTTCTTTAGCTAAACTGTTGTTCTTGAAACAGTTTTGCTAATTTTTCCAAATGAGGTAGACTGAAATGCCACAACTAGATTAAAAAGCTAAAAATTATGGTTTTAAATCCTTGCAATTCAAATTAATAAATATATACACATACTCTGTGTTATGTTTGTACCTTGTGCGGTGCACAGACATTTGTTTTATTTTCTTCTTTGTACTGTATTTTGTGCAGTGTAGAAATGAAGTGTGAGAACTGTGTTTGATAGTGATTTTACTCCTATTTAAGGAATTAAACTGACAGGTGTTTGATTTGGCATCAATCTTAATTGGATTTTCATTTATTTAGTCGTTTGTTTTTGTCACAAAAAGAGAGCAGATGCTGTGTGATCTGTGCCACTGTGGAGGCACTCTTGCTGCACATCAATAGGCCTGTGATGATCAATAGGGATTGCGTGATGTTTTTGCATTGATTATAGAAACGTGAGCCGATGAATGGAACTGGATTCCTCTCCAAGGGTTACACTGTTCCTGTTCAGCAGAGAAAAACCGGAGAGCAGCAGGGCGACCTAACACACACTTTTTTCATGAATCTGGTGGTAGATCTCGACTCCTCCTCACTCACTCTTATTTTTAGTTAAGAACGTTGTTAGGCACCTTGTGAGTTTCTGAGAAGTAGGCAAAGCTGCTGTTTCTTCCTGCTTGACTCGGCCAGGTGTCGGCCATTGTCGGACTGCTCATTTCTTCAATAAGATGCCATGGTAAGCTCCGTCCTTATAATGTGGGGATACAGTAACATGGAGACCCTCACTGTCTGTGAAATGGTATCTGCATTCTCGGCATTCTTACTGAGCTTGATCAACAGTGAAACACAGGCGGTTCTAAAGCTGGGGTTAGAGAAGACAGAGCTGGATTTTCCGCTGCTTTAGAAGCTGATGGGCTTCCAGAATATGAGTTATAGCTTGAGATCATCTCTCACAGGCGGTGAAAGGTTCACAATGGTACCTCACATGTAACACCCGCAAATGGAGCTAGCGACACAGCTCAATAAATACATTTACTGTCCTTAGTGCTTTGAAAGCTATTGCTTTTGGAAAGTGAAGTGCTGCAGATGCACTCGACTGCTTGCTGGAGCTTCTATAGCGTGGCTTAGGCTGGTGTCAGATTTGACTTTATTATGTGTTATATAACAGTACAGGCTTCGTTTTGATATCTTAAAAATGCATAGAGTGGATTACAGGAAGTTTTTATGTTGGAAATGTCAGCTGCTTGGCAAAGTTCTCTCTTGTCGTGTAAAGTTGTATTACTTTGGCTTTGTTTGATATCATGGCAATGGCCATAATGTAAGCATACAAATATGATAAAGAAACAACATTTGCAAATTCAGAAAATGAAAATTTCAAAATGTTAATAAAAATGTTTCTTTTTATAAACTTAACTATTAAAAACAATAAATGTTGCCTCTTCTGTTCTACAGTTAAGAACAGAAATAAATAAATCAAGCTTTTTTTTTTTTTTAAATTAAAAAAATCCACAAATTAAAGGTGCATTCACTAATACAAACATTTATTATCTTCACATATGTTTCAATGTGAGTTTGGAGTATCCAGACTTTCACAAGTCTTTTCATTCAGCTGAGACGGAAACTTTGACTGCTCTCCTGGTGCATCTCTGTTGTTCATGTGATAGCTTGTTTTGTCTAAGTGTGTGTGTGAGCCATGTGTGTGTGTGTTTGTGCATAGCGGAGTGTGTGAGTGAGCGAGCGTTTGGATCCCTCCTCCCTGGTGCTCTGCCGGCCCCTCTGTCGCTTTAAGTCCTGCCCCTCGGAGCCAGCCAACAGCAGCTGTTCCATATTCATCAAGCCCTTGAGTCTTAAAGAGCCCTATCCCGACCATGGAAAGAGTCATTCCTCTCGCTCGCGCTCTCATGCTCTCTCCATCTTAGCGCTCATCCTGCTGCTGCCTGCGCTTCTCTCTGTCTCACCCCCCTTTACCTCTCAGTCTATCTGTCCCTCCCCCCTTCACTCTCCCTCCCTCTCTCTCTCTCTCTTTCTGACATACACACACTTTCACTTACATGCACTCAGACACACTCTCTCTCTCTACCCCATATACATAAACACACACATACACAATACACATGCTCACGCACACACACGCGAGTCCAACATACCTGTGCAGGCTAGGGGGAGCGGTGCTGGAGGGGGCTTTCGGCAGCGTTGTCTCTGAGGGTGCTGTGCCATCATTTGGGGAAGAAGCGGGTCTCAATTGTTTTCTCTTTCCTCTTCCTCTCATTCCTGGAATGCTAAAACTGGACTGATGGACATTTCAGAACTTTGTCTTCCAGACCCTCTCAGCTATCATAACCAGTAGGTGCACCTTGTTTCTTTCTTTTCCCTCTTCCACTTTTAACCCCTCTGTTGTGGTGCAGTTTGTTTTTTTTTCTTCACAGTCATTCTTTTTTTTCTGCTCTTTTAACAGTGCCTGCTCTAGTTTTGTTTCCTGAACTAGTCTAGGCACTGAACTTTTTCTTGTTTTTAGCAGTGATGTACTTTCCCCGGCTTCTCGCTTCATATATTCCTCTCACACCTACTCAAACTCTTAAAAATGCACTTTCTGTTGTTCATTGTTTAAAGGGCTCTTAAATCATGTAGGGTTGACAGTATAGAGCAACAGGGCAGGTGCAACTGTGTATGTGTGTGTGCACCAGTGTGTAGATTTATTGTGTGAGCACATCATGTTTGCCAGTCTTTATAAATTTCATTCAGAGCATGGCTGATTGATTTAGCTCGCCCCTCCGCAAAGTGTGTGTTTTTTTTTTTCTAAAGAATTTGGGGTACCTGTCCAGTTGGGTTAGGAGGTTGCTCTCTGATGGCTTTGTTCCTAGATCAGGCCGCCCGGGGAGAATAATATTTTAAGGAGATGAGATTAACATGAATCCGTGGAATCAGAGAGGATAAATTACACACTGTAATATTTGTAGCCAGAGAAAGACAAATGAAAGGACCCTGTAACCTCAGTGAGCCGGCAGGTCTGTCCCAGCCAGCGGCACACACGAGGCAAGCTGCTGTCTCAACAGCTCCTGGCTGCTGGGACAGTCTGAGCTCACAGCACCTGCCACACTTTAACTCCGTAAATCCATCAGGAACTTACATTTGATACAAAATAAATCTTAAGTTGTGAAAAATATTTTTTGTTGTTTTATTTTTTATTGGAAACAGTTTTAATGTATTTAGTTTTATTAATATATCAACACAGATTTAAACACCGAGCTTGTATAAAGATTTGTTTTAATTTATACATATTTTTTTTTACATCAATCCTTATTCTATATAATGTAAAACCTTTTAGATATTACTGACAAAATGCAAAGGTTTTGATTTGTGAAAGACCATTTAGATGTTTAAAGATATTTTAATTACCTTTAACATTTCCCTAATAACTCAGTGCTTTTAGACAATTGTATTTTATTTTACATCTTGTAAAATGTTCAGATCATTCCAGTGTGTATTGTGCATTCTTATTAATTCCCAAAATTGAATGTTCTTGTAATTGAATTTTTCTTGTACTGAACATTATTTAATGATATCATAATTAAGGAGTTTAGTTTTTTAGTTCATTAGGTATTGAAGCAATGCATGCAGTAAAAATACTAAACAGAAAATATTTAATGTAAAGTAAGACAGTTGGATGTTGTAAGTGTGTGTTTCTTTACTGGACTCATGTGTACAGATATTCTTTACTTTAGGCTTTAATCACTGCAAATTCAGACAGTCATTCTAGAAAAAAAATATTATTTTAGACATGCTTAGATTAATTGCCTCTTTTTTCCTCTAAAATTGATTATACAAGTTCACCTCTCTCTCTCTCTCTGATACACCTTAATACAAAATTACACAAACAGCAGAAACAGATTGGGTATTTCTTTAACACCTCAGATATTATATGTTCAAGTGTATTTAAATTTTTCATTGTCGTATTCCCTGAAAGTATTTCCTAAATTAGAAGGCAAAACTATTATTATGAACATTTAGTTTTGAAGCAGATCTTGACACCACCACATTTAAAATTGAATATATCCTTAAGTGCAAAGAGACACTGAGCTTTTTCATTTTCAAATTATTTTTCCCTCTAAATACACTTTCAAGCACATTCTGATTCCTATTCATTGCAACAAGGAGAAATATTATTAGACATGAAAGCATTTGAAATATGCTGGAAATGATTTGTTCATAATGTTTTTAGTCTCAGTCGACTTTATTTGACTTTGTCCCTTTTCAGGTTATTTGACAAAATTCAGAAAAGCAATTTCTCAAACGTTACAATTAATTAATCAAATGCAAAACATTAAGTTCCTTCAATTTGTTCATCCAAAATATGTTTCATTATTTCAATTAATGTGTGTGTTTAATTTGTTTTCTTTTTTCCCCAGTTTCATATTGAAATATCTGGTGATGCTGTGCACTGATTTGATATTTGTATATTATAAAAGAAATTGCTGATTATTATTGAATGACACCCCACACAAGAAACATTTTTGTGTCCCGTGTTCCTAATATTGGAATAATAAGGATGCATAATGGAAAAAATAGAATTTATTCTTTCAAAGCTTAGCTGTGAACAGGTGTTTGATGTATAAATAACATCAGTGACTTACTATAGATGTCTGTAGAAATTGTGGTAAAATGTGGATGTTATCATATATTTTTTTCTAACTCATTAGCCAAAAATCTGTCATAGTAACTCGTATAGAAATATTGATAGTAAATTACCATGTTCCTGATTACTTGTCTCCCCACCAACAGTTAGTTATTTGTGGGATCTCTCCAGCATTGGCCTGAGTGTGCTGTTAATTTTGGTTCAGCAGTGGCTCTTCTCTGCTAATTGTACAGCGGTATTTGCAGCCCCTCACTGTGGGCTGGATGTGTCCGTGATGCTTGGCTGAGAGGATTAGTGGGACGTATGTGCTCCATGTAATTAGCACAGCACTGTGGTGGAATCACTGTGGTATACTCTCTATAGATTGACCTGAGGGCATTGCCACTGCCTTGGAATTAGATAGAAACAGAGTTTTGCCTTCAGAATAGAGACACGCTCCTCTTGTCTCTTTGCACACTGGCGATATTTAGAAATGTGAGCGCGTGCAAGTTTTCACTGAGAATTCTGATGACACGTTTTTCCTGAAAGTTTAATTCTCTAACATACGTATTTCCTCAGAAGTCTTACATTGCCGCTGGCGTGCAGCCGGTTAGACTCCACCTGTTATTTACTTTTGCTCGACTTGTTCGAGTCTAAATATCTCTCGACTTGAGCCATTTGCTGTATGAGTCTGACAGGCTTATTGTTGATCTTGCTGTGGCAGTTCACGCCACTCAGAAGTCTGTCAGTGCTGAGGATTGTCAGTTTGAGTTCCTCTGTGCTCGCTAGAAAACACACGCGCTGTGAGCGGCAGTGAATTGAGATGTGACTTCTTTCTGCTTCTAAATGTTCCATCAACACCCTTGCTTTCCTTAAGCCCTGGCACCGCCACTGCTATAAACTAACAAGGCTATCCAATTTCCCTTCATGAAATAAGAGCTTTTTAATGTATTTTTTAGAGAAGCAGAAGGAAGTTAGCACACAATGATGAATTAGATTTCAATTTATTTGACTTCATTCCCAGCTTGCTGCATTAGAGCCTGCAAACACCCATCTCTAGCAGTCCGTCTGCTTGATTCTTATTAGGTTTCAGAAAACAAGGCGAGGGAATTGCATTAGTGTATCTTAAGTTAAAAGCTCTTTGCTCTTTGACCAAGTGTTTCATTGTTATTGGGTTAATCAGATTTTTGCTGTCTTCATGGAGATGCTATCGCAGGCTAGAGGCAGTGGTGGGTAACCAAAGCAGCCGTGCACAGACACTATCCAGATGGGATCAGCTTACGGTAATTTGGTTTCAGAATACATTACCAGAAGAGGCTCCTGGCCGAGAATGGCCACCCCGCTACGAGCCAGGAGCTGGTGGCCTCTGTAGCTGCAGCGTCCAGCCCAGCTGACCAGCCAGCCCCACCTGTCCCACTCCCACCCTCCTCATCTCCCAGAGCTTTTAAGGGCTGTTTTTTAAAGAAAACCTAATGTTTTAAAATTCAGTTTGTCACCCGATTCTAAATACTTCTTCCTTGTACCAACAGGGCTTTGTTGTCCAATTCATTAGAGAGATTCCTGAGTCCACTGGCCACGCTGGAGCCCTCTCATTTCTGGTATCTAGTATCATTACTTTCACTGTAAATATGTCACTCAGCTCAAGCTGAGCGGGGGGAGGGTGGAGCATGTTGTCCCTCTCCAGGCCAAATGGGGATGCAGAGTATATTGACACTCTCTGGATGTTCACTGTTCTGTAGCTTCAGATGTTTTCAGGTTCATACTTGATAGTGCTTAGGCTGGCAAATTCACACATTCATTTGTAGTGGTTTTACCCCACCATTGGGTGCTCTATTCCATAGGTAATTAATTAAAAATAAGCATAAGAAAAGCATGCAAAATGCAGACTTGTAATTTCTTCTGAATTCCAGTGCACCCTGTTTAATATTTTGCATTAAAATCGGTGTAAAAATACCAGTCAACTTTTTTCTTTTCATAACAACCAACATCACAAACATAACAGAAAGTTTGCAGAAAGTACATTTTATTTTTGGATATAATTAGACAACTTTTGATATTGCCGTTCTTATATCATGCTACCTCTTGAGACCTCATCTGATGTTCGGCCTTTACACCTCTCAGTGATTAGCTATCATGCCTCTTTGGCTATTTCACAACATCCACCCGCACAGAAAACCACCAGCCGTCACCGCACGCGTCCCTTCTGATTTCTCATCCATGGTAACCTTGGACACCTTCACTGCAGTGTGAGAATCTGTTTAAAAATAACTAGGTCCATTAGTCTAGAAGGATAATGCTAGCCTACGTGGGCTCTCATGCCCTTGTGGCAGCAGAGTGCTATCACTGACACGGTGCGTCAGCACTTCTTCCTGTTGCTCCAACACTGAAGGGCTCCTCTTCATTTATACACACATGCATGTACGCACACACACGCACATACACTCTAGAACACAGAAGTTGAGGAAAATAAGTCAAGAAGGGAGATATTCATAACACAATTAAAACAGTGGCACGGTAAATTACAAGAAAACATGAAACTGAAAACACTAAGCTGAAGTTTTCTGTATTTGCCATGTATTAAACAGTTCTCTCTAGCGGTGCAATAGATAGAAACGCTGCTGCTTTTCCACCTCACTATATAAAATTCTAGGTGCACTAATTCACACTTGGTGAGAAAATGTGATGTAAGGTGGGTAACTATATGGGTGTTTATCAGTGAAGGCTATTGGTATTGAACGGCCAGTTGTTTGAAGGTTATGTTTCGGAGCAGTAATTGAAATGCAAAATAACATTAGGATCGATGGTTAGCTTTGTTTATTTATGAAATCAATATTGAAACCGTCCGTCACGGTAGCAGCTCTGATTCCCACTGACAGCTTCACCCAAGTCTCCTCTACATAGTCCGGGTGAGCCTTGCACCCATTACAGCTTTTAACCAAGCACTTTTTATTTTCTCATTGCTCTTTAGAAAGCTGTGATTTAAATGTTTCAGGCTCATGTTTAAAAACAAGCAGTCGATAGTTTGGAGGAAAACTGTGCAGCCTGGCATCAACAGCTAAACTATGAAAATAAAAAGACTGATGCAGTGTACACATTTATGGTAGCTATGTTATGGATGTGTCTTTTAGAGAGAGAGAGAGTACTACTATCACTCATCCCTGATTTGCCCCAGGGAGGTAGATGTGACCAATAACCAGCCATTAACATGGCAGTGTGCAAAAAGCCAACCACTGTAGGCCTAGTTTCTCTGTGCTGAACAGGAATTTGTATCGACGTGTTTGCAGGGGCGCACCATCAAGACAAGCAAACCAGACAAATGTTTGGCCACCCCCAAAAAATGCTGGGAGGCCCCCAGTGGCTTCTCATATTTGTACAGTTTGCAATGACACTCATAAAATCCCTTAAACCTCTCATAAAGGCACTACAATGCACTGCGGCTGCGGTAAAAAAAAAAAAGTCCTAAGTGAGGCCCCTTCTAACAAGCGTATTACAGCTAAATGTTCAAATATGTGTGTACGAGCGTGCATTCTGTTATTCTTTTTTTTTAATATAAATGATTGACATATTTGATTGAACATGAAAATGCATTTTTTGACTTAATGTAGTTTTAAGTATGTGTGTTTTGGGGGTGCTCTTGGTTTCTTTGCCTGGGGCCCCCCAGAGTCTAGGACCGCCACTGCGAATTTGACTCTTTTGACCCATGTCAAATAAGCATTGCTCATGTTACATAAATAACAAAACTCCTTCCATTTCAATTTCCAAGTTACTCAAAACATGCTGTAAAATTCTGTTTTTCGAAATAAGTGATCCAGGGTCTTCAAAACTAAATATAATTGATACGTTGCTGATATAACATTAATCTGATAATCAGGCTAGGTTTTGACTCTGTTACACAAAAAAGTTATTCGTTACAGGTTAACTTTGTTTCTTTCATGTCTCATAAAACCGCTTGTGTACAACTTCACTCACACGGTCATTTCATCCGATATCTGGCAGATTTGTTATGTGTAAAAGAGTGTTTGCATCTCATTGTGTATTCCTGTTTGCTTGTGTGCCTATGTGTGTATTTTCCTGTTGGTCACAAAACATATTAAAATGCCTCCTTGTGAGACCACCCCTACAGCACTAAGTGCGATCGAATGGTCACATTGAGTGTCTGGTTGTTGAACCTGCCACTTGGAGAGTCCCTCCCTCCCAGTACATCCACCGACATCAGACGGGAAGAACGTTGAAATGTATGTTTAGATTGCCCCCTGAAGGAGACATTAATTCAGGAAATATCCCCAAAGTTTAATTATTCCTGAATGGTGTGGTGGTGGACACTAGCGTATAAATCAGTTAGGCCCACCCGTCTTTTTATTACCAGCACTATTTATGGGGAATGTGTGGCAGCTGGTAGAGATGAGCCTGTAAAAAGCTAGAGGCTATTGCTATGACTGTGTCTGCTGCTGAGGCAGACAGTCATAGCAGTGGTGTTTTGAACGGCATCAATTCATTTTGGAACTGTTTGAATCATGTGCCACAAACTACAGTTTCGAAATGTGAGAAATCATGTTCAATCATGCTGTGTAATGCATGTTATTTTAATTTAACTCGTGCCCCGTGATGTCTCACTGACTGTGAACTTGTACAAACATTTACACATGTGGTTGCATTTAAATGATCCTGGACACCTGATAAACCTGCTAATTTAGCCCTGTTAATTTTGCCGGCCCTGTGTATGCATGTGTGTTTGTCTGTTTGTATTTGGCTCTTCTTCTTATGAAGAGGACAATTTATGATGGAGGCAGGGCGGGCTCTTTGTTTTAAGCAGGTAGAGTTCCCCCCTAAACAAGGACGGCCTATCAGAAGAAGATTAATGAAGTAATTTCATGCATGGCTCTATGCCTCCGTCCTCCTGTACGCACAGTCACTGTGTCTAAACCTGTGATTTACACTGGACTGTGTTAAATAGCCTTAACCCTTTATAATAATATTTCTTTCTGTTTATGACACACACACACACACGCACACACACACATACTCACACCATGCAAAAAAAAAAAAAAAAGCATCATAATCAGGATATCCATCGCCTCTCTGATAAAATTAACCAGTCTGGATCTTTTGCTCTAGTTTCCATCATTCATATTTTATAATCCCTCCCTCTTTATTTTACATAAGGAACCCTACTGGGAGTACGTGAGAGGTGTGCTGTGGTTGATATCAGCTGGCTTTCCACATAATTTATGGCAGTTAAACAAAAGCTTGTTTTAAAAGGCTTTTGTAGCATAAAACAGATTTTTTATGACTCACTCATGCAATATTGGCCTGGTCAGTTATTCTGGGGCACATTACCAAATTCTCTTTATTTTTTATTATATTATTTTGACAGTGTTGACATTTTAGTCTTATTGAATCTTTGAATTAGGGGTACACCAATTCGTCACAATACCAACTGTAATTCCCGGTCTTTGGGTATCAGCCAATACCAAGCTCAGATCCATTAAGCTGTATGTGGAAGTGACTGAGATCATCATTTATTTATAACATCCAACTGGACTTAAACGTTGCTTTCCTAGCTTAGTGAAAAAAATTTAACATTAATACATAAATATCTCTGTTGTCAAAAATATTGATTTATTGATGCATGTTACATCTGGATATTTGAAAGGTGTCAATACTCATTTTCAAAGTATCGATAGTATAGATATTACTTTCTTGCTCTCTCTTCTATCCAACAGCGAGATAGCACACACACCGCTGGAGCGCCCCCATAGCCCCGCCTCCTCTCGCTCGCTCACAGTGGCGCCCTCTCTTTACTTCGGTTGTATATAGGCTTTTGCGGCACAATTTTGTTCTGTTTTTTACTTGCTTTTTTATATGTGACGAGAGGCTTTCGAACATTTGCACTACCACAATAATATTGTTTTTATTAATGTAAAACAGTCTGAATTATTGTTGGTTACCACAGTTATTTTAAATTGTATTGGTTTCTCAGTGGTACTGAAAATCCAGTACACACGTGTAATCAGACATAGACAGACATAGAATTTACTTGAATACATCAACACCATTGTCACTGATACCTGATCCAGCTATCTGAGGCAGTATCAGCCCAAAATCTGATATCAGTTTTGGATCAGGGCATCCCTATTTTGAATCTTTTCCTTTGATTTTATTGATTTATTATATTATCATATTTTACAAGTTTATTAAGGAAAATTACACTTTTTACAACTGGCCAAGGTGACTCATGATTAGTATTAGTGATACTGGAATGTCTCACTTATATATACATACAGAACCATTTATGATACTATGGGGATACATTTACATTGAGAGCATATTTTTTTATTGACTAAAAGATAAATATAACAAGACTGTAACAAGATAACAACTTTTATTTTCTTGGTTAGCAGCAGAGCAGCAAAATAAAAGTAGTAAACATAAACAATACAAGTAAACAAGAAAGTGCAGCTGGTACCGGTGTATCATTGCTGCGGAAAATGAGAATTGAAACTCATTCATGTGTTCTCATTGATTTCTATCGATAATAAATCAACATATTTGACAACACTAGTCATGATATTCTGTCATGATAATGAAATGTTAATGGTGGCATCAAGATGCATGAGATTTTGTGATAAAACAACATTTTGCAAGACATTAATTTCCAATACATCAGCATACGTGTAACAAAAGAAAGCACAGTTTCACTAAAATGTCAAGATAATTTACAAAAAGCTAAGATATGAGTTTGACAACTTTTTTAAAAGCCAAACAAGATGATGCAAGAAGTTGTATCTTTGTTGTGATATGTTCCATAATTCAAACGTTCAACAGTCATAAAGGGACAGAGAGCTTAACTGAGCGATGTGTTGTAAAGGAAGGATCCATGTATGCTTCTGTATAACCAGAGAGCGTATTGCGATATTGCCGTCAGTGTATCAGTAACGTATCACACAACACCAGCTCGTGTCTGATGTCATTACCCACACCAGCTGTGAAGGAGTCTTTAATGTACAAAACACTGATAATTAGAGGCTGTTTCTAAGGGTGATTTTTAGCCAGTAGTGGACTATAATTACTTTTTCTAGTTATCACGAGCCATTGTAAATGCATGTTGTTAAATTATACCATGGCCATGCCACATAATGGGCGTAATGGAAACTAATCTTTTCTAATGAAAAGACAGAATTAGAAATTTGATCCCAAATGTACTGCTCGGCAGGCTGGACTTATCACTGAACTTCTTTTTACATAGTGTGATGAGCTGTCCATTTCTGCAGGGAGCTTCCCCACCGGGTCCGCACAGACTGTTAACTCTTTGCTTTCCACAGTGGGAAGTTTAGAGTCAACTCCCTCACATCCCCCACTGACGGTCGCTCTGTCATTAGCCATTTGCTTCTCTCAACATCCTGAACTCAGCCCTCTTATAAGAACCAGATCTGCCCAGTGCGGCCCAGACAGTTTACGTCAGACAAACAGCAGCGCCTGTATCACAAGAGGCTCTCTCTTTCCTGCCAGCAGCATCTCTAGAACAGGAAGGAGCAAGAGGGGGGGATCAATAGATGTGATCTGCTTCTTGGCCAGCGCTTTCTTGTGGTGCCGCTGGAGCATGGGGCTCATGTTGTCGTAGTGGAGTGAGCTCATAGCTTTATAAAGACTACAGTGACATCGCTGTGGAGCAGCTAAATATAATCCTCTGCTGGAGACTGAAAAACTTAATTGCCCAGGCCACAGAGCAGCACGGTCCCCCCCAGTGGTAACCCTGCACGAGCCCCCAGCCTACGGACTATCGATCCAGGGCCCTCGCTCTCCATCGGTACCATAAACACCGCTCTCTCTCCATCTCCTCTCTCTCTTCCCCTCATGTATCGCTTACTTTCTCTTCCCCTCTTTTCCTGTTTTTTTTTTTGTCTCCTCGACTTCCCTTTTGTTTGCCTCGATAGATCTGCACATCATAAATCTCTGTCAGCTTCTCCTGAGTGTCTGGCATATCTGTTAATAAAGAGGCCCCTCCCCTCCCTTCAGGTCCAACCCCATCCGCTCCCTCCTCTCTCTGCCAGAGTAGGACTAATGAATGAGAAACTCCAAAATTAGGGGCCTCTCCCTTATAGATTAGAATGGGTCCCTATGGAGTGCCGGGCTTGCCTCCAACCAAACCACAGCCGTCACCCCCCCCACCTCATCCCAACCCCCCCTGCTGTGTTTCAATCTTTCATATTCTGTCTGCAACACAAACACACACTCAGACCTATGAGCACATAAGCTCATGCAACATTGGTACAGACACACATGCACATCGCCCCTTATTCCCCTGATGGGGACCAGTTAGACAGAGAGGCGTCTTCCATATTTCATTGAGGTGTGTTTTGGGATCTCCATCCCCTTTTTTTCCCCCAAGGACCACCCCAAACCCCTCTCTGAGTCCTTTTTCATTTTTTCATCATTTTCCCCTGCCAGAACACACAACGAACACCCTTGGTGGCACACACACTACTTCACGTTTTTCTGTGACTTTAGTCGGGCTGTGCAGAATTTCAGCCTGGTGTCCGCTCTCCTAAAAATGAATCCCTGGCTGTGTGTTGGAGCGGTAAAAGGTGGCAGTGGCCCCTGGAGGAGAGGTCAGCGTGGCAGCTGCCAGTGGGCTCTTGCTGTGGCGGGGAAGCTGAGCCGGGCTGAGAGGAGGTCTGTCAGGAGCTAATTGAGTTCGTCCTACCAGCGCTGACTCTGGGGCCAGTGGCTTATCAGGCCACATCGCCTGGGGCTCTCCAGACAGATCTGCCCCTACCGGGGCATCTGATATCACCATCACCCTGCCTGCAGATGTCAACCCCCACCTCCACCACCCGCCCCGTCCCCTCCACTTGCCCAGTCTGATCAGGTAGCATGGATGTGACACTCTGGGATGAGGTTAGCAAATGTTATAAAATGGTGTTTTTGGCATCTGTTGGCCTTGAGAATAAAAAGGACATCAAGAATTTACGCATTCTTTGAGTCTCTAGCACAGGATTGTTCTGTGTGATTTACACATGAAACACAGAGAGAGAGCTGGAATCACCCACACTGTAAGATCTGACAAGTTGATGTTTACTTTTAAAAAGATCTAGGAAACCACTTGTCTTGAATAAAATGTATATATATTATATATATAGACTAGATTTTGTAAAGCTGTTGCAACTTGAAAATGCTAAGTTTGACTAAATCAGTCTTTAAGTTGCAACAACTTCAAAATTAGGTAAATTCAGCTAAATTTAAGTAAACTTTACAATGCAAAGTAAACATAAATTAAGATTAATAGTTATATTTACTTTCTTTTTTCAAGGCAATTGGTTTCAGAGATTATTTAAAGTAAGATCAACTGGATTTTACAGTGCAGAGAACCGTGGAGGATGTCCTCCTGAAGTGAGCAGAAAGCTCTCAGCAGGAATACTTACAAATTGGCTCAATTAGATCCTGAACGTTCTGCGTTCTCACGACAGTGTCATCCAACGTTCAGAGTTTCGCTCTGAGGCGAGGGAGACGTGAGAGCTCCTCGGTTCTCTCGTAAGTGGAGGAACAGAGAGTGTGAGACGAGCTGCCAGATCATTAGGCCAGCTAATCCTGGTCACAGCAGCACCAGTGGAATGATATTAGGGATCTGAAATGCTGTTAGGAGGGCCAGGTGGAATCAGATTAAAACCAAACTGCGCAGTGTGCGTTTGCGGGCCCATAACCCACTACTCAGCATGAATTTTGATCAGTACAAAGGGAACAAAAGGAGGAGGAACAGAGAGAGAAAAGGCGAGAGGGAGAGATACTGTATCTTAGACGAGCGCTGCTCCTTTGGGCAGCCAGGCAGCAGAATTTGAAATGCTCTTACCTTGAGGAAGGAAGGAAGTCAGAACTATAGATTTTACAGCATCAAGTCTCAGTTAGTTCAGCAGACCCTTTCCTGTCTGCTCTGCCTCTGTAGCACCCAAGCTAATTAGCACCTGCCCCACATATTGAATTATTTATTACAACTATTGCTGCTGTCAAACTATTTAATGCTCATAATTCATTTTCCCATACAATGGTATTTATAGATTTAAATTGGACCTGTCCCATTACAGATTACGAATATTTATAGAAATATTTTAGACTATTTGATTAATACGCCAGGTTCAAGTGGTTAGTATTCCCTCAGTATCATTAATCAATATATGCAGGCTTGTTAAAAACATAAGCATAGCAGTGGTATAATGTGTCATAGCCGAATGAGTTAAGGGGATTCTAGCCAGCACATTTATTATAAATGACCACATTGAGCTGGAGGGGAAACAGTTAAGACACTTATGCAATTATGCTAAGTGTCACCCTGAAGATGGCCTTTGAACCGGGGTTAAGCTTACTCTGAATTTGTGAAATAAAAGCTAAATGGAGCCATCTTGTGCTCCCGCGTTTTAATATATAGCCTTTAATAAGCCAAGTGCAGGTGCCCTATCGCACAGGTGCACATATCCATCTGAAACAGAGAACATAAAGCAGATGAACACAGAGCCGTGCATTAATTTATGGGGATGCAATCTGCATTCATTATCAAGAGCAGCAAGTTCTATTTTAGAAAGGTATGAAATGGAGTCAATTTTTCAATTTCTGTCTGCAAGGACATTTAAGAGTACAAGTGGACCATTTTTAAAACAGCACATTTGAATAAACGCCACAGATGCTGCCAGTAAATTTCATTTTTTTGCATTGTTTCAATTAATAAAGAGAACGTGTTCATTAGGCAGCATGTTCTCTAGCACAGTGGTAGTTGTGTATCAGTTTTATACAGTGGAGGCTTTATATTGCAAGAAGAATTCCAGGAGTGCTCAGGCAAAGGGCTTATTCCACAAGGTCAACGGTTTTAACAGGGGGCATTTTTTATTATTTATTTTAGCAGTTAACCTTTTTGTGAATTTCCAGAAGTGGTAGGCACCTGGAGCTCCGATGAATATACATGACAGTGGGAAGGGAAACCTGGGAATGAGATTTAATTTGACACGCTGACCCCCATCTCCACGGGCCCAGGAAGCCAGGGTGAGAAAATAAGGTTGACCCACTGACCCCTGGGCCTGAACCCCTCCGTCACCCACCCTCACAATTAAATCAGCCTCAGAGAGCAAGAGGCAGTCCGGCCGACCGGTAGGGGACACAGCGGAGGCCTCTCTCGCTTCCTGTTTCCTCTGAAGCAGTCTGAGACAGACAGCTATCGTCCAATCAGCCAGAGAGAGCCCAGCAGAGAACGTCCCATTCTCCCTGTGCTGATGGTAAACTCACATGTCAAATATGTAAACATTACCATTAGTTGGCAATATGCTAATGGAACTAATGTGCTAAGGCACAACTTCGGGCTGTCTAGCTGCCACTCACTAGGAGCCCCCGTGTCTGAATTTGCATAAGCCATGCAAGGCTCAATTTTGTTAATGCAGGCAAGTGCAGGTGACCTTTCACCCCTTCCATGGTACCTAATGCAAAGGGGTGTGTGTGTATGTAAGTGTGCGCCCTCGCCTTGACCCTAAGAGGTCACTGTGTCTACACGGCAGCCCCAATACATTGAGCTATCCATCTCCTCCACCAGTCCACCACTTTAGTTCACTCTCTTTGCAGACGGAAAAAATGAGTTGAACACATCCAGGCTAAGTTTTTCCCCCCATTGTTCTCCCAGTGCAATTTCCAGTTAAAGGTTATAGAGCGAGACTGAAATAGATTTATATGGGCAAAGAAGGCTTCAGAGTGCATTTTGTGGCCACAGCCAAAAGGCTGCACTTTAGTCTGCACACGTTACAGCATCATATTGCATGTACTCCAAAATACAGTTATTAGGCAGACAGTGAAAAAGTCAATATCTTGCCATCATGTTTCCTTTTGGTTGACTGCTGACTCAAGGAGACAAGCCAAGGTCCACTCTGTGCTCTAAACTATGGAGATGCCCCAGACTTGATGTGCTCTGTGTGTGTGTGTGTGTGTGTGTGTGTGTGTGTGTGTGTGTGTGTGTGTGTGCGTGCACTTGCGTGTTAAGTTATTTGAGTGCTCTCTCTCTCTTTCTGCTCTTTCTATCCCTCCCTGTCTCTCTCTTTCACTTTCTTTCTGTGTGTTTGTATTGTTTGGGCTTGTGTGCAGTTGTGTGCGGGCATGCACGCATGTAGTTGTGTGTAGTTGTACACTGAAGCGCTTTTTCAGCTGCCGTGGTGTGTGGCTAATGAAGCACTTAGGATCCTCCCTCTGGTTCACTGGTTTATAGGGAAGGTTAGGACACATAGTGGTACAAAGAACACAACATTGGAAAGAAAAAAACAGGCTCACGACAAACGTAGATATGCCATTAGGATTAAAACAGTACGATAGCAGTATCAGAAAAAGTCACGGTATCACTTTATGTTATTATTATTGTTATTTGCCCTGACCCTAAACAAAAGAAATCTTTTTTTTAAGAAGTTTTTTTTTAACCATTTTTGTAGTATTTGTAATAAAAAATAAATAAATAAATAGAAAAAAGGACAACAGGTGATAGGAGATTCAATACCATAAATAAATGTCCATAGTGTAATGACAGTTTATTTTCATACCATGGTATAATGCGAAACCGTTATACTTTTGCAACCCGATATGCAATACATTTAATTGTGTTTTGGCTAATGAAGTATAACTATTTGACCACATGAAACCTACATAATGTGTCATCTTCCATCTTTACTGTGTCCTGTCTGAAATTTGGCAATTTCCCATTTATGTTTCTTCTTATTTTGCTATGTTCGGAACATTATTTAATATATATTGAACGAGAGTTAATCTGAGGTTAGCATTTACTTTTATTGGTGATACTGTTTACAAACAGTACCAACAATTCCTGTAAAGTAGCAAAAGAGCATTTATGCTATAATTGTCATGAATTGCAAGAGAATCATTATAATTTGTATCAAATGTCTATCGACTATTTTGCTGTTTAGGCATGTATGTCACTCCAGTGGTTGATGAGATTCATTTCTACTCTCCAAAGACCTCTGCTAATCATCTATCTCTTCTCCTCCTCCCTTCCCCATCAACCCTCCCCCTCAGGCTGCTGAATAGAATGGCCGCTGATGACCGGCACCTACCCTCCAGTTGTGGGTCCTACATCAAGACGGAGCCGTCCAGTCCCTCCTCGGTCATCGACACGGTCAGCCACCACAGCCCCAGCGGCAACTCAGACGCCAGCGGTGGCTATGTCAGCGCCATGAACAGCCACTCAAACGGCCTGGACTCTCCACCTATGTTCACGCCCAGTGGGCTCGGGGCCGGCACCTGCCGCAAGCGATATGACGACTGCTCCAGCACCATCATGGAGGACTCGTCCATAAAGTGCGAATACATGTTGAACTCCCTCCCCAAGAGGCTGTGCCTGGTCTGTGGAGATATAGCCTCGGGGTATCACTATGGGGTGGCCTCATGTGAGGCCTGCAAAGCCTTTTTTAAAAGGACAATACAAGGTATTTTTCTCCTCTCACCTCCCCCTCCTAACAAACACTCAATACGAGTTACTTCATCCCATGTTGCTGCATCACCTGACATGAAAACACCCTCCATACAAGACACCTTTGGCCTTACAAAAACACTGAAACATACTCAGTCCAAGCGATTTGCTATGTAAAAAAAATCACTGGAGTGTGAAAAATGTCTTCTCTACCTCTTGAGACCAGCAACCTCCATTAAAAAAATGTTTGTTTTGGATTACATTACAATGTACAGTGCCAAAGTACCACAGGACAGACTTGCAAACTTATACTCAAATTATCAAATAACTGCATTTTAAAAACACTGATTGTACTGGCTTTAAAAAAAAAAAACAGAAACCAGAGGAATATTTTGACATGGGACAGATCACAAATGTAGGTGATTACATCATCTGTCATGGCTGGTGGTGTATGCCGGCCATGACATCATCACTCAGAGGTCAGATTTGGTGGAGTGTAGGGGCTGTTTGCCCAGATGCCTTGGGGGGCTCAGAGAACATGCTTTATTATGTGTCTCCTGTTTTGTGTTTGCGTGCATGAGTGTGTGCATGCGGGGACTAGGGTGCGATTGGCTATCTGCAAGGCATGATGTATCACAGCTTCTCATTAGAGAGGCAATGAAAGGCCCCCCACTGTGAAACTCCGGCTCTGCTCCAGATTAATCAGTAAGACGGAGATATTGTTGAGCCTGGAAAAAAAAAATCTGCACAACAGGCACAGCTGCCCAGGTCTAAGCTGTGCCGGCTTAGCAGTGCAATAAATACAGTGGAAAAAAGTAGATAAAATAGTTAAAACCAAGCCAAAGGGTTTGAGTATGATGAGATGATTAAGAGTGGAAGAATTTGATATTTGGACTAAATGGCATGTTTTATCCATTGCTCTCAGTAAATTTTCATCAACAAATGACTGCAGGCATTATATGGAGATCAGGCTGTCTGTCTGCTTGTTAGGTGTTGATTTTGGACCCTACAGTCCTATCAGCTTTAGACAGTCTATGTACCTTTTGCAGGCAAACAAAAGCATTAGGCCAAATCCTCCTGTTTACCCATGCTGCCATCAGCAATCCTGTCTATTGACAAAAGATGAACATTTTTTCTCAAGTAACATAACTGGGCTTTTGTCCCCTCACTAAAAGTACACTGACGGCAACACAATGGAACAGAGAAAAGGCATCGGGGAAGAAAGAGACGTCTTAAGTGGAGCAATGGCCCAAACAATTAAGAGGAAGGTACATGGAAAAAAATTGAAAGCTCCTCTTTTTTTCCCTCGCTCACTTTGCATTGTCGATTTGAAATCCCTCTCTTTCTCTTCTTGGAGGGCTGCCTGTAATGGAGCTAATCTGCCGTCGTTTGTCCGAGCCACAGGAGTTTTGTCAATAACAATCAGCGTTTGGAAAGTGTAATTAAGGCCGAGGCTTTTCATTAGGAAGAAGGGAGGGGGCCGTCTCCAGGGACGGGCATGCCAATTAGAAACTCAGGCACGCGTCGCCGGGTAATTTCAGGGAAAGGAGGGGAAAAAAACCCAGGACTTCTTTAGATTGGAGAGGGACCCTGCTGCTCTTTCAGAGGAGAGGAGGAGAGGCTTAATGGCATAATAATCAGACAGGGGTCCCAGGCAGAGAAGGCAGGAGGACGCAGGGACTTTTTGGGGGAGGTGAAAGCCTTTTCCGAAATGATGAAAGAAACGCATGCAGGATTGCTGGAGGAAAATGTAGGCAGTAAATAGCGGGATGTAGAGCCCTTGAAAGAACGAGAGGGTGCCGTTGATGAGAACTGATTAATTAAAGGAATAACGAGGCAGTCAAGGGTGGAGTGTGAGACGGCCCTCTCTAATGAGAGGAAAACAAAGGAGCTGTCTTTTCCAGGCCTTTATCACATTGTTCTATAGCACTTAGGGCAAACAACATGCTAAGTTAATGTTAACCACGTACATGACAGTTTCTTTATCACCTTGTGCTCACCTTGTGTGTATTTTCTCGTCATACAGCAGCTAATTCTTGATAGGAAATTTGTGGTTGTTCTTTAAGATATGAATATAGAATGTTTTGTATTTATAATATAATAATAGTCTAACTAATATTTAGACTTTGAGTACAAATTTCGGCCTTTATTCACTAAGTAATTTAATCTTTTTGTTTCACTTTCCGGCCTCCCCTTCTTCAGCCAGTGCCCTTTCCTTTTCAACAAAAGCGGATGGAAAATCCATCTTCTGTCACCTATTCATCCAGTGAAAAGCCCCTTGAACTCTTACGTGGAGATAGTTACATTAGTCAAGTCCAGGCCCCAAATTAATGTCAGCCTGGATCTCCATCCATCCCAGAAATACCCCCATTCTCATTGCTCCCTAATCATCTCGCCTTTCCTGCACCTCACGTGCCCCACCAATCAAAAACATAAATCTCTTATTGAACCCTGTTTTCTTCCCATTTTGAACCCAAGCGCAAAAATTGACTGAAAACCAACTGAACTCAGTGCCCCCCCTTTTTTATATGAAGTAATAGACCTTGACAGTAAGCCTGTAAAAGTCAGTTTAGATTTTGATGAGAAATACCTGCCATTTTACTGTAATTTACTTACAAGACCTGACTTTCCCCTCTGTGCCCTGGCATGGGTCCTGAAAAGCCATAAAATAGATTGAGACAGATACTTATCAAGAGGAGAAGGAGGGAAATCTTTTTCTTCTCCCTTCACTCTGTAATGTTATTGGTAACCATACCATAACCTCTCTAAAGACAGATAAACCCGAGCATAGCCCTCGGGTTAAAGGGGTTCCCGCCAGTATACTTCATTTCGGAAAGTGAAACTGGCCTTGCTACTACTCTACAAGGCGCGATTTCCAGACATCATATCTGAATGACAAGGTTATTGTAAAACATTTAATAAGTGCACTCCCTTTAAATCAATGTTTTAATCTAATGTAACTAAAATTATACAATTCAAATCAGCACTTATGCGACATCTTGTTTAACTGATGCTCAGGAGACTGTAATGCTCCATTAAATGTAAAAACTTTATTTAAATCAGTTTATTTTACTTCTATCTGTTTAGTTATCTTCTGGTAAAAATAGTTGATTCATCCCTCGGGTTGACAGTTTTGAGACAAGTGACAACTACAGAATTATAACAGTGCTGTCACACTTTATGATAAACAGGTTTGGACACAAACACAGAATCAATGGAGGAGGCAACAGGAGGACTTTGATGGTTTAATAACCAGGAGTTCCAAGGCAGGAAGGTAATAAGATGTACCAAATTCCAGTAACACAATTTACTAAAAAAGACTAAATTCTCTTAGCTGGGACGCTCAAAACAGAATGAACAGAGCTCAAAACTTTTACAAACGTAGTCAGAAAAAATGCTTCTCAATGGGGAAACACAGACAACAAACTGACAAGGCACAAAGAGAAAGCCACAGACATTAGTTTGAAACAAACATTAGTTTGAAACGTCACATGTGGATGTGCTATTAAATTGCACTCAAGGGAACTAAAGTGTGCAACTTTTTTTCCAAAATATTGACTGAACACAAGTTAAATTAAAGGCTTGTTACAACTGTGGTCACAAATGTTGCTGAAAAAACATTTCATAGCATCAGACATTATAATTTATTGTCTAGTTTTTGCAGGTGCATTAAAAGTCAAAACAAGTTCTTATTCTTCTTTGGGTATTTTTCTTCTTTTATCACTATGAGTGTGTATTAATAAAAACAATAGGCAAAGCGAGAGGTCACAGAGATCAGCTGAGAGGCGTTAGGCATGTTTTGAAGTGGGACTTAGTGTATGTATAGTGATACTGAAACACTCCCTCTCCTATATATAACCTAAATGTAGAGATGAAAAATTAGTTAATCCACCCCTCTCTCTGCATTGAGCTATGAGAAGCCCCCTCTGACAGATCGTCAGATGCACAGAGGACTTGACAGGACAGGTGGACGCAGTAGCGGAGCAGCGTGTGAGTTTGTTTTTGTTTCTGGAGTGTGTGATATCAAAGGGCTAACTCTCTTAGTTAGCCATCAGGTGTGGTTTGTGCACGTGTCCCCGCCACCCCTGAGAACGGGGAGGGGAGGGGAGGAGAAGGAGAGAAAAATACCTCCATAAACACAGCGTCCTCAGGGGACACGCAGGGTCAACTGTGTCGGCGTGCAAGCAAACCTGCAACAGCATGAAGTGGATAAAGTGATAAGTAAAGATTTTTCAGATTTGCAATCAAAATCAGTGTTTCTTTTATGTATTTAGTACTTAACATCGCAGCAAATTGCTGATTGGTTAGTGTATAATGGGAACGCAAACCAAAAAGACCTCCATGAATTGATTCCAGCACAGGATGGCACTGATTGCCTCCTCCCAGCATATGGGAAATGGATAGCATTATTATGGTCTGCTTCTGCTATGACAACAGAGAAAACAGACAGAGGAAAGACAATCAGAGCTCATCAGCCGCTTCCCTCACACCTTTATTTACCCCAATCCCAAAGAGATGAAGAGAATTAGCATAATGATTTCTAACCCAGATATAAGGAGGAATTTCTAATTATTTATAACATCTTGGGACCCTCCACTTGATCTGTCCAATAATGTTAACATAATTGCATAAGTTGTCAAAGGATGTTGGAGGGCTAGTGGAGGAACGCCCGCAGAATATTACACAGCTCTCTGTTTCTCTGTACAGAAAATATGGGGCGAGGGTCAGAGCTGTGGAGCAGGGACAGCATGTTGGGATGCAATCCGAATGAGTTTGTGGATTTTTTTTTAAACATAGAGCAAAATGCTTTATCTGTTAAAGGGGTTGCTGTACAGTTTATGTTTTTTTTAATAGTTTCAATAGAAAATATATTCTACTGACATATTATCTACTTACCTGACTCCCTAAAAACCTGGTGTTTCACCCAGATGGGCTTGATTTTGCTGAATGTAGCGGTGCACAAATTGGCGAGCTCTGCAACCATCTCAGCTTGTGATACCTTATATGGTCACCTGCGTGCACATTTGCACGATGAATGATTTTGGTTTGATGAAAATGAGAGGTTGAACTGAGTGGCAAAGTATGAACTGGTTTTATTTCTAAAGCTTGGAAAATTAGGCAAACTAGTCTGAATAATACACAAGTATGAAGGTATACAGAATACAGTATTCATGCTTTCTTATAATTGGTATATTTGGTCTCACATTTATGTAAATGTAAACTCATAGTCTGCCCTGTAAAGCTGTTTGGGCCTCTACTGATGCAAAATACTACACTGATATCAGAATACAGAGACGCCATCTAAGCAGATTTTGGTTGGTAGACATAACTTAGTCCATTTTAATGTGAATATGTTTTAGTAGCAATTTGTTGTACATATTTTACACGTTATAAGGTAAATTTGAGTATTTCTCAGCAGTCGGTTGAAAATCTGCAGGAGAGTCTAGATCTGGTTGCTTCCATGCAGCAGTGCAAGAAGAAAAAAAACAGTGTATCTTCATCAATCAATAATCACAAAAACATTAAATAGTAATCTCTATTTTAAGTTAAAATATGGAGTGAGGTCTCCTGTGGGTTTTATCTTAAGGTTAATGCAAAGATTAGGTGAATAAACAACATCATGGTGTCCCATAGCTCACCTGGTTGAGCATGCTAAGGCTGTGTCCTTATTACAGCAGACTGGGTTTGATCCCTTTGCTGCACATTGTCCCCTCTATCTTATCCACCCTTTTCTTTCACTCTTTGTCAATGAAGGCAAAATGGCAAAAATATAATCTTTTAAAAAAGGCATTTTGGGTAATGGTTTTTCTAGCTGATTGATAAAGTGCCGTGATGGCCCAATGCAAACCAATGAGAGCACAAGTCAGGCACACAACAGTCTGTGTGAAGCAAGATGGGTAAGACACAAAGTTGTACAGAGTCCCGTTGTATTTTGGTGGATGAAGACATATTGAGGTAATTATGATTAAATTACATTTTTACATTACTCAACAATCTATTTCACCACTCAGACAAAGAGATAAACCCCAGGTTAAAAGAAAAGTTTAGGAAAAATCCCAATGTCAAAAGCTTTTAACTGAAAGCCCATTCAAAACGAGGATAATTCAAATTCCTGGTCTGAAGCGACCATTATATTGAAACCCTTTATTGAAAACCCCTGAATACAGTAAAATGTAGGGAATCAGAAGAAGCGGAGGCAGTGCCTCACATCTCCTGCCCTTTCTGCTGCTAATGCTAGAGTAGAGCAGAACCGGCTCTTTTATTGTGCGGCAATGAAACTCTTTTTCATTGCTCCGTCCTGGAATCAGACGCTGCAGCTGAATAATGCATAAGGCCTCTTGCCTGTACACAATGTAAATAGTCAACAATGGCTACAGTGGTAACAACAGGTTTGGGTCTGCTGGAGTATTATGTAAAGTGGTCAGGGGCAGCGTGTCTGGCTCTCTAGCCTGCTATTGAGGCAGTGGCAGGCCCCTCTGAGCGCAGGGGGACACGGCCTGCGCCCGGGGCCCGGAGGGGACACACACAGAATTAATGAGGCCAATTTAGTGTTGGACCTGGGTGGCGTCTACTGATGGGTCCTGAAGGACTATTGTAGTTTTAACTTCACCCCCCACCCCCACCATCTACCTCTTACTCCCACCTTCTCCTGCCGCAGCCCTCAGTGCTGGAAGGCCCTGTGCTGGCTGGAGAACACCTGAGCCGCCAGAAGTGGACTCTGTAGGAATGGTTAACAAGGGCCCATGGCTGGATGGCAAACGATCATTTAATGCAGAAAATCTGAGAGTGCATACTTGTGTATATTACATCAGTAGCAGGACCTGAATTATAACTAGGGTTCTTCTTAGTGGCTGATGTAATGCTCCCACTCCAGTATTCTACCGAAATATTTCCACCATCATTTTGTTTTAGATTGAAATATTTTGGATCTTACCGTTTTTAAATCTTAAGCGACATCACTTTTCCTGTGCTGCCTTCAGATGCCTTCCACAAATGTTTGAACCCTGAGCACTTTGGTGCAATTTCTTTCAGGCAATGAGCAACTTGGTAAAAAATGATTTACAAATTGCAAAAAAAAATTAGCAGATTTGGAAAATTATTTTTAAAACGCTAGGGAAAAGTGTCTAAGAAAAAAAAGCTAGGGAAAAACTATATGCATAATTTTAATAATTTCATATTTAAAAATATGTCACAGAAGTATTATTTTTTTTGAAGCATTTCTTCCAAGTCATTCTTTGTTGTTGTTTTTTGTTCCGTTCTGTTTTGTTTTACTTATGTTCAGGCAATTTTCTTCTACTTCTTATTAATTTGGTTCATTTCTTTTTTTGTTTCTCATTTCCTTCTCTCCATGTTTTTAAGTTAAGTGAAATCAAGCTATTTTGCCCAGGTTTCAAAGGCTTTTACAACTCTGGTTTGTTGGTAACCCAGTCTTCTTCTTCTTCGTCTTCTCAGGTAACATAGAATACAGCTGTCCTGCCACAAATGAGTGTGAGATCACAAAACGGAGACGCAAATCATGTCAGGCCTGTCGCTTCATGAAATGCCTCAAAGTGGGGATGCTCAAAGAAGGTAAGAAGAGTAAGAGCATTTTTTATTATTCTTGCACCCACAGATATATATGCTGTACGTATTTTGGTTTATGCTGTCATTTCACATTCATGTAAATAGTGAAATCACCTTTACTTTGATAAGGGAGCTTCTATTGGAGCATTTTAGGATCACATACTCATTGATAATTGTTTCCCACGCTGCCTCAGCGGTAAGTATGTTTCATCTACCAGCCCAGTGTGAGAGACGCATGCAGCTGGCTGGCCTCGGCACCAGTTCCCGGCCTCCTTTCCTTCCCCTACCTACACAGCAGTAAATAATGTGCAGTTGAGCTGGGGACGGAAATATGCTGAATAGGTTGATCCTGCTGTCTGAGTAATAGAAATGTAACCGTATTCCGCCTGGAAAGGCTCAGGCCGGGTCCCTGAGCACACACTGGGCACAGTCTCAGCTCTCCTCGGCATATTGATCCACTAAATGTTTTCCGAACATCTCGGCTCTCTTCCTGTGGATGGTTTTTTAAAGTCACGCCAGCAGGGAATTCAGTGACAATTAAACATGCTTCCGATGGATTTGTCTGGCTGGGTTTCTCCCCCCTCTGCTGCCTTGACTGAGTCCTCTGGGACCCCGAGGCTTGGCTGCTCTTCCGGGGGGGAGGCACCTATCCGTTCTCCCTCAGCCCTTTGCATCAGTGGATGCGATCTCACCTGCCTCTCTCTGTCTCTTTCTCACTTGTTGGTTGCTCCAAAAGGGCCAGACAAATGAATAATGAAAGATATGTTGCTTGGGGGTGAAGTGGCAGTATTATATTTATTCAAGCCTCCTCTGGGAGTAGCTCAGGGACTCTGTAAGGAAACGTTTTTTCCTCGAGTGCTGATGAGCGTGGGTCAGGTAGCACTTATGTTGTGCAAAGTATGATCGTCCCTTGTGTTTATACAGTGGTAAAAATACTGCTACATGGAAGCTCTGATGAATAAAATTCTGCATTCCAACTTTCAACTTCCACTTTTAAGTTCTCTGTCAAACTCTGCAGTATATAGAGTACGACCCACTATTATTCCTCCCATTATTCATTGTGGAGCAGGATTTATAGATGCATATATATCCGGTCGCCACCTGAAGCCAGAGTCATAGCCCGTATGGATCTCCACACAGTAACAGAATCCCTTGGACTGCATGCAGCCAGATAAAGCCTCAGTGCCAGAAAGACAGAGTAATCGCATTACTATCTGATGAAAAATTTATGCCAATATATCATCTTGGAGAATAAGAGACTACAAAAATATGTAGCCGTGGCTATAAATGAATGACCAGTGTCAGGTCAGAGTAAAAAGAGTGTAAAACTCAAATATGCAGACTTCGGCTAAGCCCGAGGTTCTAATACTGCACACTTCTGTGTATTCAGCACATTCCCAGAATAAGAATGACCCTCCTCTTTTACACAGCGGCTGTCATCACCACACAGCAGCTATTATCACAGGCTGATTGAAGTCCTGCGCAGGTGTTGTCATAGATCCCTCTGAAATAACAGATTCCTGTCACAATCAAAATGATTATTATTAAAATGAACATATTTCTGAAAACTAACAGAGATGTGAAGTGCATTTTTCGCATAAGCTCTTCCTCGAGGCCCGGCACTTTTAAAGTGTCACCAAGACGAAATGGAAAGAGAGACACATGGTCTCTGTCCGGGGTAAGCTCTATGAAGCCGTCGGCTCAACGCCATGCTCAGGCCCTGGGTGTGGAGATGGCCACCGCTCATGTGACTGAGGTTGCCACTTACTTTCATTACTGCAGAAAGGTCACATTGTGTCTCAATGGAAAATCACCTAATTATAACTTTACAGCTCCAACAAAGTACACTGCTGCCCCCCAATGAGACAGAAGTTTAAATCCATCACTGTCTCAGAACGAATAGCATTAGACGTCTTCTGAGGAAGTGTGGATATATTTGTTTATGTTCTCAGCAGTAAAATTCATATCTGTATCTACCGAGCACACTCAAGAGTTGCAATCATAACGTTTACATCTCAAAGCGTGGTATTAGATGTTGGGAGAATGGTCTTCGAAGATCCGCAGTCTGATTCCAGGAGACCAACCTAAACCCTGTATTGAGTCGCTGTACTTTCCCTCGACTGTATAAAGGAGGAAGTGATCAATAGAAGGAAACGGATCAGAGCTTAGAGCAAAAGAGAAGACAAGATACTATTGAGAGATTGCATTGACATCATTCAGTGGCAGTTGCTCTCTGCACTGACTTCCTCTCTCCATCGTTCACTAGCACACAGATCCTTCAACACACATGCACACACACACACTAGTGCCGAAAAACAATGTTTCCGTAAAGTTACATATATTTTATCTACACATCTGCAGCATTGAGCAAATACAATAGAGTTTGGTTCCATTGTCCTCACCATGTAAGTGCGCTCTTTGTTAAGGAAGAGAGTATCCTGTCTTATTGTACTGTAAAAATGTGTGAGACTCAAGATCATTTGCTGAACAAAGGAGCAAAGTGTGTCTGCGCTGATATACAATACACCTCTCATTGTTCAGCAGGCTGGCATGCAAAGGACAACCACATCCCACAATAGCCCCATCATAGCCACATACACAACATACAGGACATAAACCACACTACGCTCACATGTATAGTGCCTGAAATACTAGACACGTATATGTCCACATGTGTTCCAGGCTGTCCGTACCAGTAAAAGGAATCCGTCTGCGTCCAAAATGCTGTAATGGCATTACTAAAGTAATAAAGAAGCACAATTCTGTAATTTAGAGCAATCTAAAGAGTAGTTTAAATACCATTTAGTCATTTCAATTAGCAGTCCATGCAGGGATGTGAGCTCACTGGGGATATTGTAGCTAACCTGTAAATGGACTATGTGACGAGGGTGCAGCCCCTGGGGTCAGCAGAAGGGGAGGAGGGCAATGCGTGACAATTTTTCCGCTACCCTCGCTCATCACCACTCGTGATTAAAAATGCTGCGACACACTTACAAGCATGCAAAGCTGGCAACAGGGGCCCTTTGAAATAGTGCTGACGGCAGTTTAGCGGGGCGGCTTCCTTGAAAGGCAAGGTTCACCATGCCTTGCCATGTGGCCTTCTGATTTTCCCAGCTAAAATAGGGTCCGCCTAAGCCCCCCTTGGCATTGCCAACCATCCCAGACATCCTGACACTTTCCCCCATGGAGAGACACCCAGAACAGGTGAGAGACTCAAAATAAGGGCCCCTACCAGCATGGCCGGCCACACAAAGTGAGTGAAGACAGGCCCTTTTGTAGGAGTGAACTTGGGAGGGGATTATTATTGTTTTTGGAGAGAAAGAAGAGCCCTAGGTCAGCTGGCCCCAGCCCCCACCCTGAGGCCTGCGCTAATCCGTGCACAAATGCCAGCCGCCTTGGCCAAAAGCCCTCTCCCCCTGCACCCTGCTTTGAAGAGATGATACCCGAGCTCACCCGCACTGTGTAGTGGGCCATAAAACAGTGAGATGACTTTGGATGAGGTAGTACTCGACTCTCTTCACACATTTATAACACTCCTACTGTTTACTTTGGAGAGAGCACAACAGAGTCAGAAGCTTCGGGTGCCACCAAAGGGACATATGAACCTCACAAAGGCCCCCATAAAGTCCCGGCCGTAGCGCCCGACGGCATGAGTGAGTGAATCCGTCTAGCTGCTCTTAATCACTCCCTCTTCCTCTCTGCCTGTATCAGGCCCTGTTGGACAGTAAAATGAGACAGGTTAGTGCCAAGCTTTAATTCCTGTCAGCATCTGTTAATTATGGCCAGGACTGTTCTAATTAAAAGAGGCACCCATCTACCTTCATCACTGGCTTTACACTGGCTGACACAGCCACATGACTCAGAGAGGATCATGGAGAGCGGAGGCGCAGCCAACTGGCAGAGGCCGAGCTCATCGGGAGCGCCGGAAGAAACCGTAGAAAGTGGTGACATCACATTTGACAATGAGAGGAATTTTCCATCCCTACAGTAGTAACGGCAACATCTCAGCTGCAACTTTTAAACCCAAGCGACAAGTGGAGGGTGTCTGATGTCTTTACAGAAAAACAAAAATCTGTCTTTAAGTGTTAGACATAAAAAACGAAATTGTCATGGTGTGTGTAAAAGCACAGGTAGTCGCCATCTGATGATTCCCTGGTGCTTACTGGGAAGGATGAGGCTCTAGTGGGAATTGGGGGTAATTAGGTTAGTGGGTTGTCAGTGTCAGGAAATTGAAAGACAATCCTAATCAGATTTGTGTTTCTAGGGAATCAAATAATTTATATAAGTAGAAGAAATCTCTATTCTACAGTTACATGATAATACAGTTTACTGGACCTCCCACTGAGCGTGTTGGCAAAGGTGCAATGGCCATGTTAGACAAGTGCTGAAAATCAAGAGGATATTTTGCATATTTTGCGTTGAATTCCTCTTTGTTAAATGAAGACCACCTTCTATCTTACATCATCTCATCCCCCCCCCCCCCCCCCCCCCCCGATCCCCCGAGCGACCCCCATTCACTGTGTATGGGACACATCCAAACTCATCCCCTCCAAGAGCACTTGCTGATGGGCAAATTGTATTAGGCTCATTTGCAGTGGCCACACAATGCCCAGGTTTGACACCGTCCTCCCTGTTATAAAGTGATGAAATCATCAAGGAAGTGCTCTGGCTGCGGGTGTTGTTCGCTCAGAGGACGCTGGCAGCTGACAAATTAACTCCTCCTCCACCGCAAGCATTCCATTGAGCCTTTTCTATTCCACCCTTTCCTCTTAAATTTGTTTTGGGGGGGGGGTGCATTATGCATAAATTGAAGGGATTCTCCCTCTTGACAGGATTAAGATATCAGGGATATTTAGGCTGCAGTGTCACACTGGTCCAAATATGCGGATGCAGGATGTAAATGTTTGCATACACTTGCATTAAATAACCAAATACCTGCCCGGTGGTATCAAATAAATAGAACAGCATAGATGAAATATTTTAACTATGTTGAAAATTAATAGAATAGAAAAGACATCCAAATGGAAACATTCTTATCAAATAATGAGATAATAAATAACTTATGTTATGATGAGGCTGGCTTGACATTTACAGTATCAGTGTGGAACCTGGGCCCCTAGGTGTGGCTGGGGGTGATAAGGCCTCAGTGCTACTCCAGTGAAAGAGGGGTGAAATAAGGGTCTTTTATGGGAAAGCAATACCTACTTATCTATCTGCGGTATGACAGCGGATGTTTTTGTACAGTGTGTGTGGGTCTGTGTCTTTGCTTGTAGGCTGGTTATGTTTCTTTTTGCTTGGATATACTGCACACCTGAGCTCACACACAAACAAAGAAGGCATGTAGCTGGCAGCTAATTAGTATGCAGTCCGCCTCACCCCAAAAGCTAAATAATTAGAGGGCCAGTCTGTGAGATCATTGACCCTACGTTAAATATTCATATGTTTAGACCTGCTCTGGGCTCAGCTGTGTCACAGTAGACCAGCCAGGCATGGACCACATATGGGAAGGCAGCCGTGCCTCTGACACATCCACAGACACACACAGACACACACACACACACACACTGGGGTGCAAGCTCATCCATGCAGACACACACTCTCATGCCACTATGCAGTTCTTTTACACCATTGTTTCCCAACTGGTGGGTTGCAGTCCAGAAGTGGGTCGCGGGTCTATTCTTAATAGATCGCAAATATTTTTCGTTAAGTCTCCCTGATTGACTTGGGGAAGATGCATTAAGTGTTTTTTCCATATATGTTCATGAACTTTTGGAGATTTTAAAATCCAACAATAATGTCTGTTTTAAAAGTTTCTGGCTGTGATCAATGATGTTATTTCAGTGATTAGTTTTTTCAGCAGGCCTGCGGTTTCAAATACATATTTTCTTTTCTTTAAAATTGCCAAAACATTTTAGAGAAAAAGGAAATCACCAAAAGTTTTAAAAATTACCCATAATTTTACATGAAAAAAAAATACACCAAATAATTAAAAGAAAACAAAATCAGTATTTTTTTTCCAACAGAGGTCCAGGTTAAGCCCCTAAATGTCCTAAAATCATGGATATGCCCCTGGTTTTAACTAATTGCAGTTTATTCTTGCAATATGTTTTACTCTGTTTTGTTTTAAGCCTTCATGTTATTTATATTTTGTCAAATAAAATTGAATATGTTGTAATTTCTCATATGTGCAGACCTTGAACTAATGACTATGGAGAAATCTGCACCCAGTGGCAGGACCAGTTGGGAACCGTTGCTTTACACTCCTGCTTTTACACATGATCTAAAACAGAATATGTTTGTTCTTGTGTAATAAATAGAGGATTTCTTCAGGTCTTCATTATGTATAACCTTTTATTTAAAATATTCATTAGCTAGGGGTTAGGGTTATATACATATTGGCCTAATCCTAACCCTTTAAAAATCTATTCAAGACAAAAATACACTCTCTAAATAACATGTTCTGCTTGTTGTTTCCCACGCAGGAGTTCGCCTGGACCGCGTGCGAGGGGGCAGACAGAAGTACAAGCGGAGGTTGGACACGGAAAACAATCCGTACCTGGGCTTGACGCTCCCCCCTCCCACCAAAAAGCCTCGTGAGTACTGCTCCATCACTAGCCCACTGTCTCCCTCCTTCGCCGCCCCTCCTCTGCCAGGCCAGCATGCAGGTAAAAATTTCCAGACAAGCCTCATGCTCGTCCTGTCTCTGCCTTGTTTGGGCAGTTGAGAGATCATTGGTCAGAAAAAATAGGGCAGGTATCATTCCGGTCAGAGCTGAATTAAGTCCGTGAGCAGATGACCGATATTAAAGAGAGCGCTCGAGGACACTAGTGTCTCACATTTTCACACATATATTTTCCCACTTGCATGCATTCTGTAGGTATGAGAGCTTTTAGTGCTTTTCACTCACATAAATTCAAGCTCCATCCATTAGCTTGCATTACAAAACAAAGAACTGTGATACTAAGACCACCAGTCCACCACATGTTACAATTTCCTCAATGTTTATCAGCTCGCTGCATCGTCATGCCTCGCTGAGCTTTGCAGTGATCTGACCTTTGACCTCTGCTTTGCTTTGACATCCTCCCCCCCTCCTCCTTCCTCCTCTATCCTCAGTCACAAAGATAGTGTCTCACCTGTTGGTAGCAGAGCCAGAGAAGATCTATGCCATGCCTGACCCCACCATGCCGGAAAGCGACATCAAGGCTCTGACCACGCTGTGCGACCTGGCTGACCGCGAGCTGGTGGTCATCATCGGCTGGGCCAAGCACATCCCAGGTACACAACAAACTATTTTTGCTGCAGTTTATTTCCCCCAGTTGTATTTTTCTCAGTTTCCTCTCCACACACACACTCACTCTAAATGAATAAACATGCGCACTCACACCCGTAGATAATTAATGACAGCAGCTCATACAGCCTCAGGGTGCGTGCAGGACGTAGGGGGTGCAAAATGGACATACAGTAGCTGTGCAAGACACAAATCAATAGAGTGCATCTAAAAACAGTGCATCGAACAGAGGGGGACACAGACCCAGTGCCAAAATGCACTGTATGTTGTAATCACCAGGGAGATTCAAAACAAAGTTGAGGACCTGCCCAACCACTCAAGACATCATATCATACACACACACACACACACACACACGTGCACACGCGAGCGCACAAAAGCGCACACACATTGAATTATTGATGGGCATAATCATGTTTCTTCCTCGGCCCATAGACGTTCTGATAGACGAGGTGTTAGGTTATAAGAGGCTGTTGAATTAAGGATACAGCACCTCACGTCAGCAGAGATTTTGCTTCCTTCAAGAGTTTTTCCCTGATTTTGACAGAGAACACATTGTTTAGCCGCTGTTATTTTTTTCTATTTTTTTGCAACCGTGGCAGATTCTCCTTGATCTTGAGCTTGACCCCCATAACTCTATAACATTACGGTGCTGTAGGCATGGAGGGGAAACAAACTAAATGAACGTGTCCCTCAGCGGCACCTCCCTAACCTCTTCTTCTCATCAGCATAACTTGGACAAGCACAGAGCTGTCAGCATGCAGGAAATGTGCGACATCACTACAACACTGACGCACACATGCACACTGCTTCACTCTCACGCATGCACGCACGCACACAGACACACATTACAGCAGAAGATACATTTCAATCCCAATTCATACATTAAGAAGGTAAATTTATTTCAGTAAAGTGAAGTAGACTCTAGCTGACCTCGTCCAGGTGCATTTTGTACTGAAAAGGTATTAGCATACTTCTCAGAAGGAGGGGTATTAATCAGGTACAGATCTGATAGTAAGGAGATTAGAGATGGATATGCTCCCAGCCCATGGCCTCAGCCCCGGCCCCTTATGCGTCTAAACTGTTTGGATCACTCCCCACGGGCCCTGCGTGGTCAGCACACTGAGAGTTTAACAAGGAGCTTAGTCAGGACCGGATCACAACTGACCCGATAACACACTCTCATAGTTGTGACCCAAAAATTACACCAGCGTCGCAGATGCGCACAAAAAACGACAACATCTCTGTGCTGGCTGATGAGTGTGGGCTGTGCAAGCATGGAACGCACTAACACACACGTATGCAGAGAGAGAAGAGTGTATCATATTTTTTACGTTTTACTTTAGAGAAAATACAGAATATCTTAGAGGTCATCTGAGGCCACTGGGTACCCTGAAGCCAGTGTTAACTACACTTCTACTACACACACTATACAGCCACCATACATGTGTGTTTTGTTTATGACTTGCGTTTGTGGTTTTTCTGCACAACACAACGTTTCACATGCAGTCAGTGTTACAGGCTTCAAGTTATATTCTGAAGTGCACCATCATGTTAGTATGTGTTCACTATCTGGGATTTTGTGTGTCATAGTGTTGAAGCTTTGTTAATCAGATTACACTAACACGTATTGTACAGTGGATAAATTCATAATGTTAATGGGATTTGCCGCACAGATTGTTGCAGAGGACTTGTCATTCCAACTGCGTCGATTATGATTTAACCCAAAACCTGACGCAGTAAGCCCTGAGAGTCTGTTCCAGCCGCGAGCGAGTACCTGGAACTGGATGGATGCGCTAAACAATGTGCAGCACCGGCAGAGGAAGACTTTAAGTAGATTACTCTGATCTGCTGCCAGAGTTACATTTGTGCTTTTGTTTTATATTTGACGATTTTTTTTATATATATTGTAAAATTACACATATTCTTTTTAGATTAAAAAGACAGAATAAAGACTTCCACTTCAGCAGAGTGCTTGGTCTGTGTCCGTCCCTTTGGTGGTGTCTGTATTAGGACAGTGGGTGTCCTCTGGCCATGAAATGGCTGCATAATTGAGTTGTACATGGCTGAACCTGATCAGAGACGGTTCACTGGTTGAGCGAGACTCCATGCACTAACACTCCATGCAACAACGGTACCCCAGGGCTGCCTACCATGCTCGCTTCCTACCATATTTCTCCCTCCATCCGCTGCGGGACAAGAAAAGAACAGGGGGGAAAAAAACTGCTGATTGCATTCTGATAGATTTTTGCAGCCTTAGGCAATGGAATTAAAAAGATTAACAGTTCATTATGAAGTAGACCACATTGATTAGGCCATTGACAGATGGGCCAATAACTGAAGTCCAAATGTAACAATATAAATGTCGCGAAAATTGGCACTTACCTTCTCCCAATTGATTTTTAATTTCCCCTATTCTCGGCTAACATTTGAAAACGCATTTCAAAAGTGGCATAATGTGGAGTGGAGTGGCCCTATTGAGTTTTAATTGGAGGGTGATTGGAGGATATCAAAGCTCTATCATTAGTGTAGATGGTATCTTTGCCTTACAGGGTCCAATGTCAACTTTGTCATCACGGCTCTTTTTAGCATGCGATGAAAGGTCAGTTTGCACAAAGTGCTTTCTACGAAATACAGATGAAATAAAAACAACATTAATCAGATCAGGTGTTATCTTGCTTTAATGAGGTAGATACTGAAGGCTGCTGTCACATATAAAGAGCCTTTTCACAGGTTTGCCATTGCCAGACCGCCTTGCCCTCGCTCTGAATCTGCCTTTGATTAATTGATAATCGCCGCAGAGATTTTGGACACTAGTGTCACGGCTCCAAATAGCACCATGAAGCACAGTCTAACACGGCTGTTGCCTGAGGGGGGGTAGGGTCATTAGGAGCAGTGTTAGGGGGATGCTGACAGATGGCTTGTTGCTCCTAAGGTGCTAACAACCTTTGACACACATAGCAGTCCACTGTCCACCCCTCTGGCCCCCTTCCATCCCTTAAAGCTGCATTTCACTCCGTCCCGGAGGTTTTGGGATGCATACTGACAGCTTCAGCACACCAGAACCTGTTTACCACCTTGACATTGCTGCCTTCTTCATGAGTGGCGGGATACCAGTGTGACCCCGGTGGCCCCATGCCACCCCACATTGCTTCCCACCCGCTGTGGGAATGTCATGTGCTCATATGTAAAAACTGCCATGCATGCTGCTTATACAAGAGGCACTCGTTGTTTGGTGTTTGCCCGCTCACATCTTTCCAGGCCTGAGTGTTTTCAGCTGGGAATTCTCGGAAGGCTAAAGGGCCAAGCAAACATTGACTCTGTGCTGCTGCTGCTGCTGCTGCTGCTTTGCTCTAGCACAATAAAACATGTTTTTGCTCTGGCATACCACACCTAGAATGTGAGATATTCAAAACGTCATGTTCATGTCTTATATGCATTTTTTTTTAATTCTGCTTTACAAAAAATGAACATCCTCTTCATGCATTTTTTTTCTGACTAGATTCAGACCAGATTGATCTAATGAAACAGTCTTGTTGGCATTGTTCTATTCATTACTGGTGTTTTGGGAATATTCATCATCTGTGCTTTATTGGATTCCAGCTCATCAGCTCCGCGTTTGACAGACAACCGCCTGGCGGGTTAGTTGTTAGCATGGAGGCAGCGATGTTAAAAAAGAGATCGCGCCTCTTGTATGTTGTCGTGTTTGTGTCAGCTCAACCCCTCCACCATAATCACCCACCCATCAGCCCACCCTCCTCCAGCCCCCTCCGGGCTCCTGTTTTCTCTTTGCCATTAAATTGTGAAATCTACTTACTGTGTTGCCAGCCTGATCCCACTCAAGCTGCGTAATCTCCTTGTAATAGAGTGTGAATACTGCCCGGCAATAAATCAGCACCTCATCAGTGCACTTTATTAAATATAGACACCAACAGACAGCTCTTAGTATATTCAATTTACCCTCTGACGTAGGCTTCAACACAGGAGATAAAGATAGATTGAGCAATCAGGTGGATGCTGAGGCCTGAACCCAGGCAGGAGAGCGGGAGGAAGGCGGAAAAGCTGCAGGGAGATTGAGATGGGGGCGTATTGGAGGCAGACAGGCAGTCAGGAGTATGCAGGGCCAGGAAAGGGACATCTGCCAGGCAGGGTGGGGGAGGGCTTTGTTTAGTCACTGTGACACATGAGCAGGTACATCCAGCTTCCTATTATGTGTTCATATTGTCACCAAGTTGAATCTGTATAAAATCTGTGTTGAATTTTATATAAAATGCTTTGTAGGAAATCACCTATGTTGATGTGCCTTTAAGTGATCGTCAGCAGAGCGCCATCCCTCATTAAGCAATGTTGCTTGATGGCAGCGGAGATAAATTATGTGTAATTATGGCAATGATTAAAGCCTGATTCGTGCGGGTCTTTGGGGCTTAACAGAGATATGTAACGTCAGTATTGGGCAGTGGGACCCTGGGGAGGGCTAAAGACTTCTCTGTTAGGGTCAGGAGGTCATAGGGTGCAGATTAAAACAAGGGGATTACTGTATTTAACGTTCTCCAACCTCATAACGTTCACACGCTACTGGTCAAATCACCTATTACCCAGCCACTTACAATGAGATAATGGGCTGGTTATCATGTTGAGAGAAGCCAGATAGCGGACTCTCCTGAAAGTCGACCCCGGAGCTGAAAAAAACATTAATTTCCACTCATCAACCTCTTTTTCACCGAGTCAATTTAGTTTGTATTGACATGATTTTGTCCTGTATAAGAACAGTGTGTGTCATCAAATCAGCGTACAGGGAAAGCTTGCAGCAAACTGAGCTGTTTGTGTTGTACATGTGGCTGGACTTCAGGTCAAATTATTTATGTCAAGCGCAGCAATTTATTACCAAGCTGCTATTGATTGGGTCCTCCTGACGCTGTCATGTAAATTCAAGAAGAATCATGGTCGGCAGCTGCACACACAGATCCGCACAACAAGCCTGGGCGCACACACACTCAGCAATATGAAGCTGCAAAATTGCCCTTCGTTCCCGTATTGGTTATACACCGTAGTGCCATGGGCCAGTCGCAGCAGCCCCATACAGGTTTCTAGGATTTCAGCACGTTTCTAGGATTTTAGCACATTTCTAGAACTTAATGACATTTCCAGAATTTTAAGATATTTCTAGGATTTTAGGACATTTCTCAGATTTTAGGGTGTTTCTGGGACATTAGAGGCTTTGCTAGGACCTCTTGTCAAGGGGTGCAGAGGTGGGGCTCCTCTGGCACTTTTTTTGATAAACAAGCTCTACTTTGATGCTGTTTTATGCATTTTGGCTCTTTGTATAAACTAAAAGCACAAAAACAATTCCAAGTGTGAATCAATATTTTTTTTTTGTTCATTAGAAAATGGTTAGGGGGCCACCCAGCATCCTATCAGGGGCCAGATTTGGTCCGGTGGCCATAAGTTGAGTATTACTGCTTCGGTGTGCCACTCTGCCAGATCAGAGGAATCTATACAAATCAGAGGTGAATACATTTTCACCCTGTCCTCTTCTTTTTAAACTGCCATATAAAATAAAAAGCTTTGATATAGAATAAGCTTATGGCAGCGTGATTATTCAGCTCAGTTTGAGGTTAGAAAAAAAAAAGACGTGCTGAACCTCTGGGGTCCTGTTAGGGGCAGTTTTACTCCAACTGGAGCCCGGAGAGCACTTGACTTGGCTGAGGTGAGATTGCCGCTGGGCAGAAGTCTTCAGGGCCTGCTTGTCCTTCTGATAGCTCGCCATGATAGATCAGCTGCTGTCCAGCCAGAATTACTCTCTTTCCTCTTTCTGTCTCCCTCTTCCTTTCCCCCCCTCATGCTTCGGTCGGTTTTCACTGCCTGCTGCTGCTCTCTTTCTCTCTTTCTTATCTCCCTCCTCTCTGGCTTATATCTTTTCCTCTCTTTCATCCTCCATTTCTCTCCCTCTCTCTCCTGTGCCGTTTTTTCCCCTTCCTTTTCTCTCCCTCCCTCTGTCTGCTCTGTTGTCTGATTGAGGGTGAGTTACGAGGGGGCTGCAGCTGGAGGGGGCCACCGTGCCTCGTAATTACATCTCTTTTTATTACCCGCGCTAATGGCCCTCGGGGAGAGGGAAACAATAATAAATTAATAGAATATGAACTCCAGCTCAACAGAAATCTCTAGCATTTCATTTTGGACCGTCCTGTGCTCTGGCAGATGAAACGGTGCTCTGATTAATCTCTGCGAGGGGTTTGAAGCAGCCGTCTGTGGGTTTGGGCTGCCCCCTCCTGCCCACAGCCGAGTGCTTTTGGGGAGATAAAGGGAGAGGTGATGGTTTTGGCTTCTGTTGTTGGTCTTGTTTTCACCCTTTGAGCTATGGATGATGCAGTTAGCGGTCAGTCGGGCTGCTCTGTAGTGTCGTTTCTCTGTCACCTTTATTTATTTTTGTTCCTTTTTGTAGATTGATCTAAATTTCAGTCATGCCCACGCAGGATAAAATATGTCACATCTGGTCATTTTGAAAGAGAAAATCCCTTTGAGGCGGCTATATGAGCAGGGTGCTTAAGTCAAAGCGAACAAAGACAAACGCTGCATTGTTATTATCTCTGTATACCTGCCACAAAGACTCCCACACATAAATGTGCCGGTGCTCTCAGCAGTGGAGTGGAAAAGGCTCTTCAAGCGCGCAGACAGGCCTCTCTGATTTGGTCAATATTGTGTCATGTTTGGTCAAACCCCGCCAAGGCAGTGGGCTGGAAATGAAGATGTAAATATTGATATTTCATTAGAGGAAATCACCCACTCCGACGGCACTTAACCGGGCCACCTTCAGAGTGCGGCGGCCGGAGCGCCGTGTGACCTGCGGAGTCGGGAAGTCACTTCATTACTCGATTAAATTGAGTGGAAAAAGGCGAGGCAACGACACGAGATCCCATTTGGAGCGATAATTTAGGCCCTGAAGAGAGGGGATGGAGCAGGGGAAAAACACCACCTCTCCATCTCACAACACTGGATTAAATTCAAGGACTTTTAGCGTCAAAGGTAATTGTAGGCTGCTGGGCTGCATGTGTGCATATGGCTGAGAGGTGTCCGCTGTATCAGAACAACTCTAAAGCCTCTCCAACAAACCCTGAACAAGGCCTTCACACGGGCTGTCACATTGGGAGCAGCGCTTTAGTTCCGCTTCAGTCCTCCTTGGCATTAAAAGGCTAGACAAAGCCTCGCCTGTGATTGTGATGCCAACCTGATGCGGCAATCAAGACCGCGTCCACGCTTGCATGACAATTTCCCTCCGGCCAGTCCACAGTCTGTACAACTTAATGGCCACGTATGCAGACAAGGAAATAACACAACAGAAGATTTTAAGATGCAGTCTGGATATGTGTAATGGCACAGGGCTTTACAAAATATGGTTTATTGCCTCTGCTGATAATAGCCGAGTGTTTTGAGTGCTTTCGGCAGTTTGCTTTGTTGGGTCTAATTTGGGCTCCTCAGACCTCTGACCAGTCCAGCCGGGCACCTTTCTGTTAGCACTCTATTCTACTGACTATTGATTCCCCTTCAAAATGTGAAGGCCCTCACATTCTGATCACAATCTGTTAATTAATGTATCCTCCAGCTCTTCCCCTGCAGTGGTCATCACCACGATAAGGGAAATTGAACACTCAGGTACTACTCGCCCTGGCTCTTCTTTTCTCTCTGCCCGTCTCTCTCTACGTCCTCTTTCTTCTTCACTCTCTCTCACATTTCTTCATCATGTCGCTTGTTCTTCTGCACATGTGTGTGTGTGTGTGTGTGTGTGGCACCCTGGCAGGAGGAGATAAACATCAGGGTTGGTGGCTGCACCCCAGTGAGATCATTTATATTTAGGAGAAAATGTGGCGAATAAGTGTGGTGTGAGCGCCCTGGTCAATACTGTAATCTATGGCCTCTTAATCATGCGGCGGCAGGTCGCGTGGCAACAGCAAAACTTGTAAAGGCAATCATATTAATCAGGGGCGGAGCTGAAGAGCCTAATATGCTGTCAGAATGGGGCGCCTGCAGGCACGCTGTGCAGGAGGAGGGGGAGGTGGGAGATGGAGGGGAAAGAGTGGAGGGGGGGTTCATGCAGTTTATTGACAGCTGAAGGGTAGCACGGAGGGAAAAGGGATGAGATGGCTATCTGGTTATCTGCTCCTCACTCTCTCTTCCTCTCTCTTTTTACGCTTTTTAATTTGTTTGAGTTTCTCACAGCTCATTTTTGGGGATCTATCGGTTTGTTTTATTTAATGTTCTATTCTGAGCATATGTAGGTGTTGAAGGGGGGGTCACAGCGGTTTGATGCACCCGAGCCAATTTCAGCTCAGCTGTTGGAGAATGAGGCCCTGGGTTTAAGCGGGTCTTCAGGCTGAGCTTGAACCACGTGACCCCTGAGCTGTGTGTGTGTGTGTGTGTGTGTGTGTGTCTGTATACTTGAGTTTACTTGATTTGAGAGGAATTTGTATGTTCAGAAAACAGTGATGACTACTGCTAATTCCTTGTGTAAAAGTCAAAGGGAAAAATATATGGAACAGCTGTAGCGTGGACTTAAAAACATGTAAAGTATTTATCGAAATTAAGCACATTTAAAATAAAAAAAAACATGTTGAAGTGGTATTAGATGGTAGAACAGAGAGGGAACCCAGCACAGTAAAGCCAGGGTACAAGATAGGTATGTTGCTTTTGATAGTGTGCTTTTTTTTCTGAAATGATTTTTTTTGTTTTGCAATTTGTGTGTGTGTGTGTGTGTGTGTGTGTGTGTGTGTGTGTGTGTGTGTGTGTGTGTGTTTTCAGATTGATCTTTTCTTGTTTTGTCCTAATTCTTGTTTGATTTGATCAAGGTGTTTATGGTGAATATTGGGGTAGAAACTAGGAACATTCCTGTTTAGACTTAAGGGTTTTTTTTAATCAGATTGGAAAAAAAAAAAAAAAAACAAAGGTAGGATTTGTTAAGTATTTACTTTCTCCTGCTACTTTTCAAACATGAAATACTTACTGAATATGTCCGATGGGCATGATGGCGTTGTTTTCCTACTTATATTTTATTTGAATTATCCTTTTTATCTATATTATCTGTGCATACACATGGGTGTCATGATCTCCACACACGTGTCGGTTTGTTTTCCTGGTTGACACACGTTTGTGTATCTCTGCCGCGTCCCCTCGTCACATCCTCCCCGCGACACGGTGCATGTCATGTCCTCAACCCCTCCAATGAGAATGTGTCTCGGTGCTAATCCCCCCTCACACCAATAGAGGTGTGACAGGATACAAGGGGTAACCACATGGCTTTGTGTATCCCAGACCTTTGCACCGATTTACTGTCCTCACTTACAGTAAAGCCCGCTCAAGTGCTCTGACACCGGCTTCAAAGAGGACCTTCCACTGTGCATTTAAAATTAAACAGCACTTGCTAACATGTGCCTCGGCATGTCCTCCAGGCTGCCGGGGCTTGACAAGGCGTGTTTGGTTTACAGATCAAGTCAAAGTGCCTTCTGTTCTTTTACTTTTTAAAACTTTCTAATGAGAGAAGACTTCTGGCTTAATCATGGAAGATGCATAAATATACATGAATTTATACACACTGACTTTTTCCCTCCTCTGTCCCTCCAGGTTTCTCCTCTCTGTCTCTGGGAGACCAGATGAGTTTACTGCAAAGCGCCTGGATGGAGATCCTCATCCTCAGTATTGTGTTCCGCTCGCTGCCGTATGAGGACGAGCTGGTGTACGCCGAGGACTACATCATGGATGAGGAGCACTCGCGGCTGACGGGTCTGCTCGACCTCTACGTCTCCATCCTGCAGCTGGTGCGCAAATACAAGAAGCTCAAAGTGGAAAAGGAGGAGTTTGTCACCCTCAAGGCCATCGCTCTCGCCAACTCAGGTGGGGTGTCTCCAGCACACTGACGCATTGTAAATAACATAATATATAAATAAGTGTCGTGATTTTCAATTTAGGCACATTTGATGTGCATTTTCATGAAAACTATAGTGTGTTTTAAATAAGCATGTGGATCATTTGAAAATAACCTCAATAAATAAAATAATTTAATTTAGAAAACACCTATATTGTCATGAAAAGTAATTTAAATATCAGAATAATTCATAATAATGGCATACCGTTTGTCTTAATAATTTTAAGGCAGTAGAAGTATCTTTTACTCTAACTTACCAGAACTCTTTAACATATATTTTATTATTTTTTATAATATTTATAATTTAGAGTTACTTTTAGAGGAACAAATGTGTACCAAAGCAGTCATTTGTTTGCTTGATATTACCTCTATTGTTTAATTTCAAAATGTAAATTATTTTTGTTTTAAAAGCATCTTAATATTTCCACTCAATTTTTCTATTAATTTTGTAAAAACATTATTCCATTAGGTGAAATATATATATTAAAAAAGCATTTTTTTCCTCAATAAATGCAAATAAAAAATAAAATTCACTTTTTAATGATTAAATAAAGCCTTTAGCACACATTAATATGTACACAATATATGAGAAATACACTAAAATTGTGCTCTTAGTTTGTTTTGTTTTTTTAAATCAGGACTTTACATGAAAATAACAGTGTGTTCCTCATTCAGAATTTTTCACTTTTTCCTGACTGGACCTCTGCATAATGCGCACTAGCCAGCGTAATATCCAGAAACAGTAAGGTATCGTCTGACACAGTTTCAGAAATGACATTTCTTAGTTTTTCAGGAGTTTCTTGGTGTAACCTTTAGTTTGGAGCGTGAGATGGAGAGATGGAGAGAAGATAAGGGCAGTGTACGGGAAAAGAGGGATGGAGGAGGGAGCTTTTTTAATTGAACACCTTCCATGTTGTGTTATTTCTCTCCAGCGCACCGTTCTCCCCCCCTCCCTCTTTCTATCTCCATAACAGTAGCTGCAGGGCACAGCAGCCACGGGAGATAAATTTAGCATTTCATTAGGAGCACAGGGGCTGTCAATAAAATGTGTTAAGTCGAATGGAATGAGTATCAGGGAGTGATGGGCCTGGTTTGTTCCGATGCGAAGATGGCACGCCGCTATTGACAGGCTCCTTTTGAGGAGGCAGGACCTGTCCCGCTCTGATCAATGCACGCCTGGGTCACTGGGCCGCTCTCCCTTGTTTTGTCCGGGGCTGAAAAATGAAAATGCTGATGGTGGGCCTTTGCTTTCAGACAACAGAGCTTTGGTAGGGAGGTGGGGTGTGGGAAAGAGGAAAGATGGGGGGGAGAGGAGAGAAGAAGAGGAGGAGGTGGAGGAGGAGGGTGTCCGGAATGTTAGAACAAGGTCTCGGGGAGATCGCTCTCCCGGGAGCCCCTCTGTCTGACAGCTGTGAAAATTCATAGCGATTGATTTTGTAATTAGCAGTTTATCAATCGGATCGACGTGGGCTCACTGATGGATTGCGAGGAAATTGTTTCTTCAAAGTTGTTTTTTTAAGTCCACCCCTCCTCCAAGGACTACAAGCTGCATGCTCGCTGTCTGCTGCCCTCTTTTCCTGCCCATCTGTTGAGATGTCTCCATCTCTCTTTTTATTTCCTCCTCCTTTTTATCCCCTCGCTGCAAAACATTCAATTATGGCAGGTTCAAATCAGGTTTATTGCCAAAACGTGTTTGCAGGTGTGAAAAATAGAGGAAAATACGAGTTTGATTTGTAAAAAAAAAAAAAAAAAAAAAAAAAAAGCGTCTTATTCGGTTGTGAATCCAACCTCTGTGAAAAGAACAAGGGATAATTATGTCACACCACATCCTCATCTAAGATTTTTTTTTCTTTTTTGCCTTTTGTTCTTCCATCCTCCCCCCTCTCACCTCCCTCCCCTCCCACATTCACTTTACAAAACGACCTACTTCATTTTACCACTGTGGATTTGAAAACCGTCAGGGTGAGAAATGTCTCAAGGTCTTGGGAATACAGTTGTTCCAGTCAATGAATTTGGGGCGAAGTCTGAAATCTGTTTTGCCTTTTATTGTCCCGTGTGGTAAAATATGCACCGCCAAGGTGAGACGAGTCAGGCAGCCAATGACATGCCGCCACCGGAGTGCCAGACGACGGTTAACCAGTGAGAGAAACGGCGACCCCGAGCTGTCCCTGAGAGAGGCTGGGATGTAGAAACAGAGGCAGAGAAAAGGCAAGAATGAGAGGGGAGTGCTATAACATGATGTACAGTAGGATCAGTAAAAAAAAAAACGGTGGCGGTGTAGCGAAACATTATAGGAGCAAAGAACACCGGAGAAAAGCCAGACTGAAACTGTAGACTGCTCTAAAACGGGCCAGGAGGTGGGAGAGATCCGGGCTGACTGAAGCTGAGAGAGTCACAGTTTTTTTTCTGTACAATATAAAAAAAAAGACCTTTTTCTTTTTTTTTTTAAATAAAAACATTTATAAGAACTTATAAATTTGCCAGTTTTTAACAGCTATATTTAGAAAACTGGTTTTGTTGCAGCATCTATCTGGAAATTAAACCCCTTAGTATTTATTTTTGCCTCCACTCTGATGGTCAGAAACTCCTTTGAGGGAGAAAGAAGGAAATTAATTGAAAGGAAGTGTTGCATTCATCTCAGGCTTGTTTATGGCGTCCAATTCTCTAATGGAGCCCCTTTCTTTTCCCTGTTTTTTTTGTCCGTAAACAATCTGTCCTTTGGAACAGTGAGGTGTTTAATGTGTACTCGCTCAGAAGAGATTGGGTGCTATTCATGCCATTGTTACCGGAGGATAACATTGATTTTCAGTCTCGCTGGTCAAGGGCCGCATGAATATCCCGCCCAGTCCACCAAAGACGAAATAAATAAATAAATGGAATCAAGCAGATGTTGTTTTTTTCTCTTTTATGATCTATTCTTTATCTTGTCAGGGCGTGAGTTATACTGATAATGTGTTCCCCTACCTTACTGCTACTGACAGAGCAGTAAAGATCAATCATGAGATTTAATTTAGTTTTTTAAAAATCCATTTCCCATCACTCCTGGTATATTACCAGTGTCTCAAAGTGCAACCTACATTTCTTACAAGTTACTTTTCTCCTCTTGTCAAATTTGAAAATCCATCAATCCTCAAACTTTCTTTTTCTCTCATCCTATCAGACTCCATGCACATAGAGGACATGGAGGCAGTCCAGAAGCTCCAGGACGCTCTCCACGAGGCCCTGCAGGACTACGAGAGCAGCCAGCACCAGGAGGACCCGCGGCGGGCAGGCAAGCTGCTCATGACCCTGCCTCTGCTGCGGCAGACGGCCACCAAGGCCGTGCAGCACTTTTACAGCATCAAGGTGCAGGGAAAGGTGCCCATGCACAAACTCTTCCTGGAGATGCTGGAGGCCAAGGTCTGATCAAAAAGGGGGGCTGATAGGCCAGCAGCGGAGGGCTGCGTTAGCGATACAGAAAGTGACTTGAACCAAGGCTGAGGGTCCTCAGGAGAAGGAGACCCTCACTGACTGTGTTAGGCAGGAGAGAGACGGACCTCTCTCCTCCTGGAACCCTGGGACACTAAAGAAAAAAATGCAAAACTTGGTTATTAGTATAAATATAAAAATGATGCAGATTAATTTAAAATATATAAGAAATACTATGTACAGTAATAATTTTTTTGGTTTTTGTTAATTGTCAGTGGTCATGCTGTATATGAAGAAGGACCCCTCTGCCCCTCAGCATCTTCAGAATAAGTACTTGCCAGTTCTTGATAACAAGATAGAGTTGTTTTTTTTTTTCAGAGAACTTAAAGTTCCTTAAATTTGTTCTGAAGACAGCAGAGGTGTCAGCAACCATGAACAGAATCACATCTCACAGTTGTGTTTTTTTTTTTCTCCTGGACTTGACCAGGACATGTATATATTTATTAATGGAAGACTGAGTGTACAGTTCAAAGTCTGGTGAACTTGGTGGCCATTTTCTCTTGTTCTCCTCCTCGGAAAAAAAAAAAGAAAAAAGAATTGTTACCTAAATGTGAACTCTTATCAGTTTAAATGTCCTTGGATATACCTCTCCAGAGCAGTGTGATCTTTGTGGATCCGTCTCAGACTGGAAGACTTGCTGGTCCCATGTTTAACCAAACTAGCATAGGCAGGTACAATTAGTCAGTCGTCTTATTCTGTAGTAAATCAGCAATAAATGGAGCTGTGGGGAAGCCAGGCTCAACCTCCGATCTTTCATGTGCTTTTCAATGCTGCTGTTGCTAGAAGACCATGCCTGTGTTTCTCACATGCCACTGCACCGCTGCTGCACACTCGTCTCTTTGTAGTGGTTTGTGTCGGTGCTGCTCATGTAACCCACTGAACCCCAAATTTGGTCATTGTCTAAGCCCGTGGAAATTGCCACTTGGCGTGCAAATAGATGACCTGATTCGGGCTAGGCGAAAGATGATCAGCGTGTTTGGTGTGGCAGTATCAAAGGATTTATGCCGAGTGGCAGAAGTCCAGGAGATTCCTTGTTCAAACAATCAGAGGCCCATATGTCAACCGCTCTATTTTGGGCCCCTTTAAGCCCGTGGCAGAGTCATCCCACACACAGGGAGCAAGGTGCCCAGCATCTGCTCTCACCATTTTAGACACCTCTCGTCTTTTAATAGCCGTGCCCGCATTTATAGAGCTTCGACCAAACAGAGGTAAATGGCAGGTGCAGAGCGGGACTGGTGGCACTTCACACTGGGTTTATTTTTAACCCAGCAGGAGGTTGTTGTTTGCACGGCCTCCCTCCAGGAGTACAGTAGACACGTGGAACACTTCATCTTGACCTCATGTTGACACAGTGGCCGGTGCAGAGTAACACCCTTCCCACTGGCCAGGAGGCAGGCAGGGATGTCCACGCGTGCACATGTGAATAGCTATGCAAGAAACAAAGTGTCAGCATGCTCCTAAGGGTAACAGCAACCCAACAGTGTGTCAGTACAAGGTGTGATCCATGGTGGGAGGCAGAGATCTCGTGCTCCCTTCTTCCTGTGTTTAGCTACATGTCCATTAATGCTGGGGGCGAGTTATACTGTAGTCAAGTCCCAGCCGAGCCCTGCCGTCCGTCTCCTTATGAGAGAGAACGTGTCGGAGGTGAATGCTTATACTACTGACGGATTTTATGTGATGTGATAAATTGTGGCGCTGTCACAATAATATGATACTGTGATCAAAGGAATCCCTGACATTGCAGTAGGGTAGAGTTGCCGCCATGCTTTCGATATCAATGGCTAGCACTGATCCAGCAGCCGGCATGCCTTTTATGCAGCAGCGTGATTGGCCACGTGATGGAGGACGACTACCCCACTCCAGCACCCAATCACCCCAACTTGAACTAGCCGCTGTCCAGTTAACAAGCTCCACTATAGAGGGTGACAATATAACTTGAGTTATTTTACTGTTGTGCAATGCAACAGGGACCAATTCTGACTGGAACCATGCTAAAAGCATGTGTTTACTTAGATTTGGGAGAATTTCTATGCTATTAAGTGACATATTCTAAATCCCTCTAATCAGAAACATGTATCCTGTATAGCAGAAGAACTATATTTGATTTGCTCCACTGATAAAAAAAGAACACTTTTGTGCTTGTTTCAATAAAAGTGCAGTATAAATGAAAACTTTTGCAGAAAATCTTTACAACTAGAATTTTGTAGTGGCCCAAGATGATCAGCCATAAGAATCATAATAATGGGAGTCCTCTCATCTCCCTTTTTTTTTCTTTTTACCTTGCAATATGGCACTGTGTTAAGAAAAAGAGAACATGTCTTACATTACAAGCTGTGTCTAATTGTGTAAATATATCAGCGTCAATACAGTAGGTTGCCGAAATACCATTGAAAATAAAGTATGCAGCGCCCTGCTGACTACTACCTCATTATCATATTGTCAATATTTCTCTGATTCAACATGTTCTGCTCTTTATCATCCATACATGTTTGTGACAAACCTGAGCCATCCATGTTTTTATCAAAAAAACTGTCTCTTTCCCTCAGTGCTCCTGCCAAAATATTTGTAAAAGTAGTTACCGATCTTCTCTTCCCGCTCATTCTTCATAGACCTGTTTGTAAAGCTAAAGCATGCTTCACATTGACCACATGACTTGGCCATCAGTGGGTGTGACCCCCATTTTGGTTACTAAGCGGGTATGTGTTTTTATGAACATCAATGTGTCAGAATTGGTCCCTTGATGATAAATTGCAGACAGGGGCAGGTTACTGATTTCCTGCTTCTGTGCTATGAGTATTTATGGTGTGAAATATATCATTTGGCGATGGTGTACATTGATATCTCTGATCGTTGAATCACCAATATCTGTGTAACTTTTACGTTTTGATTTTCAAAAAGGTAAAGGATCAATGAATTAAATACTACCTGAACTCTGTGATTCTTTTGTGTTCAAACTTAAGTCTCTTCTAAGACGAAAAGCCTTATAAACCATATTTAAACAGTATGTTTAAGGTAACAGCTTTTAAACAAGATGCTGCTAATGGCAGAATGCTAACACAGTGTCAATGCTAACATGCTGACATTTAGTAGGTATGTTTACCGCAACGTGTCCTTATACAATGATTTGTTTGGCATTCTACATGTTTGCACACTAAAATTTGCTAATCGGCACAAAATACATCTGAGGCTGATGGAAACGCCGTTCGTTTTGCATATAATTGGTCATAAACCAAAGTCAGAAGAAATGAAAGAACAAAGTTGTTACAATTCATCATGAGGGGAACATGAATGTTGTAACCTAAAAAATGTGCTGGCAATCTATCCAGTACCTATCGAAACATGTCACCAGAAACAAAAATCCCTGCCTCAGATGGCGGCAGAGGAAAAGTCATGGAATCACTTGTGTCATTTGGATACATTTGCTGCCTTCACGTGCTCCTTGGAAATGTGCTATTTATAAGATACGATCACATGAACGTCTGTCCAAAGTCGTGATTACGAGGGGGAAATTGGGAATTTCTGATGATACCCAAGCTGATGAGTTGTGACGTTTGTGTGACATTTTAGGGCAGTAGAGATGGCGGGAAGCAGGGAAAAAGTCAACAGCCAGTTTTTGTTTCAATTACATCTGCAACACCTTAAGCCCTTATTGACAAACACAACAGGAACATAGAGTTAGCTTGCTACGTAAATATTAGAAAATTATAATGTTACTTAAGCTTAAAAACAAATAAATTATCTATGTGCTTCATTCTGCCGCTATCAAGTATCAAGTATCGAGTTGCTGTACATCCATCCGACCAATAATGAGCAGAGCCATTGATCATGGGCACACCGATTGGCGCACACAGCTGTCAACTGCAAACACTTGGGCATACATCAGTGTTTTAAAAAAAAAACAAAATAACAGAAAACCATATTCATGGAAAAAAATATGTTTGACTTGTACTTTGATTTCTTAGTTTGGTCTATGGCCCATCTGCAAACATGCAAGGGGCGGGCTTTATGGCCTTTACTACAGTCAACCAACAGCGGGCAACTGAGACGTTTTGGCTTCACTTTGTTTTTAGATTTCTTTGGGTTTTTTGTTGTTGTTTTTTTTTTTTGGCTTATTGCCTTATTTGGGTAGGATAGCCTCAGTGTGAAAGGCGGAGAGCAAGGGAATGACTTGCAGCAAAGGGCTACAGGCCAGAGTCGAACCTGCGGCTGCTGTAGCAAGGACACAACCTCTGTACATGGGACGCCTGCTCCACCAGGTGCGCCACTGGGCGCCCCATTTTGGCTTCACTTTTAAAACTGAAGTTCCATTAATGGCCACCTGACGCGGGCTCCGAAACAGAGTCAATCCCCATAAAATGATTTTCATATAAATCACCGGCCTACACTTTATTAAAGATTAAAGTTACACATATAAACGCAGCTCACAGCTCCACCCTCTTGACCAAATATGGTCACTTCAGGCTCTAAGGTGGCGATGGCCAAAATGTTAAACTCGAGGCTTCAAAACGGAAGTCCACAAACCTAATGGGAGATGTCATTAAAGCCACAGCCATTATTTTTTATACAGTCTATGCTTGAGCTAAGCCGTTAGCACAGTAAAAAAAAAAACAATAATTAATTTAGTAGCAGTTGTAAAAACAAAGAAAAAAAAATAACATACTGAACAAATTTGCTCTTTTCTGTGTTTACCATCACTATATTGTGTCTACTTAGTCATTCACCCTGAAGAGCAACCCTTACTCTAACCCTACCCTCTGCTCAGTGTATTTAACCATTTTACTGGTCCCTCTCTCTCACACACACACACACACACACACACACACACACACACTGACTGAGAGTTCAGCAATGGGACAGAACAAAGAGCAAACCGGAGCTCCCAGCAGACCGCAGATGGGTGGCAGTAAGTGAGGCAAACCAGTCAGAGATTCACGCAGGCCACCCAACCATCCATCCAGCCATCAACCACAGCCACTGCAGGACCAGGAGCTGTTGAAAATGGATCCGTCACAGGAAACAGGCAGACAGACACGCTAACGCTGATGGAGGTGGGGGAAGAGCGGGGCTGCAGCTCCATTATTTCAGGAAGCTGATATTCCAGGGAGTTAAAGTATTCCCTTCTCTATATAATTATAAGAGCCAATTTCCCTTTTTGAAATAATGTCTTGCTAACCAATTAATTGTAATAATCCTCTTCGTGGAAACAATGGCATCGCAAGACGAGATGACTTGGGGATGAAAGGAAAGAAAACGGAGGCCCTCGCAAATAAAATGTAGAGCACGCTTGCCAGGTGCTGTATTTTTAAAAGCAATGTGCTCCTCGTTTCTCATGCAAATCATCCGCTTGGACCAGATATTGCCATCAATAAGTTTCCCACAGATACAGTAGCAAGGCAATCATTTACCTCCATTGACAGGTCAAAACACCTTTCATTAGAGTTACGAGACATCTCATCAAGATGCGGCCCCGCTCGCAGCTGTATGACTGCTGTGTATTGCTTAAGTGTGTTTCATTATTCCCAAAGCAACGTTGATGATGGTGAGGGAAAGGATTACACGTCAGGGTGAGTGATTGGGTTTGAACAGAGCTGCTGCATACACTTTGTATCAACCCAGGGCTCAAATTACACTTAGGTTGAAAACGGAGCACGCAAATGCCCAGGAGAGCTTGTGGCACAGAAATGAAGAGTGGGCCACCATCTCTCTCTCTCTCTCTCTGTTTCCCTCTCACACACACATACACACTCTTTTCATCTCTTTCCTTTGTCAAATTTTCTTTTGACCCCCCCAACTCCCTTTCTCCTCCCCTCGCCACATTCTCCTCCTTGTTTTTGAGGCACAACCATCCTTTATGGCCATTCTTATTGTTCCACTGATTCTGTTATGTGTATTTATTGCTCCATTTGTGAAATTGGAGGCACCGGCCGACAAGCCTATTACTATTCAATAACAGGAGCTGGGCATTTTCACAACCGTGGGCTATCAATGTCCCAGACAGAAAACGTTACGTCACATCAATTTCAAACAACAGACAGATTGCTATATTGTTGTTGTGTTTTATATTGGAGGAGAAATTTCACCCATATCCACAGAGGAAACTGCCAGCGACAGCAGTCAACAACACGTCTGATCTTCAACAAAAGGACAACGTAACCGGCTCTGTAAGAGTAGATCTATTTCCTAATAGATCCTGGTTACTGCTGTCCTGTACCTGTCCCACTAGCAGTATCTGAGCCATGCATCCTCACACCTCTGACCCTGCCCAAGACTCACTCTGGCTGATCAATAGGCTGTCAAAGTGCCTAGCAGGCACACAGGCCGGGGCCATCTGAGATTTCGCCCTCTCATTGTCCATCTTTACTGTTTTAAGTGCATTTATCAGGTTACACGCCTGCACCGCTCACCACTTAATGCATGGCTGAGCTGCTGTCCTAAAAAACCCAGTGGCCATCAGCGGACCTTTGTCCCAGTTTGTCAAATTACTCTAGTTACATTTTTTCACCAGACCCAATAATACAGCAAAAGGTGAGCCTTTAGGCTAAAGTGCAGTTTAAACACCCATTTTCTGATCTAATAACAATCTCCAAACAAAAATCAGAGCAAAGAAAATGGAAATGAAATAAGCAGGTGTTGTATTCAGGGGTGTCGTAGTGGGGGGAAAAGTTGGTATGATCACACATGGAGGCCCTTGAAAAGCCTGGAATGTAAAGTTTGGTTTTGTTTGCAATGTCTTTTTATTTCGAAGGCATGAGTGTCACAACTAAATTAAAACTGACTGAATAAATAAGACTGAACTTTGTATTAAAAAAATGGAAGAGTGACAAGTTAAAAAAATAATACACCTGTTTATAAAAGCTTTGGAAGTTTGTGATTTGTAATGTTAAAATCTGCAACAGGGTTAAAAACATACATTACAAAAATGACACAGACCCTCCGTGCAGCAGAGAAAAAACTGCTTTTAGCTAAAATCAGTTGTTCCCCAACACTTGACCATTGTAGGAACACAAAGCGCTGCAAGAGCGGGGCAAGCAATAAACTGTCTACACACACTGCACACACACATACACACAGACACATTCGCACACACACACACAAGATAACTGCATGTGAAGGCTTTTCTTCCTTCATTTGAGATTTATTTGCCCAACTGTATCTTTATCTGTGCTGCTCACTGATATGAAGCTGTTGGGGGGGAGCAGAAATATTTCCAACTATCTGCTGAATGTATCTCCCTCCACCCAAGGAAAACACTGGTGTGGGATGTGGTGGGGGGCTCCTCTCCCCTACTGTTTTATTGCCTCTGCCATGTATTCACGCGTTCTTATGGGCTTTTCCAATTTAACCACTGGTTTGGAAATAATGAAGGGAGATAAGGAGCATTGATAAGCATGGATACGTCCATCAAATGGAGAAAAACTCACATGGGGTGCTGTGTGTGCTCACTTCACAGGCGTTTAACACAATTACCCTGTTATTACTGAGGGTCGCGCTTGTGTTTTGAATTATATTAAGACATTTTGCTTTGTCTGAGCATACCGGTGTGATTGATATTTTCTGGGATTGCTTGGAATTTTAAAAACTAGGAAACGATATTAGAATGGCTTATATTTATATATTTGTCATTTTAGCCAATTAATTTCCCTTTTTTTTCCCTACAAATTTTTGGTTACCAAAGCATATGTGTAGATTCGGGGGGGGGGGGGGGTGCAGGGGACACACCCCCCTCAATATTTAGAACATGTGAACTTTAAAATCAAGCCCCTTTCCCACTGCACAAAAAACCCACTAACACCCACTACCTGTCTTTTTTTACTTAATGGGAAATGTTACAATCAGCATTCACTACCTGATCAAAAGACTCGGAGCCAGCTCAAGCTCTGACTGAAGCCAATCGCCAGCGATGGAAAACCAACTCATGAGTGGTAGCTCCTTTTGCAGGTGAGTATACAATGTAATGACTGGTAGCCACAAAATACTGTCTGTCTCCATCCAAGCAGCACTTGTACTTTGTTCAAAACTATTCTGACCTAAGTTTGAGAGAGAAACTAAAAAAGTAACAGCAGTGGCATCGTTATGCCTACGCGTTCGAAGTTTCAGCCCTGAATGATTTATAAATAGGTCCAGGCTAAGCCCCTTATGTCCTGAAATCCTAGAGATCCATTTGAGTAGCACAGAAAAAAGAAGTAATCATCATAACATTTTCACTGGCCTCCATGCTGCTCTCTATTGTTACTAACCTGTTTTCCAACCCATCCGTAAAGTCCAATGTGACATACAAATGTACATACTCATGCAGTGCATAGAACAGTTCAGTGATCTACTGGTAATGGTTAGGGAGTCTATCACCTATTTTAGCAGACTTTCCCGTGTTTAAAAAACCCATGTAAATCCCCTAATTTGAGTGAAACGGGTGTATCAGCCAGCTGTGATTCAGGCAGAAAGACATATTTCGCCATGAGTCCTTTGCTAACTATCTCCACTATACTATAGCTTGTTGGTACAGTGGATCCCGGGATTTCCTGAGGTCCACAGGAGCAGTGAGGAAATGGTCAGGCTCAACTCCGGAGGGAAGCCAAGGATGGGCCTGACCTTTTCGGCATGTCAAGCAAAGGTTAGAAATCTCCACTGGCCTTAAAGCAAATGCACTTGTTTGCCATAATGGAGGAGGCCCCTGCCTTTTTTCAGCTAGAGACCAGGTCTGGTCCCGAGAGAGTTCCCTCTGATGGAATTCTCTCTGCACACACTCAACCACACACACACACACACACACACACACACTACTGTCTCCATTGCTGCCTGCTTTGCGGTATAATTAAGTTCAACTATGTGTCAAGCTTTCTTGTATCAAACAAACCAAACTTTTTTTAAAACAATAAATTAAGTGACATATATCAGGTCATAAAATGTGCTGCATCATCTTCTTTATTGTGATCATCCTTGCTTCCATTTTCATGCCATTTGCATTTAAAAAAAGAGATGAAGAGGGAGTCAAACAGTCAACAGCATGATGAGATGCGCGCCATGTGAGAAATAGATCTGTGATCAACCACCTAAGACCCCAGCACGGAAATCACCCATCCCTTATCCTCTTACGAGATATACTGTAGAAATCTCATAAATATTGGCAAGACACTCTGTCTGGGGCCTATAGACATATTGTACATCATATAACACATATGACCGCTCGTAATTCACACATTTATATTCATAAACGTGATTTTGTATTTAAAATATGACTCATAAAGCGTGATATATGGAAATTGACAGATCATATGTGATTCCTGAATTAAATATCATACAGATCACATGTTTTATGTCCTTTTCTCTCCCCTCTCTCCTTGCCTGAGAAAGGAGCCTTGACCACGCAGGTAATTTACAGTGTTATGGGATGAGTGCAAAACATGCTGTAAATAAATAAGAGTCGACCCATTTCATTTTAGGACGGGGAGGAGGTTAACCAGCCCCCACCCCCTCTATACCCCATCCTGCTGGCCCTTTGAAACGGTGATGTCCCATCACTGGGTGCATCTGTATATCACCCGGAGACGAGGGGACCGCAAATGGGGCAGCAAGCGACACTATGCAGTCCATTTGCTAATTTCAATATGGTGTCCGTCTGTGTGGGTATGGCCTTGGGCACAGTAGCAACCCCCCTCTTATTTTACCACCACCACCACCACCACCACCACCCCTCCCCCCACCCCCGTCCCTCATCTCTCCCCTGTGTCCCTTTGACCTTGCACTCCATCACAAACACACATACACACATACTGACTCCATAAGAAACTAAAATCACATCTGCTTTCCAGCCCTCGCTACTTACACACACAAAAACTCTCAGATATTTTTTTATCTCACACAATCATACAAATTTATTCATTTCAGCATCCAGACGTCTCCCTTTGTAGTGTCACTCGTGCAAAATCCAACCACCCAAAGTGCCTCTCCCACTGTCAGTCCATGCCAGACACAAAGGTTGCCTGTGTCGATGCCTGACAGGCATCAATACCTTCAGTGTACAGCTGCAGGACTCTTCCTATTGTCTTTGTGCTGTAAAAGCTCACATATCGGCAGGCATTTTAGGGCACTTTTCAGTGGAATTAACACTGTCAATGAGCACAGTCAGAGGATGGATTATTTTAGAAATCCCAATAAAGAAACCGTGCGTGTGTGTGTGTTCTATAGCTTGTCTCTTGGCCCCAGCAGCACAGAGTTACACTGCATATGGCCGTGTTTGAATTGCCATGATTTGCTCAATAACTCTCTACAGTGATATGGCTATGATCATTGCCCAGCTGTACAGTGTAATATCAAACGAGCAAATTAAGTGCGCTTTTGTTCTAATATTGTTCTCTTGTGTCACCCGCCCACCTTCAGCTAAACTGTTTATGCAGACCCTTCTCACAAACTTTAAGAAAAAAAAAGGTCATAATTTGAAAAAGCAAAGAAAATGCCACTTTATTTTGTCCCCGTGCTGCACTCTTTGATCATATAACAATGTCATTGTTTTGTCCTCGCTGCCCAGCAGGTCTGACTGACTGCTGTTTAAAGGTTTACTGGCCCATGAATCGTGATTAAAACATCTCCCGTGAAAATGTTTTACGGTTGTTGCAGTTTGTGCCTATCCCCAACCCTCTAACACATCCCTGTCTGTATGTCTGCTCTCTCCCTCCCTGCTCATTTCATCTGTGTGTGTGTGTGTGTGTGTGTGTGTGTGTGTGAGGGATAGGTGTTAGAGCAGAAGCAGAGGGAATATTACACAATCCTCTGTGCATTATTGTAATTAGATTTCCCAGGATAGCTCAATTAAGTCATACTGCTCCGGGGACCCGGTGGTTTGTGGTTTGACACTTGCTCACAAGGGGTCCAGTGTGTTAAGTAAGGCAGAGAAACACAACTGTTAAAATGGTCACTATATCCTTTAAAGATAAAGTTCCATACATACAGACAGAGACATTTCTCCCTCAATCAGACGGCATGTTTGTTTCCCTGCAGCCTTTTTTTCCCTGCTCACACAGAGGGCAGGTAAAGGTAGAGCTCATACTGCAGCTGTTAAAGAATGAAGGACAGCGCGCAGTTACCCGAGGACAGCCTTGTAATGTAATGTAATGTATATTCTAATGAGAAGAGCTCCATCTATGGACCACCTGTTGAACTGCATTCATGATAAAAAAAAAAGCTTTAAAACCAGCTTAGAGGAAGCTCCAGTGTGTTCAAGAAAAATGCTTGCGGGTGGTAAATAATATCTATTTTTAGTAGGCGCAGGATAAATCTGATGGACACTCAGTATTACTGTAGAGGTCAGCTTTAAAGCGCTGTCCTGGCTCCCCGTGATTATTTATTTGTATGAATGGCAACAAAACGTGAATATGTTTGGAAGAATTGCGTGTCATGTGTGGTGACAAAGGGAGATTCAGCACTTTTGATGATATGTGGTTACATTACTGGTCTCAAGGCTGGCGCCGAGTTTGAATGCTCCAGTAACATTTCCTTTTATTTATATCCACAGACCTTGGCTGAAATAAATGAGTTGAGACAAGTGTGAGGGGGCCGATGTTACGAACAATTTCTTCCCCGACATCGGGGGGAAACGAGTATGCGCAAGACATTCAACTCTTTCACTGCCAGTGGCTGACAGGCCGTCCCGGCACGGCAGCAGGAGGCCTCTTAAAAAGATTCAATGTCGGCATCAACGTGAAAGTCGTTGTGTCATTATCTTAAATCTTAACTATCCAGCAGGATGAAAGTGTGAGAGACAACCATATCTGTCAGGGGTCGGCAGGAGATGTTTTATTCTCTGTGTACAGTGAGTGCCCCTCTCATGCGCCGAGATTAGAAGTCTCCACCGAGGAAGTCACTCCGCAAGGGTCATTCTGCAGCCTGCCTTCAATTTACTGCCACTTTTAATATTCTGTCATAGTTAAATTTTTTATTGCCCTCTTTTATGACCATATCCTTATGTCCCGTGCTTATGAACTTTTCTATGCAAATCACTCACTTGGATCAAAAATGGAATCGTGTGCTCTTTGTTTTCAGGCAGCTGAGGCATCAGGAAAGTCAGCTTCTGAGTTTCGTATCGAGCGCTTTTCTCTTCAGCCGGGATTTTTGCAAACCTTGTTTCTCAGTGTGTGTGTGTGTGCGTGTGTGTGTGTGTGTGTGTGTGTGTGTGTGTGTGTGTGTGTGTGGTCCAGTGGATGGAAGGGCACAGCTGTCCAGACAAAACAACTGAAGGAACACTCTCAGATATTTGGAATTCAAAATGACGTCAACTCACCACTGTAATATTTAGAACAGAGGAAGTTTCTCCACGTATGTTAGAAAGTGAGTCCACTGTGCGAACAAACAGCAAATCCTGAGCTGAATATAATGATTCTGGGGTTTTTTTTTGTGTGTGTGTGTAGCGCTGCACATGTACTCACAGGGGACTAGTTTCTCTGAGCTCAACATTTGTACTTGCTTCACCTCGCTGTATTTTCACACTCTTCTTCCTCCCTGACGACCGGCCCGTTCTTGTTTTTGCTTCCTCTGAGGCTTGACAGGCCAGCGGGTGTTGGCAGAGAGAGAAAACGAGAAGAGAGGAGGATTTACGACTGCATGGACCTGCCACTTTGGGGATGAAGTTTATGAATACATTTATTCCTCTGATGCACTATAGGTTACTATGCAAAGACATAGAAAGCCTTTTAATGTGCTGCAGTATGGATTAAGTGGGGGAGGAGAGACAGCAGAGGCTGCTGGGAGACTGACCAGTGGCCAGCAGGACTGGACTATTGTCCTGGTGCCATGGCGACTGGGACCAATCAATATTACATTAGTATGATCGCGCTATATGGATACAACTAGCTCGCTGTCTGCGTCTCTGCCGCACACACAGACACATGGGCTCTTAATGATAGTTATTTGATTGGGAAAGGTGCATCGAGGAGAGGGCAGACCTGACCGGGGTGATGTGTGGATGTGCAGGGGCCCTCTAAGTGCTCATGAATGGCCCTAATGAGGGTAGAAAATGGAGACATAAAGAGGGAATGGGTACACTTTTCACTTTAGTCTGACATACCGTTGCTGCCCCCCGAAGCCCTTGAGGGGGCATTTGGAGAGGGTGCGACCATGCTTCAAATCCTCCTCCTCCTCTTTGGACTAATTGTTCAGGATATTGACCTTGGGAAGGAGCAGAGAACGAGGGAGGGAGGGGAAATTGGGTGAGGGGTGGAGGTGGCTCACAGTTCATGCTGCTTGTTTGACCTACGGAGAATTTATTCCTTCCTCAAAGCGGCCCACACACACACAGTTTACAGTCTATATGCTGTTTGTGGCCATTTTGGTAGTAAGAAGAATTGAATGGAGAGTAGCGCAAATCAAAAGGCGTCAATGAACGTGGCATCATAACTGCTGGAATCAATCACTCCAATTTCAGGCCCCATTTTCACCCCATGTCATTGATTTGGAGCACACACAGCACTATTGGATCCATGAGGGAGAAATGAGGGGGGTCTCATACACACACACACAAACAAACATCCCCATCCCCTGTCCCTTGCCCTGACCCTGATCTGCGTTAGACAAGTTCACCATCCTGTTCTTCCTCAAGTCCCAGTCAATGGGTGTCAATACGCTTGACGACAGGAGCTAGAAGGGGAGTCGATGAGGGTCTGATAAGCAGCAAGAGGCTGCTTTGTTTTAGTAATGACGGCTTAAACGAACGCCCACCGGCCCTTCCGTTAACCCACAGCGTCACCTCAAACAACGAGCGCTCATCAATAAAGGGACAGGCACAAACTGTGGACCCTCACTTAGCAACATCAACACACATCCAACAACTCGGAGTTTCAGGAAAACTACACTAATTACGCACTTTAAGTATTTACTGTGGTGTCGGCCACTTCATATTATCCCACAGGGTCAGTTTTTGTGAAAATAAAATTGGAAATCTATAGGTTTTGCAGCAGTAAAACATCTCTTTTATTTTTCAAGCTGATTAATTGCCAGCTTAATGGCATTTTATAACGTTACATTAAACGATTTAATACTCTTGCAATGTAATATCCAAAGTTCATTAGAAGTAAATCATATCTCATTACTGATGGTGCTGTGGTTATTGAAACTGTTACTCTGATTTATATTGTAACAAGATATGTAGAGCAGCGGAATATCGGGGATGCACCAATGTTTTATTTGAGGTGTTGGTCTCCAAAGTCATTGATTCAGACTCAGTGTTTGGTTTGTGTGTGTTCCCTCATCCCCTTTGCTGCAGGCAGGCATGGCTGCATGTTAGTTCAGTCAGCAGAAACAGCTAAAATACTCCACTTCTCACTGCTCTGTGTGCTTTCTTGTTTCTAACATAGTTTACAGGTGACTGTTCATAAAAGACATTGGTGGCACTCCAATGTCATATCACAGGACCTGCATTGTCATTTAACGCCTTTAATTGACTCATATACTCCTACTCACAGTGTTAATTTTACAATATGTAGACAGCGTTTACAGACATAACAAAACACTAAGATAATGTAAATCACTACAATATAAAAGATGATCGCAGTGATATATTTATTACATTAATATGTGAGGTGGTAGAAAATAAAAGAGTCGTGTTTTCAATGGCTCATTGCCCCTGTTAACATTTAGCATAAAGACTGTTCCACCATTGCTTTGACCACTTGCTGTACTGTGTGACTGCAAACAATAGCCTTTTACTAGAAAGCCCTCCTCCTCTCCTATGACAGGCTTTTATGGCGTGACAGTTGCACTATACCTCCACAATTACTTTTCAATTAGCGCGATGAACATTTCCAACACTGCAGCGCAATTATTTTATAGCCCAGTGTCTTAGCCCATTAATGGTGCTACCAACAGCACGGGAAGTGATAAACCATCTGGCCAGGCTCCCAAAGAGATAGAGCACACTTAATGGAGTGAAAAAGTAAAAGCAATTAATGTCACATTAATATAATGATAATAATGCCTTCCCTTACAGCTCTGGCAGGCAAAGCAGGGGACTGGGACAGGGCTTTCATAAGCGCTGCTAAGCTGAGAGAGCAACTCTGCTGGGACTCTGCACAGGCCTCCAAACAGCCTGCAGGACTGGGAAAACAAGTTCAGTGCTCCTGCAGCTGTGATGTGAATGGAAACATTACTCCAGCCGGGGAGAAAAAGTCTGAATGGAGAATGAATTGGATACGGGAGCAGGTAGTCGATGCTGTCGGACAAGTGTGTGCACTGATACACATCCACCTCAATATGCAAATACATTCAAAATGCTCGCCCGAAATAATAATTAACAAATGTTACCATAATCATGAATAAACTTAACAAACTGCTATTATTACTACTACCAGCTCTAGTATTATGGTGTCATTCTGTGTGTGGTTTGTCCAACTGGTGTTGCCGTACCCCAGCATTTACCACTTACTGGTGTATTAAGGTAGCCATCAGACTTAGTGCAACTGCGGCGAGTGTCATCTCACTCAGCTTTGTACTGGCTTCCTGGTGTTAATGTGAATCAGCTTTGGCTCATGTTATTTTACCAAATAAGGCCCAGAGTTAGCTGTTACCAACATGGGCTCTTTCTGCCTGAGAGACAGCAGCAGGACAAAACAGCAGCCAGCACTAAAATGTGTTCTGGCCCACGGAGAGTTGCCAAATCTGGGCCTGATCAGGCATTGTAGACATGGGCCTATACCAACTGAGACACGACTTTCGGAATCAGGCCAGTTCAAAAAAAAAAAAAAAAAAAAAAAAAAAACACAGCAGATTTGGTCCCCCCAATGTTGACTTAATAGTTACGGCCCTGGCATCTGCATTTTGAAAACGGCTGATGGATTTCAAAGCGGTGTCATAGCTGCTTTTCATGTAACAAAAGAGCTCAAACAACTTGTCTCTCTGAATATCCCTGCTGTCAATTTGTGGATGTGCGTGTGGATGAGGCGTAAATAAGTAACAGAGTATGTATGAGTTTGTGTGCGCGTGCACATGCTCAGAAACATTGTTGTGTGCGTCATTTCATTTGAGCCCGTGTGTGTGTGTGGGTGTGTGTGTAGGTGTGTGGCAGCGCCTGTCTCAGGAGTAGCTCCCCTGTCCTATCTCCTGACCCCTCTGTGTTCCCGCCGCCCTGCTCTGTTTGTGTTAATTCCTCTACATCTCCAGGGTGGCTTACATTAGAATATCTTAACCACTGGGCTGCATTAGCATAGCGTGATGGATGCCGCTGAATCTCCATGCCAGATAATGTCCACATTTTGCATTTTAAACTAAGCTACGCTATGGACGTGCTATCCATTTTCACAGGGGGAAATTAGGTCCTGGTGGGAGAGCGCCTGGCACTCTGTCATCCCAAGCAAAGCTCCCTGCCCAGGTTTTATGACACCTCTGGGGGCACCACACAGAGACAGGTTGAGGGTCATTGTCTAGCACTGGTCAGCTGTGATGTCACATAAACACTTAGTAAACTTGGGTGTCAGCTTACTCCACTTGTTTTTTAAAAGCTCGCCAAAGTTGGGGATGGAGCGCCTGTGCAGTTTTTCCCTCCTGCAATATTCATGCGTTTCTGTGTGTCCACCTGTCCGCCAGTCTTTCCGCGGCGCACGTTGTATTTCTTTCTCACGGAGTTACTTTCAAGTGAAGCGTGATAAATCATGCATAATTTCCATTTTAATCCGTTGAGTCCGGCAGACGACTTGTGTGCATATGTCTCAGTGCAGCCAGACTGCCTTGGCTGTGAGGGAGTGTTGATTTCCGTTACAAGGCTGTCGCGGCCCCCGGCAGTTGATCAATAGGAATAAATCAGTGGGCTCCTTTATGTGACATGAGATAGTTGTACATTTATAAGCCTCTTTATGAGATAAGATCTCAACACTTGAGCTTGCGTCATACACACTGACACACACACACTTACATGCAGAGAGCCTGGATGCTTATTAAGCAACAGAATAACAGCGTGTCTGCTGCCGTTGCCCGAGGTGGGATGTTCCTCAATAAATATTCACATACTGGTTATAATTTTTTATCCTTATTGACAGTGATAACAGTACTCAGCTGAGGTATTACTGAGTGAAAACCTTTAAATCTGATCTGTGCGCTAAGGAAAATGACAATGCTATTGTGTGAGAACTGTTAGGTTTGCAGTATATAAACACGATACATATTCGTCAAATTTTAAGCTCATTGATTTGCTGTCCCCTTCTCTTCACACAAGCATGAAAGGCATTGCTGTGCAGCCTAGTAATTCTGTAATGTTCTGCTAATTACGTTTGACTAATTATGAGTCTTTTATGTGGCAATATAAGCTGGGAGTTTCCCCCCCGCCTTATTACGATATAGGTCCTCTCTCTGCTTCATTGATCATGATTTGATACCGAGGCCTCCGTTTTCTGTTTATTTTCTAATTAAATATTAGCTTTAACTACTTTGGGGGGGGGGGGTAATTAAACTATTACACCCCACCACCACCACCACCCATTGACCGCTCCAGAATGTGATCAAGTGAGACTCAAGCTTTAATTAGATGCTTGGACATTAGTGGGCTTTTTTTTTCAGGTTAGGAAAACCAGGCAGGATGCTTTCAACACCAAGCACATTGACTGAGCTCAAATTACATCCGCCTTTAAGTAGCGGATTGATTGGGGAAGGGGAGGCTGTCTTTACGAGCTAAGTGTTTCTGAATAGAGCTGCAGCACATACCTCCTCTTCTGTCCTTTCACGTGCCCCATAAAGAGAGCTCCCCTGGAATGGAGTGTAGAGTATGTGAAAAACAGGAGGGATAATTTAACAACACACGTGTAGATGGAAAGGAGGGGGCGGTGGGTGCACCGTGGCAAAGACAGGATGTCTCAACAGAGAGAAAAAGAGAGGAGTGTGCTGGGAAAGGTGTGTGTGTGTGTGTGTGTGTATGTGTGTGTGAGGGTGCCGCTGCCTGGCGGGTACTGGAGGCGGAAACCAAAGTGGCACTGCGCTCTTGTTTTTTTTCTCCCCACAGGATGGATAGCAACAGTGGGGAGAACAAAACCAAGCATTCCTCATGCTGTCACCACAATGAAACAGGGACATAACAGGATTTGGTCACAATGCGAGCGGAGCACTTCAGAGAGATGCCAGGCCATCATGCCACTTCTACTGGAAGTCAAAGACTCCATCCATCACCTATAACGTCCCCTTAGCATTTGACTGTGGCTGCCGTGGCTGTCTTCCCTGGGACTTCCCGGTCTAACACGCGAGTCTGTGTGATGAATTTATTGCACTGGCCATTGTTTTGCTGTTGTTATTCTGTTGAGGAGGGGGCTCTGAGTGGGACTGTGGAGCGTTTAATATCATGTATGTGTTCAGAAAGACAGCACATTTGGTACATTTCCATAAGGTGATCTAAAGAAATAGAAAATATGCTTATTCACTTTATGGCTGAGAGTTAGATAAGAAGATACTACTTTCATTTCAGTCAGTTCAGTATGAAGCTACAGTCAGCTGGTTTAGCTTTAAGCAGCTTATCTTAGTTGAGCGTAAAGACTGGAAATGGAGAAAAAGTCTGGCTCTGTTCAGTGGAAAAAAAAACTATCAGCACCTCTGAAGCTCACTAATTAACATGTTGTTTCTTGTTTGTTTAGTCTATACAAAAACTAAACTGTGGAAGTTTTTTTTTTTTAATCGATGGAAGAGAGAACTGAATACAGCGAGAAAAGTTACAACAGTGTTTTCTTTAATCCTGTCTCCAGATCACTAGGTTTTTGTTGCGCCCACATGGATGACAGTAGTTCTGGATTTAGCTATTAATGAATTTTACAACTTTCAAATGAGGGCTATTTAAGTGTTTGTACTGGAATAAAAATAGTGCTGATTTAAAGATGTCTTTTTCAAGATGTAAGTCAACGGGAAAAGGTCTCTTTGGGCCTCATTGCATCACATGATGGACCCAGAAATTGTAATTCTACTATTTTGCCACTATATTAAATTGTCTTCAAAGCCCGGCACGATCCTGAGGGTTTGGTTTTGCGGAGGATTATGTGTTGACTGTCTATTGGCTAGGAGAACTAACTTCCAGAAGCTTAAGCTGGTTGCCTGGCAACTGCTCAAAAAAATAACAGTCAAATTTTTGCCTCTGCGTGGCTGGGAGCATTATGTTTTCGTGTTGTCCGTATGTCCTGCCATCCTATTCTGATGAACGCAGATCTCAAGAACAAATTTGTCTCAAGGATGAACTTATCAGAATTTGGTGGTCAAAGGTCACTGTGACCTCTCAAAACATGTTTTTGGCTGTAACTCAATAATTCACAGACTAATTATGACAAAATTTCACACAAATGTCTAATAGCATAAAATGACTAAGTGATTTTATACACAAAAGGTTATAGGTCAACTTCATAATATTCTGCAAAAAAACTTTTCCTTGGTGTCCATCTTGATACTGTGCTGACTGTATACGTGTGAAGCATCCATGCAACTGTTGACTGCTCCATGGATGCATACACCCATGAGGAAATAATTTTAGTTTATTCATTCATTTTTACAATTCAGTTTGATAGATAAAATTTGTTTTAAAAGTATTAATTAACAAAGCTTTGAAGGTGCTGGTGGGCAATCTGATAACATTCAGACAGAGCCAGGCTTGCTGTTTTCTCCATGTCCAGTCTTAATGCTAAGCTGAAGCAAACAGGCTACCCAGAATATCCAGAGTGGTATTGATCTTTTCATCTAAATCACCCCCCAAAATAAACATATTTCTAAAAATTTGAAACCATTCCTTTACAGCAGATATCAAACGTCAAGAAGTTGCACATTTGTCTGCATAATCACGTGAATTCTTCCTTAATACTTTTATATCGATCTTTCAAATTTAAAGTAGCCTATATGGAATTGAGTCACATATTGTTTTTTATTTGCATGAAAACTATGATGCTAGAAATGCAGCCCCTCACTTAATCAGTACATCTTATTTTATTTGTCTGTAGTCTACATCCAGGGAGCGCTATGCTAGCAGGTGTTTCCCCTGTGTCCAGAGCCTAAAGATCAGCTCTATCTATGCGGTGGGCTCTGCTCCTGTCTGTAACATGGAGCCCCCCCGTCACACTACACAAAAAACAAGGACTAAGGAGGAGGACAGCGTTTACAATCAGCCTCTTGAATGGCTGGCACCAGGTGATAAACATGATTGTGTAATGCTCCTGTATGTGATAATGTGAATATTGTGCTGTGAGGAGCGGCAGGGTGCTGGGGGGGCCCGTGGGGGGAAGGGGGGCGACTAGAAAATGAGGGATTGGAGGAGGGGAGTGTTGAAGGGGGAGTTGCATTCTCAAAATTAAAAGTTGTAGCCTATTAGTCTGTGTTTGGTAGCTGAGCACGCGCCCATGCCTAACACGGCTGCTAATAGGAAAAGATGTGTGGAAGTGTATGATTTATGGTTGCACGCAGGCAGGGGTGGAATAATTTGGTGCAGAACGGGTACTTACTGAACGGCAACAACTCGGCTACTTATCCGTACTTTCTGGTGATAAATTAGCTCTTGTTTAAAGTAGCCGGAGACCCATTTTTCATTTTGATTACTACACTTGATATCTCTTTCTTTCTTACTCTCTATTTGTCAGCAGTGGTTCTTAGCATTTTTTGTGTATGGTTTGGTATATGTGTTTGTGTGCGTTCAGCCCAGCTGCTGGTCTGACTTTAACCCCTCAGTGACCAGACACTGCAGCACCCTAACATGTAAAAACAAGGTAACGTTGTTAATTGTGAGGAGACCCAATATGGCCGGAGTGACACGGCTTTTCTCATTGACCGTGAGCTGTCCTGCTGCCAGCTGGATGCAGGGCTCCTGTCAATCAGCGGCCGACCCCTGCCGGGACCTTCCCCTGCTCAGACAAGGTTCCCATTGATCCCTGCGTCGCCCCTCTGACAGGAAGCAGCCTCAGTGGGGGAAATAAGCAGGTGAAATATTAAGTTATAAGTCAGCTTCCAATCAATAAACAGAGCCAGGAGCGGGAAGGGGCAGGGCCGAGTCCCCACAGCGGGAGCCCCACTAGCCGGGGGGTAATGCGATTGAGGTCTGTGGATCACCCCAAAGACCTGCAGGCAGAGCCGAAACCATCCTCCGATCCCTGACTGGGGCCATCACACTGAGGCCACTGCCAAGTCCTGCAGCGCTCGCTGGCACCCGCTCTTATTGTCCTCTGTTTGGCAGTGCCGCCCATGCCGGTGCCCAGGCAGAGCTGGACACTCTACAGACGGCATAAATAAAACATATGAGAGCTGTAATGAGAAAAGAGCTGCAGGGCCAACAGAACCAGTGTCCACTGATATACACAGATAGACAGATCAAAAAAGAGTCCAGCAGTTGTAACAGAGCAGAACAGCTCCACCCTTAGTTCTCACCGAGAGCTGCAGTGTGACATTGATCACACATCCGCATGCGTCTCAAGTCCATTGTCCTGAGTAGTTTGTTTAAATCTGTGAGTCTCTGGCCCTGGGGTTGGATAGCTTGGCAGGTGTCAGCGGTTATCTTGGCCTGTCTTCTGTGGACAGGGCAAGTGAGGAGGTGGTGCCGAGCCCCTGTCAGCCCCCCTCCCTATTAAGCCTGGAGGGGGCAGGGGCGTTGGGGCAGCAGGGCAACTCGGAGAAGGCCCTTTTTCCTGCAGGGCTGCATCTCCGGGGCCGCTGCTGCTCCTCCAGCCCCCTCCTCTTCACTCTCCTCCACGCTGCTGACTGACAGCTATCTTCCAGCTGCGGGACATGCACCCCACCAACCCATCGCTGATAAAATGTTAATGTAATTAACAGATAATGGCTGTTGTTTTTAGCTGTCAATACTCGGACTGGGAAGGGATAAAGGATTGGAGCCGCACAAAGTCACATTCAGATATCTGCCAGCCATTGTAGAATTCAATTATTTCGGCAACACTTCCCCCACCTGTCTTCAGCTACTAACCTCCACACCACTATCACAGGCCCCCTCCACCTGCTTTTATTGCATAGACGCACACATCTGATTGTCTTCATGGGATATTGACAGAATTTCTTCCAGCCTGCTGTTTGAGCCAACTGTGGAGGGAAGACCAGCTTACTCTCTCGCCAGCCATGGTGAACTTTTTCATATTCACCCACGTCTTCCTGCTTGCTGCTTTAAGATCATAAATCATGTGACTCAAGCAGGCAGCCACAGGGCTCCTCTCACCTCGGACAGCACGTCGGACACAAACGCACCCAGCCAGCCGGCCCCGCCACAAGACAAATGTATTTATATTTGTAACCAAAAACACGACGCCTATCAGGACATGGCCAGCGCTGCTTTGGACATCGGCTGCCTGACTATTCTGGTATTTTAATAAGTATCAAGCCCAAACAAGATTAGGCTCTTCCAGTTTACGAAATGTCAGTGAAGGCAGCGCTATCACTCATAATAAATGGGCTTATGCAAACACTGGGGTTTTTGCCATGCATAAGAGCTTGTTTGGTGTGCACCACGGTGATGCTGTATGCTGATATGCAATTATTCTAAAGAGTATCAAAGTTCAGGTGTGAGTCTACCATCTTGTTGGAGCAGTGGGGGGATGCTCTGAGCAGCTACAGATTACCACAGGAATATTCCATGAATAAAGAGGGAGAAAAAACTTGGGACGATAAGGGGGGAGCCTGAGAGTATGATAAAAACACTCCATAATGGATGGTTCTCTGTGTATTCATATTTTGTTTTGTGGTCCGGCTCTATAGCTGATATGAGTGATTATTCTCTGGCCCTACTCTCAGCTGGATTTTGGCTTAACAATGTCAGACTGGAACTTTGATCAGTCCATCTCAAGTGTTTGTGCTCCTGCTCCCTAATTAACCCAGTTTGTATGTGCTAATGACACCTAATTATCATTTGTGTAACAAGATTGCTCTCATTGCCATAATGAGAAAAAACTCCTTCAAATGTTGCACGGCTTACAAGCGGGTTTGTGCCGTTATTAGCCGAGTGTTTATGCAATCACATCTAATTGAAGTGTTAATTAAATCAGGAATACCATTTTGCTAAACAAAGACGCTAAGTAGCGGGAGTTGTGATAAAAGCTTAAACGCCCCCTTCCATGCCACCCGTCACTGTAGGTACCCTTCAAACCACAGCTTACCCCACCTGCACCCCCATACACCCCCACCCCACACCCTCAGCAGCATCCACACCAGAGGCAGAAGAGCCAATCAGAGGTGATTGGCACTTTGACTGGCTACTGGAATCAGGCCCCTCCCTCCCACTGCTTCGGTGTTAATTGCTATGCACACGAAGGTGGGAGGGCCGCTGGCTCTTGACCTTGTCCACTCGTCAATATTCACGCAACTGTGGACGGGGGCGATCTCAGGTGACCAGATACACACAGGACAAAAGCGAATTATCAGTAGTCAGCAGGAAGAGATGCACAGCACATTATAAGACATCCAGTGTGTGTGTGTGTGTGTGTGTGTGTGTGTAGCACTCACAGATTGACAGGTTTGGATGTTTTCTTGGATAATATTATAGTATCATGATATATATTATGACTTGCTCGCTCCGAGAGAAACTTGACACACTTAGTCTTGTGCAAACGTGACTCTCACTTTATTTTCAGTGTGGGATCCACACATGAGAACACTGATGCCTGCCTCTTTCAAATAATTGCTGAAGTCAGAGTAAGGCAGATTATGGGTTATGAATTTATATTATATATTATCATATTATAAATATGAACCATTGTAAAGGCCTTTTTCTTATTAAATAGTGGCTGGCGATAAAATAATATGTGTTTTTAAGATACTGACTGGCGGATTTTCAATCCTCCAAAGAATTTATTTATTTGTACTTTTAGAGAAATGGTATGAGTAGAGTCACTGCAGTCACTGCAAAAACACTATTATCAGCTAAATGTATGGAAGTATAAGTACAAAAACACAGAAACCACCTTGCAGATACCAATTTTGTGTTTGTCATAAACATATTTGAAGAGCAAATGTTTGCAAGCAGTTCAATGTTACATCTGTTAAAAAGTACCTCACTCAAAAGTGGAAGAGAGTGGAAACAGATCTGAAACTACTGCATATAAATCTGAAATTTTGTTCCAAAATATCAACCCAAAATGAGCACTTGTGATGTAAGCTGAAATACTCAGTGGAAATTGGCAGTTAGACTGATGTGTTCAGTAGATAAATCTTGAAATGCACTCAACAAACAATTGCTGATGCTCTGGGGAAAAAAAGGGTTGGAAACATGCAAAAGGAGCAAACTCATATTTACAAGACAATTTCAGAGTGTATAGGCACTCAAAGTAGCCCAAGGACACAGGATTCAACATAAGGGAGGCACATGTGAAACATGCTGGTTGGGGGTCCTCCACCTGGAAATTTATGCTGTAAACACTTAATTTCCTTCATAATGCTAATTTTCTTATGCACCAATTTGTGCTATTTCTGCTTCAATTTAACGGTGTGAATGTCTTTAATGTTGCCAAAATAAAAATACTGGCAAATGCACATGCACATGTTCTAAATATTGTGACCACCCCCAATATCTAAACCTATGCGATTGCCTATATTTTATGCATGGTTATGTTTCTGTAGCCTCTCGACATCATGAATATTCATTCAGTGCATGTTGGTCTGTGTAAGGGTGCAGAACCTGAACTGCTTAAAAATAAAAGAATAATAAAATAGTAGTTGGTGTTACAACTTTTTGATACTTGTTCTTTACTAAAATGACCAAATCCCAACTGAAATGTTGATTTAAATGGGCATGATTAAAAAGATTAGTCAAAATGCAAAAAAGGTATTGTAATAAACTTAAAAATGAAGGCCAGGTTTACTTCAACTGAGCTTATTAATGAATACTGTTTTGAATATGATCTCAGTATCAGTGTCAACATTTAAGTCAAACTCATTTTTTCTGTTATTCTGAATGTTATTAATGTAAAAATAAAGAAAATACTCCCTCTTTTATGCCTGTCTCTCTTTTTACAACAAATACATGTTTTTACATTATGTCTTTTTTGTTGCTGCAAACAAAAACAAAAAAAGAATTGAATTGGTAATATGTTCCCTATGAACAGAGTAATTCCGTAAGTGTTGGAGCTACATCCGTCGCCCCGTTTGCGTACTCATTCCCGGCTCTGCTCTCACCTTTCTCTGCCTCTGTAGGATGATCCATTTCTCTCCTCTGTCTTTACGTTCTTTTCCTCCTCCTCTCAATCTCATTTCATACCCCAGTCATTATGTCTCTTCCCCTTCTCCCATCCTGCTCCTGAACAGGACCCATTGGCCCTGATTAATCTGCTGCATTTGACTTAATGAGAGGTCATTCACATATCTGATCACAATGGCTACAGGAATCAATGATAGATGGCCACTTGGCAGAAATACTGAGGTGCTGAAAAAAAAAACCCAACTGAATCTGTTAAGGCTTTATTAGATATTCCTCCTCTGCACTGTGTACCTGGATGTGTTGTATTACAGAGTGTAAAATATCTTTTTCCAGCCTTTAAAAGGCTCCGAGATTGCTTCTTTTCATTTCTGTGGTCTTATAGTCAACTCAGCTGTGCTATTTAGATTCTCAGTTCAAAGCCCTGGAGTTGGATAAGTTGAGCGTTGCGACTGAAAATGTGTTTGTGTGTGTTAAGACAAGACACACAATAGGTCATTCGATAATATAGCATTGTGATACACACATCTACAAAGAGAGAGATATGGCAGGTAGGCACGCGCACAGAAAAACCTTCAGTTAGGAGATTATGAATTGATTTCTTCCGCCCTATAAAGCCCCATGTCTTCCTCACTGAATGCAGTAATGTGTCCACTTGACCTTTCTTGGTGGGCTCCTTTCTGGTGAATTGACTTCTAAGTGTTTGGCCCTGGCCTTTTCAGCGCCGTGGGTGTCCTCCGTCTGCAGTGTGGCCCGGCTGGCAGACATCAGCAGCCTGTCAGCACATCACGCCAGCCGTACAAATGCAAAGGCACTCTCTTGCACGCACTGAACTGCTGAGACATGACAGAGAAGGCCTCACTGCAGAACAGTGTGTCCATCTCAGGCTGTGACAATGCATGCGGCTGCATTTTGTTCAGACTTGCAGTGTAGGCGGATGGAAAACATGTTGCGCCGTGTGACATTTTACATAGTTGACCTACAGCATGTATGTAGCTTATCAAACTGTCCTGTAGATATAGTTCTACACAGCATACTAGCCTGTCAGTGATCCATTCCACTACATTATGCAGAGAGAGACACGTGTATGGAGTATTCGCTGCCATTGAATTTCCTGGTCTTTGTCCAAGTGCCATCTCAGGTCCAGGGAGTGCGGTGGCAATGAGACTGGTCAGTGACATCGAGGTCCCGGGCATCTGAACTAGCATCTGTTGCAGACGGGAGCAGCACAGCGGCCGCCCTGTCCTCACTGTTGGCCCGACACCATCCTGCACTATCCACTGTCTGTCACACCCAGCGCCCTGCAAAGTTAATTGTGAACTGGAGTGGCGCGTTGGGGCCCTCTCGCTAAGCAGCCCCTAATGACAGCCAGAGAGACAGCTACACATGTTCGCTGGCTCTCCCTCTGGAGGAGGCTACAGATAGCGCTCCGGCACAGACACTGACCTGTCACAAAGCTGTCAGCAGCCAGCCTGTCAGCCATGCAGCCCAGCACGCGGCCCAGCTATCCCAGGTGCTCGGCTGACAATCTCCACACCCTGTTCTGTCGGCTGCTCTGCCAAGCCTGCTGCCGCGAAGATTCATTAGGGCTTTATTCAAACCGGCCTTGGCCACTTCATTATGAACACAGCGAAGAGTGTGTGGGACACAAATAAACAGCACTTTGCATGCTTTGAATCGCTGTCCAGAGTCTCCCAGAGTCTATGTTGTTCACTCGTGTTGTACTCCGGTGTTAAATTTCCAGAAAAACTCTCACTACTCTGTTCCACTTGGTCTCCCTTGTTAAGATGACTCCTGAGGTGTGCGTTTTGTGTTTATGAAGGATTCTCCTGGTGGTGTAATGGAGCTCAGCACAGACGTATGGAACACATGTGCTAATATCTCCTCATAGGAGCCCAAATGAGCCATTACAGGAGCTAATCTGACAGGCATACTGCATTCAGTTCCCCATCTGCCAGCCACGGTGCTGAGAGCCACAGTGTGTTCCTCCTGAGTGCAGAGCCGGGATGGATGGGCCAGATGGAAAACACCCTACTTTAGAAGCAAGCCACTGACCATGGATGCAGAGAGACGTAGGGAGGAAGAGGACAACTGAGAGCGTGGTCACACCACAGATGAATCCCCTGGTTAGAGCATAAAGTTTGGGAGAATCGACATCCAATTCAGCACTTTAGTTGTTATGTGAAATCCTTTTTTCATTAACAGAAACAGGTACTACTTGGGTGTGTTGGCCCTCTGCCTCTTCCCCTTCCACGCAGCCTCTCGGTTTCTTCCACACTCTTAACTCATGGAGAGCAAGAGGGGAGAACGTGGAGGGAACAAAGGGGCAATATGGGCTGCCGCCTACCTCTTGGGGAAGAAGACATATAACATTAATGGTATCCGTTAACATCTCCTTAACCCCAATCCCCCTTGCTTGCCGAGCACCTCCCATCCCCTTCTTTTCCCCCTGCAGCCAACCGCAACCCACTCTCTAGCCCACCACGGTCCCCTCTACCTCCACCCCCCCCAGGCGCTGCTCCCTGGGGGCCTGTTTGTTTCCCTGCCAGGGGCACAGGCGGCGGAACACTGATGAGGTGCTCAGGCCACCGTGAAATGCGCCATAACCTGCCAGCGCAGGGGCCTGGTGAGATTGCCGTATTTACTTTTTAATCTGGCCGCCTTAATACATGCGATAAAAACTTTGTCACATTAGATGGTGACAGATGGGCCCGGAGATGTTATTACTGGTCGGGGGGAGGCAGAGAGGGGAGAGGGTGTCGGGGAGGAGCGGGCGCGGGCTGGGGAGCACGGGGCGGCGAGGTGGATGAGAGGGAGAGAGGCAATGCCCCCAATCACGATAATTTTTCATCACCCCAATTACATTGTTGAGTGCGTCGCGGCGGTGGCATGTGCACACCCAGTCCTGCTGCTGGGTAAAGAGCGAGGCAGAGAGACATAAATAAAGATAAAATGAGGTGCCCTAGGTCTTCTATCCCGCTGACTACTCCTCTGCCATCTCTCCAAACTGATGGAGGCCCCGTTTAAATGAAGGGTAAATCTTATTTAGATAAGAGAACTGAACTGCTGCCCGGGAACGAGAGCATCATTGTTTGTTACTGATGGCTGGAGAGGTGGAGGAGGAGGAGGTGGGGGGGGGGGGGGACTTGGAGGGAAGAGTGGCTGCTCTTTGCATGTTCTTATGCTATAAGAGAGATTGAATGTTGTTTGTGTGTTTGCAGGAGACGGTCAGACCACATGCAGAGAATATCTGTCACTATACAGATAGACAAGGATGGTTTCTGTTTTCTAAGTGTGCATTTGTGAACTGAGTCCCCTGGTAATAAAATCTCATTGTAGTATATCCATCCTAATGTCGTTTCCTATCTCGGAGCTCTTTGGTATTGCATGGAGTACAATATCAAAATATAGCTGTTGTTTATAGCTTCTCTTTATAGCCGAACATCAAAATGAGTGTGTGTATTTGTTGCACAAACATTTTGTTTGAGTCATTGAGCGCTCAGCTGCCTTGAGCAGCACAAGTTTAGCAATTGTTTTCCTTTTTTAATTGTTGTGGAAATTAAATAAGAGTGTTTGTGACATGAGTGTTGTAGGTAATGAGAGCCTGAGAGCAGCTGGGAGGCTACGGGCCTGCGTGCGCATCATTAGGAGCTCAGAGGCTCCAAGGCTCCACGCTAGCGTAAGCCGCTAATGAAAAGAATGTAGTCACAGATCTCATTTTTCAGGCAATTCTTGTGTAAACTGGAGATTTTCCAGTGTATGCACAGTGGAACAGGGGCCCCACATAAATCACGCAGGCTGGCTGCCTCCAGTGAAAGAAAGAGGGGGTTTCGAGCACATGCTAACCACACAGACATATGCTGCAGGAAACTGGAAATCTGCAGTGGCACAGCTAGAGAGAGAGCCACTCACAGCACCTACACCTGTCTAACCCCCCCCCCCACACACACCACCACCACCTCTCCTCATCCCTTCTCTCTATCCATCTCCACTGTGCTGTCCAACAGCCCAACCCCCATCCTCCCCCCCTCTCTAACATCCCCTCCTACCCGCAGGCAAACCAACCAGCAACGCCTGCATGCAAGCCATTGAAATGGGTCATTTTTTAATTAAATACAATATTAATTACTGCGAGCATCATTACCGATATGTGAGATTTGACTAATTAGTGTAATAGTTTTGGAGTCACGCTCATTAAATATGAAAATTACAGCAGTAGAAAAGATTGGTTCCGTGATCAATCTTGTATGGACAGAGAGGAAATGATTTAGAGAATAGCTTTTATTGTACAATTAACTCCATTACAACCTGCCAGACAAGAATAAAGAGAGCAGGGAATTTGGTCGGCGGTAAGAGTTTCACACAAGTGCTGCCTTCTGCTGCCGGCTCTCCCTCACTTTCAAATGCAATCTTTTGCCTGTAACTAGATGAGACACTTGCCAAAGCATACAATACCCTCCAGAGGAGCCGTAGCCTCATCACCCACTCAATTAGGACAGCTGCTAAATGGAAGACTTGTTGATCTCTTCTATTTGACACCCTCAGAGTTCATTGTACTTTTAGTTTGGCAGCTTTGCACTTTGCATAGAAAAGCAGGTCATCGTCAGTTGACAGGGCAAAATTGTTCGAGTGAGCCGCGACTCATTTTGAGGTTCATCTGTCTCTTTAAATGGCCTCCAGCACAGCACTAACTATATCAAACACTACAAGAAGAGTGCACCGACTCAAGTGTGTAGGGATTTTGGGGGATATATTAGCAGAAAAATAATTTAATACATGTGTTTTCTTTTAAGTGTATAATCAATGAGCTGAAAACAAGAAATGTTGTGTTTTTATTACCTTGGAATGAGGCATTTGCGTCTAGGCTACAAAGGGAGCGGGTCCTTTTTAGTGGAGTCTGCTATGTTGTCTCCCGGAGTGGACAAATCAAACACTGGCTAAGCCATTTCATTTCTGAATTTTTGCATAGGCCACCGTATTAGCAGTGCCTCCATGACGAATATTGTTGGAAAAATGTTTTTACAGGTTTACAGTCATAAATGGTTTGGAAAAATTAGCAGGCACTGGGTTCGCAGCCTGTCTGCAATGTGCCAAACAGCACAGAAGAAACACTGACTTTTAACGTGAAAGTTTTTTATTCAGTGTTTTTACTGATTTTAATCACCTGGGTCGATTTGTTTTGGACAAATGGCAACCTCTGAGGCTGAAAAATGCAGAGTGAGTCCATCAAACGGCCACTTGAGGCCGTCTCCGAAACAGGGTAAATCCCCATGGACCCCTTTGTTAAAATGTTTGCACCGTGGTACCAAAAAATCTGTTTTGTTATCTGTTGTTAATTTCAACATTTGTGACAATTGTTCAGGGGGTGAATAAGTCACCTATTTACATTTTTTTAAGGCCAAAATGTACGCATATTTACGGGAATGAGCCACCTGAGTAACAAGCTGTCTGCGAGGCATTGCCACAGTCTATGAGGCTGATCCAGCCCTGACTCCTCCACAGCTCCACCCTCTTGTCCAAATATGGTCACTTACCAAGATGGCACCAGCTGAAATGTAGAACTCAAGGTTTCAAAACCGCAGATCACAAACCAATGGGTGACATTACAGTAGCTATGTCCATTATTTATACAGTGTATGGTTTGGGGGCAGGGGGAGTCCTCTGTGGATAATACTTCTCCTGGTAAAAACCTCCTGAACAATGAAGACTGACGGAAATCAAGTTTCAGCTGCTTGGAATCTGCAATCCTCACCGCTACATGCCACTAAATCCCCCTGAATCTTACACACTAAACCTTTAAGAAATAAGATTTAGTTATTCATTGAGTTGGCAAAATGCAGAAGGGAGAATTTAATTTTTCAAACAGACAGTTTTGTACAAAATGAACTGTCCTAATGCTAGAAATAGAGTATGGACGGTCTCCAAGGTGGCCAGTGGGCACTGAGCTCCACTGTTGTTTGTGTGTATCAGAGTCTCTCTCCACTGCTCTGGTAAACACATTGCATAGGACCACAGCCAGTGCATAAGAGCTGAACAGAGCTCCTCTATGTCCTCACCATGTGTATGACTAAACACTGAGCGACAGAAATTGGCCCCTTTTCTGGAGTGGGTTTTGTGTGTTTAGCATATCAAAGCTGTGAAAATAACCATGTTTGCGTTGCCTCTTCTCTTTCCAGGTGGTCCATCATATCTGGGCCCTCAGACCGGATGGCACGCGCTGTGTATGTTGATCACAATGGCATCTGGGTAAGGGGAACACCCCTGGCTGGCAGCGCAAGTATGTTCGTTTCAATACAAGTGATGGCAGCCATGACAAAGCAAACAAGATGCGAAAATCGTTCAAATTAGGGCTTCTTTTTACACAAAATGTGAAAATGGTGATAGACAAATGCCATCAAGTACAGTGCTCAGTGTGCCCTTGTGAGTATTATTTCATAAATTATTAATACACCAGATTAATCACTATTTCTATTCATTATTAAGAATATTTATGTAACACATTGATCATTCTGTATTGATACCATTTAATTCCACACCATAACAAAAGAAATGGAATTGTTTTTCTTTGCATTTTGTTAGTCCTTGGGGCTATAATAACAAAAATCAATGTTTACTTTTTAACAGACCCCATATTTTTTTACATATAGCCCTCTACCAAATGGTTGCGGTGGCCATGCATGATGAATAATGCATGATGCATGAATAATTTTTTAATTAAAAAAATCAAAATTACAAATCATCTACTGTTATAATGCTTATAATATGTTGGTATACCATGGAATTAGTAGTTTTACCAGTACTAGTATTATTACCACACATATTTACCATACCAACAGTCAACTTTTAAGAAGTGGTGAAAAACTCATACTGATATAATTTATTTTACCAAATATATGATGGACTAACATTAAATATATGGTATTAACGACAGTGAATATTCATCTTTTTTTATTTCATACAAAAGGTAAAAGCTTAGCATTACTACTTTAACGTAAAAAAAATACTATAATACTTATAATTTTTTTTCAGTGAATACATAATGGATAACATTAAATGTATCATCTCCCAACAATGAATGATCAGAAGTTCATTTGTATCTTAGCAAATACTTTATTTTAATTTCAGTAGCATAGCTTCATTACCTTTACCATAGAAGGCCAAGTAGACCTTTGACAGAGCATGGTTGCTGTTGTTTTTTTATTTGACCCTCATGAGATGAAAGTTTTTATATGAAGTTACAAAAATCTGTTCATTAAGACCTCTAAAATTAACATGTTGAATATACACGCCTACCTTTAAAATTCCCACCACATAGAGCCCTAATATATGCAATTTTCTAACTAACTTCCTGTAGGAGGCAAACTGAAAAGGCATACAGTTAAAAGACACAGTCAGCAACACCTACTGGATTGTTTTTTTTAAGCATGACACACCTAATCCAAATGGTAGAAATAGCTCACTCAGATTTAGCTGAATGCAATATATTTTTCCTTATGATACAGTGACTGAAAATTTGCTCTACCAAATGGTTGAGCAGGACACTGAGGAGTTGTAAATGGATCATCATTTATAATCACTCTTTGCATGGATTAAAATAACAAATTTACTTTATATTTGCATCACTGCATATCTACCCTACACTAAAACTCTCCATTGCTTATGACCTTGTGCCTTGAACGTCTTTGTGCACCTCTGCTTGTATACGTATGTACCATAAACATTTCCCCCTCTTTGAATATATGCAATAATCCTATCTCCAGCCACATGAATACTGGCCCTCCATATTATTGTAATGCTAACCTCCAGACTGCACGCCTGATAGCCAATACTTTATCACAGCTTTGCCTTTTTTATGGGTCTGGTGTCTCTTTAAAATGATTGCCCCTGTTTTGATCTGATTAATTTTGTGTGAGCACAAACAATTACTTTTCATCTTTATCTGCTCAAGGAATCACCCCTTTTTATGGGCATCATTTATTACAGGTGGACAGCTACTTGTTTATTAGAATTTCAAGCAGCCTATCGCAGCCGAGATCTCCCGCGGTCTATATTTACATTTCAACTTCAGCTAAACAGGCATGACAAACACACATAGCAAAGGGCCAGCCACGGCCACACTTCATTTTCATATTGCCTCCTCGCAGGCCAGACGGAGTGGACTTAATGCAAAAGTTCCTGACATGGTGGCAGAAGGTGCTGAGCGGGAGGGAGGAGAGGAAAAGAGAGATGCAGAGAAAATGAGTGAGCGAGGAAACAAGAGAGAGAGAGACGGGGAAGGTGGTGCGATGGTGAGAGCGGGTTGACTAAGTATGTATTTGAGCTTTCAGGTGAGTGTCCATCATTCAGGGAAAGAGGATGGGTTCATGGCCTCTGAAATCCATCCATGGCAAGGGGGTCTTCACAGTGAATATAAATATATGTGTGTGTGCCACGGCCAGGGCCACTCTTGACAAGCCAACAGCTGTTAATTATGAATTGGCCTGCAGAGAGGGAGACAGGCTGGTGAATATGCAGAGCTGAAGGAGCGCGCAGAGCCCATGCAACACAAGTGTCAGACCCCCACTGCACCCAGAGTGGCAGGGGTTGACCTGCGTGTCAATCACTAGCACCGGCCAAGCAACAGGACAGGCATTGCTTGGAAATGACCCAAAAAAACTGCAGTTTGACTCACATGGAAATGAACTTTTTTGTTTGATGGTACCACAAGAAAGTGAAGTATCATCTCTTTTGACTTTTGGCAATTGTAAGTAAAGGCTCAATGGCTGTTAAAAGGCAAAATAGGAACCATAATATACATAATATTTCAAGGGAATGTAGAGAGTTTGGTTTTTATTTCTGATAGTTGCTTGATACGGTAAACTGCCAATCCCAGTTTACAATTTACACCATAAACTGCAGACATCCTAACATAACTTGGAACTCATCACAAGAGAAACTAGATAAAGTTTATTCAGGCCTATTAAATACATGTACTGCGGCACACAGCTGAATGCTGTTTAAACCATCCAAGTTGTTCAGACATTTAATTCAAAACTACCCAGTGGTGCAAAAGGAAAAGTAAGAGAATCGCCAGTGTCAGTAAGATTCATGCTCTGAGCACCATAAATGTGAGCGCAAAATTTTAAGGAAATCCATTCACTTATTTTTGAGGTATTCAATCTGAACTGAGGGAGTAGACTGACTGACCATCAGACCAAAATGGTCACCCCTTACACCATGTGTCTGACATGGCTAAAAATGCATTAAATAAACACACAGCAATGATCAAAAAACCAACAGAGATCTACTGACAGGGATGAAAAAGTACTAGTATACTTTGTTCAAGTACAGTAATGTGTAATTGAGTTAAAAGTATAACATAAGAGTAAAATTTACTGCATTACAAAGAAGATATTTAGGCTGCAAAACAACTTTTGTATACACATCAAGCCACAAAGCTGTTAAGGCCAAACCCTCGATCAAGAATTCAATGTTAGGATCATGTCATGTCATGTCTGACAGGATTGTGAGCATCACACTTTTCCTGCTACAAGTGGTCAAGCAACAGTATGTAGACAAACAAATCATGACAAACAACAGAGATCCATATGACTGAGCAGCCCAAGGCTGGATTAGAGACCCCAATGCACTTCCTTCACTCACACACCCAACTATTGTAAATGATCACATACTGACTGCATACCATGCAGTATAGTGCACACACGTGCACGAGTGCATCCCACATGGCATGAGGTACCTTGACATTTTCTATAGACAATATTGATTTTCTTCAGACAGTACTTTGCTATGCACAAGACAAAATATCTTAATCAACTGTGTTCTGGTGAAGCCTTAATGGGATTAACCAGCAAACAGACAAAATTTAGAAAATTAGACTAACCAACAATAGACAGTAGACTATTTTGCTGCCTATGCACAAGACTACATATATATAAAACTATGGTCCCAGGTGTAGACTTAATTGGACTCACCAGAAAAAAAGACAAAAATGCCGAATGACACCGCGGCAGGTGCAACAAACAACATTAAACCACACAAATAAATGACATGACACTGCAGAATAAAGCATCAAAGCAGACAACATGGCCCTTCATTGACAACATAGGCTAAACGCCACAGCAGCAGCTGCTGCTACAAACACGCATAAGCAAAGACTGCCAAAACTTTACACACTGCGCAGTTTACACACATACACACAATGCAACATTGACTAGCAACATTACTATTATCCTCTAGAGAAGGTTACAACCATCACAGCAAGTTAACTGTAGGCTACTCACCTGTCTGAGCAAGAGTCTTGTGCACTGCGAGGTCTTTCCCAGTCCACTCCAGGTTCAACTTCTCCTCGTTCAATCTCAATCTTAATACATCCAGTCCCAGTCTTTGTGTCCTCAAAGTTTTTAACATTTGTCATTGAAAGAGCAAAACCAAAGGTAGTTTCCCGAGTGTCTTCTGGAGGATCCACAGTAAACAATTAGCAAGGCACGACAAGCACACACCTGTTGGGTGCGTTTGATTTGGTTCACCTGGCCTGCTGGCCAGTTGGTGCATTAATGCTGCATTCACGTGATGTCGGAATTTCGTAGTTTCCGAGTTGGGAAGTCATTCTTCCGACTTCGTTGTGTTCATGTTCCTTGAGGTTGTAAAGCGGGAACAACATGGAGGCTAGAAGAAGATGAGTTGCATTTTAATGCTAGGAGTATTGAAACAAGAAGTTGATGGCTGTTTCCAGTTAATTTATATTTTTCACAATCTTTTTTAAAAGTATATTTTATATATGATCCTATATGTGTATATTTAATCTTGGCCACTCTACATGGACACCAGTTAACATTTATACTATATTAGACTACATGTGATTAGAAAATGATATTTAATATGTGATAGGCCTACAAAAGAGTTTCTTACCATTGACCAAACACTGACTTTTGCCTGCCATGTTTATGCATTTATGAGTCACATTGGCAACTCTTGTTACAAAATAACATTGTTATAAATACCAGGAGGTATATGCTACTCGTCTGGGCCTGGCATGCTTTAAAAGATTGTTTTCTTGCTACAGCTAGCTAGCAAATACTAAAAGGTGCAAATAGCCTACTACTAGGAACAAAATACCAAAATACATAATTGTTTGCTGTCAGTTGTTAACACTGTTTCCATGTCTTCCGCTATGTCACGCAAACTTCGCAACTCTGCAACTCATAAATACAGTAAATACGATATTTCCGGGGAGCACAAGAAGGCAGCGTTAACCAGGTGATTAAAAAAAGTTACCTTTTCTAAAATTGTACCGACTTTTGGGTTTTTGAGTCTATAAAATGTGCCCTCCTGCAACCACAACACACCAGCAGCTTCATCTCTGCTGCAGCACTGCATCTCATCTGTTCACTTTTCACACGCTTATCACGACCTTTTCAATGTGACTTTAATATTTACTGTGTGACTTCAAATGTGGAGCAGTTTCATACCTAAGACAGAGTGATAAATGCCTATCAATATGATATGATTCTGGGCTGCGGTGCACTGTAAAATCTGAAAGGTTGATCTTGCTTAAAATAATCTTGAAAATCAATTGCCTTGAAAAAGGAAAGTAAATATAACTATTAATCTTAATTTGTTTGCTTTATATATATTTGTTAAATTTACATAAACTTTAGCTGTGAAGTTACTGCACTCAAAAATGACAAGTAGAATTGCCTAGTTCTCTCTAAGTGTTAGCAACTTCAGTAAACCAAGTTTGTCTGACTTGACTTGGCCATGACAAAGAGGATTTTAACAAAGATGAAGTTAGGAGATCTGCGAGTTCTGCTTTGTTGACATGGTTGCCAATATACAAATATGACTGACTAGTTTGCAACCGACATGGTACAGATATATTGCACGGTAAACTTGGTTAACTGAAGTTGCTAAAAATTAGAAAAACTGATTTAATTAAACTTGTCAAGTTGCAACAACTTCACAAAATTAAGTACATTTTATAACATCTTAAGTACACTTAACAATTAGATATGGTCAGCGTAGGTTAAGACTGATACTTATGTTCACTTACATTTTTTAAGGCAATCAGTTTTACAGACTGTTTTTTTTTTTTAAACTAAAAGCAGTTTGTCAGATTTTACAGTGTGGGATCTGTAATGTAAAGAAATGAAGTAGACTAGGGGAAAAACCTGAACAAATGCAAAGATTTCCAGCACTGAACCCCTAATAACCCCAGTTAATGGGAGGGATTCTCAAGGCAGATTTCACATTTCTTATTTCATCCCAAAAAAAACCCATCTATCTCCCTCCAGTCACTGTGGAGAGCCCCTGTGTGTACACACTAGCCATTCACAGTAAGACCAGGGTTAACAGGGCCTGTGCCTTTAATGACAGGAATATCTCCAGGAATTTTAATTAATTTTCCACTCTTAGCAGCTGAATCTGCGTTAATTTCCCCCTCAAGGACTTTTATAAATTTCATCATTAATAAAATCAGACATTCAATTAGTCCCAAAATCCAGATTGCCAACTGTTTCATAACAGTCCTGGTCTGATTTTCCCTTTTTTATTAGGTTGGGTGAAAAAAAAGTTAAAACTAATTTCATTAATCTAATTGTCATAACTTCGAACCATCTCTTAATTAGTTCAAATTAATATGATTAATCACAATAATGACAAAAACTCATTCAATTACAGGTTTTCAATGGCAAGTGGATGTGTTGGGGGTGATAGGGGCATAAAGGATGAGGGCGGGAAGCAGAGCTGGCTGTGAGAGACGGGATTGGTCGTGATTATTCCGATGACTGACAGGTTATCAATCATGCTGCACTTTTAATAAAGGCTGCTGGAACTTCAGTGGAAGGCCTGGCTCAGTTGTCTTCTTTCTTGTTTTATTTCCTCAAAATTCTTTGGAACACTTTTTATTCCTCCATGAAATATGACCCTTTTTTGAATGACTTGAGCTGCACATTTTAATGAAGAGAGCGGTGTGCATAAAAACAAAAACGGACTCATCCATATGTAAATAAAACGACGACAGTGCACATGCTCATCTCCATCGGCCCATTATTGCAGAAAATTGCATACGTTTAGGCGCCAGAATGATATCACTTTATTTTCATTTGTCTGAGCGTTTGCTAAAGCTGCGGATGAGTCTGCCCTGCTCTCTCTTTTCCTTTCCCTCTCTGCAGACATATGGATCTGAGAGATGCCTGCTGCGTGGCTTTCAATCAGGGCCACCGATCTAACAAAGCAGGGGAGCAGAAGCATGTCACCATTTGTCACGTGCCACTGGGGCACAAGCTGAGCAGCAGGCACACCCTCGGGTGAGTTAGGCCAGGAGGGAGTGCTGCAGCTGCCAGTCTCAGGCAGGTTCCCTCTTGTCTCATGCTGTACCCCTGGGACCAGGGGTACAGCATAGGACCACCCAAATGTCCCCAGTCAGTTTGTCTGGGACTATTTGACCTGTGATCCACCCATCTGGATGGCTGAGATGGCTGCTTAGCTTCCATCACCCTGAGGACCGAGTCTGATCATGAGGAGGCCCATCTGGGGATAGAGATCCCCCCTGGAGAGTCTGAAGACGCCCCTTCACTGTACCTCTCTAGGCTTTTCATGCATGTTACTTCAGACACTGTTGCTTTGATCCACCAGCACAGAGCAGGGGAATTCACCTGCCACCCTAGGTAAAGTCAACCAATGCCTGCTGGAGCGTTAAGCAAAGCATAGCATAGATACATATGTTATGTCTCTGTGACAGTGCTTATCATGCAGCTCAAGGGCTCCCATCCTTTACCCAATGGTTATATCTCACACAGCATTGGATCCATGTCCGATGCATATCTCGGCTGACAGCATAGTTGAAAGCCCGCAGCATGACAGACATGTAAAAGTATACATTGTATGCCCAAGTGCGTTGTACGCTGCAGCTTTTAAGTTCCTATACTCTGCAGTGGCATGTGTTTACCAGTGCATTGTTTGTCGAGCCCGGTGATTAGAGGCTATTGGAAGTGATGCAGAACCAGACAGTGAGCGGTGCCATACTTTCAGGATGCTGTGACCACATGGGGCAGCATATGGAGCTATTTCCTCTCCTCTCTCCAGGACTTTTTAGACATGTCAGTTGGGCCTTAATCATGCATTTTTCTGCATGAGGGGACAACTGGAGTATCTGTGCCGAGCTGGCTCCTGTACCCTGCGGTTCTCCACCAACACAGTCAATCAATAGTGCCCGGCACCATTGTGTACACAACACACAAACACAGACACCAGTGGAGGAAAGTAACTAAGCACATTTTCTCAAGTACTGTACTTAAATACAAATATGAAGTACTTGTACTTTATGTGAGTATTTTCTTTTAATACTGCTTTGTATTTGTAATTCATTACATTCCATATTGTACTTTCTACCACATTGCATTTATCTGACAGCTTTAGGTACTTTAGAAATTAATATTTTTTCATAAAAATAATGAGAAGAGTTTATAAATATTATGGTTTGTTATTTATCAAATTACGTAACAGTTTATAGAAGTACAGCTGCAAGGAAAAGTTGACTCATCAACCAATCGATTTCCAGATGATTAATTGAAAACTTTTCTGATAAAGATTAAATCTCTATCTTTTTCTATTAATTAATCCTTTTTTAATTAATCTTGATTTTTCTATGATTTTGAGTTTTTTGAATGTTTCTTCTTCTCTTTTTTAGTTAAATAATTTTGAGTTTTAGGGTGTGTTTTTTTCTAATTTATTATTATTTTTTTAGATATTCTGAGTTTTAGTGTGTTTTTTTTCCTCTTCCTTTTTAAATAATTTTGAGTTTTTTGGTTGTTTTGTTGTTCTGTTTAAAGATTTTTCTGCATTGTGTACCTTTACTTTGAATACTTTCAGTACATTTTTCTAATTATTTAGTTCTACGTGGGTACCATTTTCATAGCAGGACTTTTACTTGTAATAGAGTATTTTCAAAGGGTGGTATTCATATTTTCACTCAAGTAAAAGATCGAAATATTTCTTCCACCAATGGCAGGGACATACAAAGAGTTTAACTCAGTCCCATTTCGGAGCATGTGCTCATTGTGTCCATTATTCAGGCCAACATGCTTTTGACCATTTCCTTACTGTCATCATGCTTTTTAATTAGAGTGGAGTGGGAACTGGCGAATGGGGGACCATACCTCAATGGTTCAGCCTTTTCATAGACTCAGGGACAAAAGGGGCATTTTTCAAGGTCTAAACCCACCCTCCCCTCATATGCACAGCCATCTCTGAGTCCCCAGCCACCCTTGAGAGGGAAGCACAGCCTTCCATGTGCATAAAGTTGAAATAAACTGCAGTCTGTATTTTCATTGGGGAAAGTGAACCCAATTTACACGCTGCTCCATTGGAGATGAGCACTCTAGCGTACCCTAGCTGGTAATCTTGCCCAGATTCCCCCTTTGTGTCCTGCATTATTGTTGAAATAAATAACCTTTCACTGCAATCAGTGTGGGGATCTTCACTTAAATTATCGCCCCACAGATAGCTCACTCATGATCTGCTTCTATATCCATTAACTATCCGGGAAAGTGATTTATTGGTGAAGGGTAAGAAAAAAGGAATGAGGAGGAAGGCGATGGAGTCAGTTTGGTTAGACAATATTGCCCTCTACTGTTTGCAAAGTGGATTGTTTGACAGAGGGAGCCACTTTGGGAACTGCTGATACAATCTTCAACACTTATGTGCTGATGAAGTTTTGTCTTCCCACCTAAAACCAGATCATGTGAACTGTTAAGCATGACAAATTTTGATTACATTGATCAAACTAAAGGACGGACTTTTCAGACATCTGCAGATTAAAAAAAATAATAATTAAAGGGACAATCAAGCAATAAAAAACAAATCCAGATCTAGAATAAAAGATCAGAAAAGATGATACAATCCTTTGCTGAAGCTACCAAAAACACAGAGTTTAAGTACAGTTCAGATGAAAGTATGGACACAGTGCCCTCTTTTAGCAGCAATCCAAGCCAGGGCTCCAGCACCTAACCCCCCCCACCCTCCATTCCCTCCTCCGCAGTCCCTCCTTCCCCACACTCCTGTGATGTGTCGTTACACGCTCGGCTGGCTCCTCTTCCATGACAGACTGTTACTTCCTGGAGCGGAAACGCATTTGATTGTTAACATCTGGGCCATTACAATTGCAAACTAGGGCTCTGTACATCAATCAGGAAGTGATTTCAAAACAAAGAGACCGTCCTCCAATCAATCTATTGGGAAGCGGGGGCATTACATGCTCCTGTAATCCCGGCTAATTAGCGGGATAATGGGAATGAGATTTATGAATCTGCTGAGGAGAGTGGAGGTGCGAGGGCACACTCAAATTAGCAGGGATGCACGCCAGCCAGGGCTGCAATAAGGAGGATGTGCTGTTGGTTTTTATCAACTTCTTGCTGCCTGGCCACCTTTGGCTCAGTGTCACTGTGAAGGGAGCGTCACGGGCTAATGTGCAGGCACTGTTACACTACATCAAATCTCTGTGTAAAAGAGGAGTTAAACTTTGTGTTAACATTCACCAGAGGAGCCTTTTCAGTTTCTCTGTTAAACAGCTGGTATATCACAGAAAAGGAATAAAAGTAGAACATCTGAATGACCAAGATCCTCCAAAAACTGCAGACACATTAGATGCATTTTCTACTGTAGATGTTCAGCTTTGATTTCTTTCTTGTCCAATGTTTTACAAACCATGGAGAGCCTTCATCTATATATCAATTTTTTCTCATGGCACCTCTTCTTTCACATTCCACCTACCCAACACATGCACCCTTTACGCCTAAAATAACATCATGGATACTTGTTTGAATTTATTTGAACAAACTAATGAAACAAATAACACTGATATGCAACATATATGAACTAACTTCAAAATCAAATACAGCAACAGAGGGACATTCTGGAGCCGTCAGAAAGAGTGCAGTTTTATGCTATTTAAACAGAACAAATTTACAACGATAAGAAAATAAATAAATAAAGAGGTAAGAGGGAGACTCCAACATCAACATTTGAATACTTGTTTTGTTTTTCATGCCAAAACCAGCCCACACAGACATAGGCATAGATTTTAGGGTGGGCTAAGGGGACATGTCCCCCTTGATATATAGAATGTGTATTTTTACCCCACCCCAATAAAAACATTAAAGTAGCAAAGGGCTTTTATTTTTAAATTTGCTTTTTGGTTTTTGCCTTTATTCAAGTTGGAGTTGAACCCGCGGCCGCTGTCGCAAGGACACAGCCTCTATACATGGGATACCTGCTCTGTCAGGAGAGCTACTGGGCACCACAATGGCCGTTTATTTTGATGAAAACATGTTTCCACCATAAATGGATGCAGAAAAGGCACAATTTTTTATGGGAAATTCAGTGTTTGATGCTCAGATTTCTTGGGATATAACCCCCAAACCTCCATTTCATACATGTTCCCCCCATTGCTGCAAAAAATCTGCACCTTTGTACAAAGATTTGATGTTGTAAAGAGCTAATACTACAGACTGTGAATGAATATGGATATGTGTGCCAAAATTGACCAAAATCTGTTGTATCAAATAATGTCCAGTGAAGAAAATGGTCCATCCTTACAATACCCTGGGGAACTAAAGCACCGACTTCAGGAACCACTGATAAAGAGTTCACTGGTATTATGATCTTAAATGGCATGCAGCCAGGTGCCCCTGCCCTCGCTCTCTTATGCACCTTTCTTTTTTATTTTTTTACAAAGTCAGTTTTCTGTCTTTCCCTTTCTTTTATTTCTTTATTTTCTTTTTTAGAACCCAAACTTCCCTTTGTTTAGGAAATACATGGATTAAACCATTTTGCACCTTTACGGGGTGTGAGGGTCCCGTAGATTTTATAAAAAGTTCAGTCTTTTGACTGTAATTTATTCCCAAATTTTAATTTCGTCATGGAACTTATTGCTTTGTAATAAAAAAATTGCAAACAAAACTTTACTTCCAGGCTTCTCAAGTGCCCCTCTCCCATTGGGTCCCTGGGCAATCAGTCCTAATCCACCACCACACTGAAACATCCATGCATGCAGCATCCTGTTGGCTTGGTTGTCTGCAGTGCAATTTTTGTGAATAATGGATTCTGGGAGTGACCTGAGAGTTTAGAGTTATATCATCCTATTTTCACTAAACTTTCTTATCTTTCTCCAAAATGCACAAGGCAAAACACCGAAAACAGAGTCTTCTCAATTCATCCCTCTCCCAGAATTATTTATACTGGAGTGAATGGGGGAGAGAGCATGTACACTGGCTGTGTGCCACTGTGTGTGTGTGTGTGTGTGTGTGTGTGTGTGTGTGTGTGTGTGTGTGTGTGTGTGTGTGTGTGTGTGAGGCATTGCATCCCTGGAGGTGGCTGCCTCGGTGCCACCCCGAAGCCTCTTCCTCCCCAGCGGCCCCAGGCCTGACCTTGCCCGCTGGCGGGGGACATCTCCCATTAAAGCAGCGCATTGTGATAAGGCCATTTCTTTTCCTTCAGCATCCCTTTAATGTCATCCCTGAAATATGAAGTCATTAAGCGATATTAAAACAGTGCTGACAAACTAATTAACAGAAGACATTATACGGGATGGGCTCGATTAATCCGCTTTAATTGCTCTTTTAAATGGGGGCTCCAATTAAAATTAATAAAGATTTACTGGTGATCACACCAAACTACACCAAGAAGTGGTTGTCTGAAGGGCAGCCTAAAGTCAGCGGCCTCCATTCTCAAGTTGCACTCCCTATTGCTCCCTGCGCCCTCCCAGAGTGAGCCTGCCAAAACGCCCGTATCTATGAGCAGGAGATTAAACAGAGGGACTGTCCCAGTGCCCCCAGTCCCACAGCTGCTTTTGTTTCCACCTCAGGGGTGTTTGATCCTGCCTTTGTCTCTCCAGGACCCTGCTAAAGAGACATTTGCTCATTTTCTCATTAATATCACATCACACGTTGACTGTGCACAATCAGCCATGCTTTTTTTTTCAACCCACAAATGTATAAAATAGGATGTTGACAATTAGAAAAGATTTCACACGGTCCGTCTCCCTGAAGAGAGCAGCGTTGAAGAGTCCCTTAACAGCGTCTCACTTTCTACACAGAGACAAGTGCACCCCTGTGTGGAGACTTTTGCTCACAACAGTATTTCAAGCTGCATATTCAAAGGCTTAACTCTTTGAAATATGAGCAAATTGCCTTGATTTCTTTCAGAAACATGGAAAGGAGGTAATGAGTAACTTAACAAGAAATGACCCCAAAATAAGCCAGAATTCCATTAAAAAAAAAGTTGCAACCAAAAAAAAGTGAATGAAAAGTAAAAAGTACAAAAACAGAAAAGGACCTGAAAAAGTGAAATAATAATATTTTACTGTGACCTAATTTATATATATAACTCAAATAATACTAATTTTCTTAATATTTTTCCCTCATCATTTGATAACATTTAAAAAAAAAAAAAAAAAAAGCTAAGTTTAAGGTCATTTTCTTGTCATCTTTATTTTATTTTATTTTTTGGCATTTCATAGCAAATTGCTGCTCACCTTTTTTCCATGATTTTGGAAGGAATCCCATTTCAAAGGTTAAAATAGTTTTAAAGGCATCTGATTGCTGTGCAAGAAAGCTGATGTCTACCCAAGTGTTAAAATGGATAAAAGAAAAAAGTAAAATTATTGAGTAGTTTTAATTTATAAGAGTATTAATGATTGGAGAAAATGTTAAAAGCTATGTATATACATCAAAAGTATCACACTTGCACTGTGAGAGATGAATCAATTGAGGCTGGGCCGAGCTGAGCTCTGTATATTACAGCAGAAATTCACTAGATGATGCTGTTACTCTTTTCTGCTCATCGTCAGGAACTGAGAGATTAATGTAAAATCTCTTTATTTTGTCTCTTTCAGTGTGAGACTGAAAAAACAGCTTCATTAAAACTTGTATTTTTTTTTTAATAAATATGCCTTTCTACTGGGTTAAACGCATAACAAAGCAGTGTTTTTGTTTGAATTTTATGACCTCCTGTCGCCTTTTTGCTTTCCATTTCATCTTCATTACAGAGCACGCTGCGTTTTATCTGAGCCTCTCTAACCCAGAACATAATTTCATATCGCGCTGTTTAAGTTGAAGCCTTGTCAGCCAGAGGCAGTTACTAACAAACTGGAGGTATTTTCTTTGTTTTCTTTCATTATATCAGGGGTTACCAAGTCTTGTTCAGAAAATGTTACACAACAAATTAATTTGAGCGGAGCACTTTGGTTTCAACCAGAGGCATTTTAATTGAGTTGAGAATGTAAATCAATTTACTGAAGAAGACAGATCTAATTGAAAAGAAATATCTATTAAAAGATTAGTGAGGTTTATTGTCTCCAGTCTTTGTCATCAGCCAATTCAACTAATGTTTTAATTTCCTTAATGTTATCATTTCTGATGTAATTGGTGCTTGGGTGCCTAATTGGTTTTCCTATTAAATATTTGGTTTTGTGCTCTGACAAATGTAATCTCACACAGTGACAAGAAACTGTTTATAGAAGTGTTCCATGCTGCTGCGCATCTTTTATTTCAACGGCACCTTGGTGCCTTTTTTTTGTCAAAGTTTAAGGGATAGAATTACCCCTAAAATGTTCAAAATTAGCACTGATGTGCTAAATACTTAAAAATGATGTTCATTCAGAGTGAAATCTACAATTAAATTCATCACATTTAATTCAATGCTTTGATTTTTTTTCTGTTGATACTAAGCCCAAGGCATCCAAAATAGCTCATCTGTGATTTTTGTGACATCACCATACTTGTGTGTGCATGTGTGTTTGTGATCGGCGTGCTCTGAGTGGATGCCTGGAAGAAAGAGTCAACGGGTTTGTGGAATTTTGCTTCGGTGGCACAACTGCGATATGAGGTCACCTCGGGCGTTAGTCATTAGGAGGGAATGCATTGTGGCTGTTTTTAAGACATGGCGGTTGTCCGCATCCGCACGGGCCACACAATGAATGCAGGCCTTAGAAAGTTGACTTGAATTGGCTTCGGTGAACAATGTGAACAGCATAGTTTGGGGGACATTTAACAGCTGGCTGCTGGACGTGGATTAGAGGCACCTTAGGGGCTCGGCGCTGGCTCATAGTATTTTCACAGGGAGAGTTAAACATAAAAAACAAAGCATTTACCTGTTGTGTCTTCTTTAAAATATGTTAATTTGATTATTATTACCAAACAAAATCACAACACACAAGTTTTTATATTATAATTTAGTGCATCTTTAATTTCAATTATCATCCAGTACAATGTCTTTGAATGAAATATCTGAAAATGATTGTACTTTACATGATCTTTATACAAACCCATAAGTCACTTGCATTATTTTCACATGCACATTCTGTCAAGCTAAAACATAATTATAGAACATTTTGCAACATACAGCAAATGTACATTTACACAACACGCACAGCACACACGTGAAATGAATTAAAAGCAAACTAATACTGACGGTAATTGCCAAAAAAAAAAACAACTTCCAGTTCAGCTAAATCAGGCTACACTATAGTTTCATAATGATAACACTTTGTAAACGTTTTTACACACCTACAAACTCAGTAGCTCTAAATACTGAGGCAGATAATACAAGTAAACACTAAACGATAGAATAAACCACAAGAGCATTAATATTTATCAATAAATGCTTGTAGGTGAAAGTAGAACATAAAGCATTTCAGACTATAGATAGCTTATTAATATTTAAAATGATGTGTCTGTGTGTGTTTTTACAGATCTACAAAATGGTTAATTACCCAACATCTACATTTCACCTCACTAAAATGCACTACAAGAAAGGATGAAATAATACTGTCAAGTGACTAATTCCTTCACTGTTATAATTCCTCACTTCAGCCTATAAATAAGAAGATGTCTTGAACTCCTCGGGGACGTCACTGTCCAGTTTGCAGATCACCTTGTATATGGCCTTTTTCCAGGAGGGGTCTGAATCTTTGGCTGCGGAGATGGCGCTGTAAAACTCGTGCAAGGTGATCTCTGCAACCTCCAGGAATCTGTCAGGAACCTGTAAAAGAACACAAAAGTGGAAACTCATAGTCAGTCAACTTAAAACCATACTCTAATCATGAAAAAAAGTACATCATGTAATGTTGTGTTGCAAGCATACTGAGCAATTTGTCTTCAGATTTCTCAAAGTCGAAAAACATATAAAACGAAGACCTGTAGCGCAATTCTTCAAACACTCAAACTGATGAAAGGGAGCTCATCTCTTTGTTCTCTGTGCACACACACAATAAATGCAATGCTGCAATCATTAGCTTTCATTTAGAGGCCTCTTTGATTAGCTAGTCTTGTTTTCTTGAACCTAAACTAACCACTGGGATTCTACCCAGCGCTGTCAGGGTCAGTCAACAAAGCGTGATTATGAATCCCACCAAGAATATGGGAGACGCTAAAGATTAGAAATGACTTTGTTTCAGACTTGAGATGCTTAGGTTTACGTCAACTACATAATCATAACTTTAGTTTTAAACTCTGATAAAACCAAATGGATGCTGATAACCAAAGCTAATTATACAGAATCTTTTAATATTCTTTCCACGAATGGCATTTATGCAGAGAGAGTAGCACAGTAAAAATACCTTTGTATCTGGCTGGATGATAAGATTAATTTTAAGCACCATACTGACATCCTGACTAATAAACTGAGAACAATAAATGGCTTTTTATACAGAAATAAGAATTATTCCCCCTTTTAAGTAGGAAAAAAATGGTTGAATCAGTTTTTTTTTTATATCTGTTTTGGATCATGGGGATGTCATATATGAAAAAGCTGCTCCCTCTAAATTAAAATCACTGGATGCTGTATACCACTCAGCCCAAAGGTTCATAACTGGTGATGCTTACAGCACCCATCACTGCAATCTTTGTCAGAAAGCTTAGAAACAGATGCTTCCACCCAATATTTCATCTTTTTTAGCTCTGAACTCAAATAATCTTGGTATTTGGTCACAGAATAGCTTGTTGCTCCACATTCCCTTAATCAGAGCTGAAGTAGGAAAAATGTCATTCTCTTACAGCACACCTTATACACTGAATAATCTGCAAAAGAGCGTAGACACTCTTCAACCATTATGGCTGTTTAAATGCCTTCTGTTAGATCTTGTTCTACTGAGTCTAAATGTTTTTAATTATACCTCTACACCATAACATGTTAATCATCCTGTATTCTTATTTTTAGCTATTATATGTTGCTATTATTGTTTGTAGTTTGATTTTATTTCTGTTTAAACTGTTTTTTATTTCCTTGATTGTTCTTAATGTCTTTGGTCACGCTCTGCATCACTGTAAATGAGGGTCTCCCTCAATTGAATTTCCGAGTGAATGAGGTATAGATAAACATTTAGTGATGTTAAAGTTAGGGTGAGACTGGGGTGGGACCTGCAGGATCCATAAAAACATGTCAGATGCAAGGGATGCTGGGAGAAACCCGCCCTGCAGCCCTTGTTTCCCATCCACTGGCCAGTTAACACAACAGTTGTCGGCATAAGTTATTTTTCTTTCCCTTCATCTCCTGACACAAAAGCATCCCTGGGAAAGGAATGTCTTGGTCCCAAGGTAAAGAAAACGGTCCCGTCCCTTTCCCACCAAACGGCCTTCTCCCTCGGAATCCACAGCGTCTTTCTCAGCATTCCGCATCAGTAGCAATCTCAGTCTCGCTCAGGCGTACTGGTCCTCTAATCCTGAGTTGTTTTAGTGGGATTTTGCGGCTTCCTCTTCCCACAGTTTGATAAAGCATCACTCTGGAGTTTAGATAATGGCTGTAAAGGCTGGCCAGCCACAGGTGCAGTGTGACACACAGGTCAGCTGACAGGAGGGCGCATACTTCAGCAGGTTAGTAACTGCTGTAAAGATGTGTCAACTCCAATGCTTTAAAAGAATATTCGGGCATTCTGGCACGGTTAGATGAAAAGAGTGATGCCACTCTCACGTCTGCCTGCAGCTGGTTAGCTTAGCTTAGCAGAAAGACTGGAAACAGCTAGTGTGGCTTTGTCTGAAAGTAACAAAATCTACCTAACAGCATCTCTAGAGCTCCCTTAGTCACACATCGAACCTCATTTGTTTAGTCCGTGCAAAAAAGCCGGCCCTGCACACTAAGCAAATTGCTTAAGACCCCCTGGTCTAGATTGTTTTTTAACCCTTTGAAAGCTGGAGTGACATCACTTTTCTTGTGCTGCTTTCAGATGCCTTTCACAACCTGTGATCAAACCCTGATCAAATTGCTGCAATTTCTTTTAAAAACGTGTTGAAAAAGGCAGGGAGAAACTTTGTAATAAATGTTCCAAAAAAAACAACAACAACAAAATATGACATGGTATTAAGGGGGTTCTAGAGGTGCTGAAATTGGTAACTTTCAGACAGAGCATGGCTAGCTGTTTCCCACTGTTTCCAGTCTTTATGCTAAGCTAAGCTAACTGGCTGCTGCTTCATATTGAACTGACAGAAACAAGAGTGGTATCAATGCAATCTAACTGTCCACCAAATGGTGAAAAAGCATTCCTCCCAGAAATGTCAAAGTTTTGCTTTAAGATATAGTCTGACCAACATTTTTCCTCTTCTTAGATGAAAGAACGATATTGTTGGTGGATTAACCTATGAAGCAGAAATGAACAAAACTGGACTTCCAACTAAACCTCCTTTATCTGTCCCACAGTGTGCGTACAGATTGAGAGCAGTTTCACGTTTGGCAAAACATCATGAGCAAAACTCAGCTAGAATTATCTCGATGCAGCCAATACACTTTGCAACATAAAAGAGGAATGACTAATGAGTGACACTTACGTGGAAGTCATTGGCTTTATTGTAGTGCATGTTCAGTGCCCGGAACAGCTCTGAGTCTCTGCTAACTGTAATGTCTTTGACATCATTGATGCCGTCAACGATGGCCTGGCGGGCAAACTTCTCCATCTGGATGTAGTAGAACTCCCTGAAGTTACTGAACCACTTGATCAGCTGAGAGGTGATGCAGCGGTTGAACTGAGAATGCAGAGAGCAAAAATAAATGTCACTTAATGTCATCTGTAAGTATACAGCAGAAGATTTAAGGGATTTTCCTGCATACAAATGTCCTTTATTGACAATAATCTGGGAAGCTGATGTGTCTTTGAGTAAAACAATGAATCCACAGCAGCTCCAGAAATGCTTTTCTGATCTTTGTGCTCTCTGTGAGGAAAGCAAATTAAAGCATCTGCTTTAATTGTCTTTTTTGGGATAAATAAAAATTTAACCGTGTGAAACCTGGATCAACATCTCTTTTCTTGTGCTGTGCTCAGACGTCTTCTACAAGTATTTAAACCTTTGTATTAAATGAGCTAATTGGTTTGATTTTTTTAAACATGTCTGTGAGCAACTTGGCAAGACATTTCCAGCAAATAGAAGATTTAGAAATAGTTTTTTAAGCCAGGAAAAAATGTCAAAAAACTATATTTCTAATGATCATATTTATATATTTAAAGTTTTTTTTTACAGAATTATTCCAAATTTTAAGCACCTTTTTTTCAGATTGTTTTCTTATTTTTTTGTTTTGTTTTGTTTTACATTCCCTTCTTTTGTTTGTTTTGTTTGGTTGGATTTTTTTGTCTGTTTGGTTGGTTGGTTGTTGTTAATTTTCAGGTAATTTTCTTGTACTTTTTACTAATTTCTTGCTCATTTTGGGGTCATTTCATCTCAACTTGCTCATTGCCTTCTATCCATTTTTTGAAAGAAATCAAACCAATTTACTCAGGTTTCAAAGGATTAGGAATTAAATCCTTGCATTCAGAAATGTAAAAAAATAAATTAATCTTCATGCTTTTCAATTAAAAGTCAAATGGCCATCTGAAGCTTTGGCATTAGCCTCCCTCTCCATAATTGGCTGAAAATCTGCATTTAGTACCTGTAGGGCAAAATGCCACCAAATGGTCTGTCACTCTACGCGACATTAATTGCTCTGAGCTTTTCCCACCAATGTCTGGGGTGAAAAAACATCTGTCAGGGCTCTGTATTTCTAAACTCAGTCTTGACATTAGTCTTGTTATTCTATCTCCTCATCCAGAAAGACAGAAAAAAATGCCTAAGGGCTGGGCAGGCATCAAAGACGCTTCTTCTCTCTGGTGTGGTGGGTGAGAAAGCGGCAGCATAAGGACAGAAGGAAGCTTCCCTCTCATTGACTCGGGCTGATAGGATGGAATCAGACACTGGGATTAGGTGCTCTTTTGTTCAGTGCCACTTCCCACCACTGGATTGTAAGCAAGGAGGAGACGTTCGCAGGGCTGCAGCAACAGCATCCTCCCCCCTGACCCCGGGGGTCAGAGCAGATTGAGAGGCAGGGGCCCGCACTGGCTCCGAGATCCAGTGGAGAGATGTGGAAGGAGAGAAGATAGGAGAGAAGATGCAAGAGAAACTCAAGAAAATTGCAAGGCAAGGCAGGAGAGAGAGCATGAGCGGGAGCTTGTTACACAAGCAGGAAGGATGTGCTATTCATGTTAGAAAAGACTAAAAAGAAGAGATATATAGGATGAATGGGAAGAAATCACAACAGGATAAGGAGACAAGAGAGAAGACAAAAAGAGGACATAGAAGAGCCGTGACACGAGCCCAAGGCCAAAATACACAGGATGTTGTGTTTAGGGCCAGCTCATCACCGCTTGCGCTGCCGCACAAGTCTCTAATACCAACTCTGTGTTGACACTCAATAGCAATGCCTTGCCTACAGAGTCCTTTGTCACTCCATTTGCTGACTGGAGTGGCTTTTTTAAAGAGAGAATGCCCCTGTATCTCCCTCTGCCCCCAGGACATACTAGCAGCTCAGTGGCTTTGTTATTTAAACCCTCTGCGTTTTTGTTTCTCTCCTCCGACACACTGCTGATTTTTCTGTCCCGAACACACAGTGACAAGTAGATACCGGGGAGTTAAACAGCAGGACAAACAATCCTGCAGGCTGTTCGACACATTAAATAAAAAGTTAGAATTTTTTTTAATGTGTAAAAACAAAATTACCTTGACATCAGGGAAGAAGGTTTTCAGCACGTTGGAGCTGGGGTAGCGGGTGTAGAAGAACATTAGTTTTGCCTTCTTCAGATGGCTTGGGGTGAGACCCTCCTGGATGTTCACATTTACGTTAAGGCAGAAAAGCGGACAATTAAACACAACACACAGCATACAGTGCCGCGCAAAGTGATAGCAGGCCAGAGTATTGTGTTGCCTCAATCTTCAGCTAAATTGAATTTCCCTAAAGAACAGCTTGGCATTAAGCAGGGAGTCAATAATGACCCTAACATGTGCTTATTGGCAAAACAGAATTACGAATTAGATTAGGGATTTTTAATTAGAGAGCGGAGCACTTCATGCCTGGCAGTTAAGACAGCTTGTTTTGAAATGTTTGGAAAAAAAGAGCTGATTTTCAGATATAATTAAGTTGGTTTAAAGACAGCATATGTTATTTTTTTTCACTTAAAAGAAATATAACAAAAAAGCAAAAATTAGCAAAAATGTCAAATTTGGCAAAATGTGGGGGAAAAAATAAGTTACATGACATTTTTTTAATTTGTTTTGTAAAGAACATGTGGAAGACAATAATTGTAAATAATAACAAATAATGTAAAATATGCTTAACATATCTTACAACATATATTTCCTTTGTTTACAATACTAATAAATTCAATACCTTCTCAAGTTTCCCCCCTATGGCAATGAAGATGCACAGGAGCATTTCCTCTGTAGTTCACCACCACGCCTTAGGTCATAATATTTCCTTATCAGGTCACCACGCCATACATTTATTAGGGAACCCTACCTTTGAAATACGGAAGTTTGGATGAAAGATTTATGTGGCATTGTTCAAAGAGAAGCAGAGCTCTTTGCTCTGTAAAGATAGAGCGAATCCTGAGAGGCAGCACATAATATTCCTCTCTAATGCCTTTGCGACAAGAGGATCAACAAACTATTTTAGGATTATTTACTTCATACTGAGGGATAATAAAGAAATTATTTTAATAAACTTAGGCAAAGAATGTTGAAATGTAGATATTATTCAAATAATAGTGTCTGCAAAAACATTTTTTTAATGAATTAAAGAACACATTTTCCCTGAATAGAAAAACTTATCACAGAGGGATTTTCTCTGAGATCCTATGAGGCTAAAAAACAGTTATCTTGCACTCCATTTCAATCGTGTACTACTGACAAAGGTATCCAACAACAAATGCTCAAGACAAGAGCTCAAGTGTTATGGTTGGGAGGCACTTTTGGTTTCCACCAGCACTCAGATGTGACCTTTTAGATGCACCCCTATCACTCTGATGATGGAGAAATAGATCCTGCACCTTTTCAAGTCTGGAAAAAACGACGCTTCCTGAAACAGAAACCGATGCTTTCTCTGCCTTTGAAAAATTGGCTTTTGTTCCTGGCAATTCTTATCAAAGCCTTGTATTCCTTTTTATTTGTCTTTTTCAAAACTTAAAGTCATTACTCTGCTCAGATTAAAGAAGACGCTATAATTTTCTATGGGGTTAGCAAGATCAAAGAAAAAATTCTCCTTGAAGTTTGTTACTGGAACTGCCCATGCTGCAATGAACCTCAACCAGCCATTGTTCAAATGCAGGAGCTGGAATATAGGGAGTTTGTATAAAATAAAAAGGTAAATACAGAATATATAAGATATTATCAAACATACCTTGCTGTAAGGGGAATAGTAACATGACGTCGAGGTTTTCACTGCAAATTTGTGCAAGTGGATTTTTTTAAGTCCTGAGTAATTAAATGCATAATAAAATGTATGCATCCTATAATAGCTGTTTTATATTTACACAAAAAAATCATGTTTTTTTGCATCACTGCACTTACATGTATAAAAACACGCATCTGCCTATTTCTTCAATTTTTTATCATCATCATTTAACAATAAAGTTCTAAATCCTGCATCAGGTAAAGGCAAAAAAGCAAAGCTGCTAAGCATTTCTTTTATGTGAAAGGATATGTTGAGTGACATGTAGGGGTTTCGTTCAGCCATGCTCTGCAGTTCACCGCACTCGATCTTGACGTGAGGGAGACACAGATTGTCGACCGTCACTGCCCCCAAGGCAGAGGGACGGGGGTGGTGGCCAAGGTGGCTGGAGGTCACCTTGGACCTCATGGCGATGGTGTCCCAGGGCAGGTCCACTGAATCTGGGGAGGTCCTGTCCATCGATGGGGGCATGCAAGGGAGACCCCCGAAGTTGGAATGGGGCCCATACTTAAGGAGGTGCTCTAGGATCTGACTGTCATGCAGAGGGGTGCTGTAATTGAACTGAAATGGTGTCTGGTGCACAGGATAGGGCCTCTTCACTGTCGGGGTGCTCAGAGGGGGCACAGCTGGCTTGCGGACCACCAGTGACAGCGCCTCTGTCTGGTCCTGAGGGCTTTGAGCCTCGGAGCTTTCATAATACTCCAAAGAGCGGGGTTTCACTGCGGCCTCCTCGGCCTGGGGCTGTTCCTGGGCGGAGCCGGCCTGCTGACTCTTCCTGTCTGCACCCACGCTGATCTCTGGAGATGAGCACATGCGCTGCTGAGGGGACAGGTCCAGCCCTGTGGAGGACACCTTCTTGAACACCCTGTCCACACAGTCATTCACGGCCCTGGAGAGCTCCTGCTTCAGAGTCTCCTGCAGGTTCTGACTTTCTCTCTGGTGCACCAGATAACCAACTACTTTCATTCGGTCCTTACACTCTGCACTCACTCTGCTGTTCTTCCTTTCAAAGTCATCTTCAGCGCTTACGTAGAGTGACTCTGTGCTTTCTCCCAGGGTGTCGTGCTCAACTTCGGTCTCATCTCTGTCATTGTGTTCGGGGTCTTCCTGATTGTATACTTGAAGGAACTTTTCCTGGAGCTGACGCAGCAGCCTCTGCATGCTGTGGAGCTGCTCTTTCAGCTTGTGACACTCCTCGTCTTTGGTGTTGCAGTTATCAGTATTGCTGCTTGCTGATCTTCTGGTTGCCGGTCCTCCAACACTGTGTTCCTGATGCTGAGGCAGCCGCTGCTTACGTTTGTTCTCTCTGTACGCCTCTCTGGCCTCTCTGGTGTCTCTGGCATCTGTGTCAGACTTCTCACTGTCTCCATGCTGCCTGCTGTTGGGAGAGCCTGCCATGACCCTGATAATGTTCTCCACTCTGGCCCTCTTGGCCTGCATGTGGTCAGTGATGGGATGCTCCCCCTCTGGGCTGGCTCCTGTAGAAACGTGACCACTGGGAGAGGAAGCTTCCACCGTGCTGTCCTTCGAGGAGACACTGCACTGGTCCTCCTGGCCAGAGTCAGCTGCAGTGGTGCTGGAAAGGTAGAAATGGCTTTCATCTAGTGTCCTCTTGTTGTGGATTGTCTTGCGGAGGAGCTGGGAGATGATGGATCCGCTGGAGTATGAGGCCAGAGGCTCGTCATACATGTTTCTACGGAAGCAAGGCAGCATGACATCAGGTTTGTCGTCCTCCAGGCAGCCTTCACTGGAGCTGTGCATGTTCTGGTCGGGAAGACTGAGGTTCATGCTCACTGAGAAAACTGGCTTCGGCTGCACACGTTGCACAATCAGTTACGTGAAATTCAAGAATCTGAAAGCACAGAATAAAAACAAACAAAGTTAAAATAACTAATAATAACACATATTTCAAAATATGATAATAATGTAAAGCCCTTTAATGTTTTTGTTATCCTGTTTCATTTTTTATACAGCTCATTGCATCTTTTACAATTTAAAGTAAAATAGAAATATCTCTCTCTCTCTGTCTATTATTGCATTTAAATAAACAGTTATGAAAACATGCAATGTCACTTTATGTTTTACTTGGCAAATATATTTTAAAGCCATTTGCAAAGCAATCAGATTTATCTTATAGATAGACCTTCACAGGTAATTCTATCATTTTGTTTGGAAAACCTGAAATTACATTTGTGATTGCAATATGTCTCGATTAAAAGCAAATGTAGAATTGCAGTTACATATTATATACAATCAAAGCACCCTATATTATTGGCAAGATCCTCAGTTCTGTAGAATAAAAAAGAAGATGAAGAAGAAATCCTTGATCTTAAGCAATAACGGAGTGCGCTCCTTTGTGTCATTTCATCTTAGGGGTTGTAATAATGGATAACACAAAGGATAAAAAGAACAACTCTAATATATCATGCCCAGCTTCTGAAAGACATAGACCACGCAACAGCTCTGTGTATACATTATTTACAAAAGAAAAATATCATGAAAACCTCTTCATTTTTCTCTGATTTTCATCTTAAGGAATGATCAAGAGATGATCTTCGGTGGAAAAAAGCAAAAAGTTCAAAATCCCTAAATCTGTTGTCACAGGCTTCATTCTTTTAAGGTGTTTATTTTAGAATATTTTTAGTTCTGTAACATGTTAACTCACACAATGGGCTTTGTTGAATCAATTACAAATACGTCTGTACATACGAATGAACAGATAAAAAGAGCAGTTTCTATCTTTTATGTCTACATTCGACAATAAATTCTGTTTCAGCACCGTTTATGTTTCACTTTCTTATTGTAATATGATTTAACATTCTGCCAGAAAGACCTTACTCCTGAAGTAGAATATGTAAAAACGAGCAGACTCACTTATCCCAAAAAGCAAAGTTTGACATAATTTAATTCTTCTATTATTTGTGAGAAAGCAATTTCTCCACTTACACCTACAACTGATACTGCCTACTGAACATAACGGTTACAATCAATTTTCACATTTTTTGTAACATAATAAATAATTTATATATGAAACTTTACAAATTATACATAATCTAAATGTGCAAACTTTTTTTTGAAGTTATAAAGACTGAAACTTTCACTTAATAGTCTTAAACAACTCAATTAGACACTCACCAAACGTTATTATAGTTGTCAGCTGTCTTGTAAAAAGCATGCATGAGTGTGTCAAAAAGCACTTCTCGTGAAAAACCACCAAACTGAGGTTCATGCAGTTGCACTTGCACTTTGTCACACTCCTACAGAGCTGCAGTTTTAACCACGGTTCACAGACACAGAGTGAGCGGCGGTGTTGGGACCTTACCTGTTGCGCCGGGACGTGCTGCCGTGCTGATGGCCTGCGCACACTGCGAGTTGGGCAGCAGGAGAGACGAGGAATCAGGCAGAGCTGGGGCGTGGCCATGTGAAAGCAATGAGGTGGTACATCACCCACATAATGTCAAGAGGAGGAAAGTGTTTGCAAGGTGCTGAAATGATACTTATAATGGTTAAAAAGTGGGTTTCACGACTAAAGGATTAAAGCCTACTGAGTTACCAAAAATAACAATGGCTAAGGCTACTTGGAAATATGCGTGCTATTAATATTCAGAGAGAAATAATGATGATTCATCTGTAACTGGAAAATGTATGTATGCATATGTAAATATGATTAAGGCATAGGCGTACATTTTGGGAAGAACGCGGTGGACACGTCCCTCCTCAATATTTAAAACATGTACAGTAAAAACATAAAAGTAGCTAGCAGAAGACTTTTTACTTTGATGTGATTAAAGATTCTTGCACACTATAATTGATGCAGAAAAAGCACAATTTCGTGCATAAAAATCAGCTGAATAGAGAAAATTAAGAAGTTTCCCTGCCATTTCATATGTGCCACTACCAATGTTGAAACGAAACCTACACCCTTGGATGTAAGCATATATAAATTAATATAAAATACTCTATTGCACTTCTTAAATCAGTGAATAATTTTATTTGTCTCCAAATTAGCCTAATAATTGGTGGCCCTCGAGTGAAACAGACAGGATTAACCACAAAGCACACCAAAACACAAAGAAGAAAAGAGTGAAAACTAAAGGAGCCAACACATGCTTAATGCCATATTTTGTGAATTAAAAAATCCTTTGCTATAGCCTATATTCCCTTATTCTCTCATATCTTTAAAGTTATAGGCTTAGCCCGGACTTCAGTGTTTTGTTTTGGTTTTTTTTTAAACATTTTTAATGAACGTGATTCATTTTTCCTTTTTTTTACTTTTCAGATTAATTATGAATTATGATGAGAAAGATATTAGTACTTGGAGGAATTAGAATTAATTGAGGACAGAACATTTTACAAATGCCATTATCAAAAATATAGATATATTTCAATAGAGTTGTAAAACTAGTTAAATGTATGTGATTATGTTAACAGCTGCAGAATGTAAAAAAAAAAAAACAAACATATATTCAAGTAACAGAATGACAGATATTATTTCTAGGGCTTTATCATTACTCGCCGTATTCTCGTTTTTGGAAGAAAAAAAACGTGTGTGTGTATATATATATATATATAATATACATATATATATTTAGATCATGTTTCTATATCATGTTATCTTATGCTCTCTTATATTTATTATCTTATATCTATTTATCTTTGCACAATATTTATACTGTAATGTGATTTGTAGATCTCAGTAGCCAGTGGTTACAGGAGGAGTACAGGAGGTCAGAGGGGACCTCAGTGAGGACTCCCCCTCCTCCCCCCCTGTGCTCGGAGCACTTGGTTTATCCCACACTACTTCCTCGCCTCTTGCTCGTCGGTGTGACCGGAGTTCCCTTCCGCTGACAGGCTGCTGTCACACAGCCACCATGTTATCCCATTCCCGGTGTCTCACCAGGAATTTCGGCCGTTCCCTCTCTGCAATCCGCCAGGTAGGCGACCAGCTAATAAAATGTTACTGCTCGCCGCTCGCGACAGGAGTCCTCGCTGTCTCTGTGGGCGAAGGCACAGCTTCAGCTCTATCAGAGCTAGCATTAGCATTAGCTGTAGGCCACGGTCAGGCCGTAACATTGTAAGCCAAGGACAGTCTGACACTTAACTTCACAAGTCTTTGCTGCAGTCGGTGTCAAAGTTTAAAGCAGTCCTCTCTGTGCTAAGTTGGCATCACATTTTGACATGAACGTTAAAGGTGTTTGACCTAACAGGAAGTAGCTTGTCCATGTTCGTGGTCAGTTAATTCAAAGTTGTCCAGTAGTATTTTGCTAGCTAGCAAGAACATGCTAGCCACTCTAAGCTAAATGAACGGGTAGCTTAGCTAGATGCTCGTAGCTGCCACGCTGAGGTCATACTGTGGTTAATGAGAGAAAACTAAGCCTAGTTAAGCCAATGTAGTGAAAGTCTTATGTTAATGTTGTTCTAGTGTACAGTGTAACATCCTGTCGCTGCATTTCAAGCGAAATAAACAAAGTAAAATGTCAGCAAAGTCCTGTTTAGTGTCTAATTGTCAGCTTGTCATTCAGATTAGCACTTGATCATTGAGCTTTAATGCAGCTACTTACTTACAACTACCAAAATATACTTTATGCTTTTGTTGTTGCAGTTCTTTTGAAAAACTAGTACACAAGCCACCTGTTTGTCAGTTACATTTATCGATTATGTCAAAGGTCATCTTCAAGCGCGTAGAAGTGACCTTTGACCGACAGCACTGACATGTTGTTGACTCCATAGCTATTTATATACAATCCCAACTGCTGTCTTTTATCATTTTAAGACATAACATTAGCTATTGACCTTGATGTCTTTGCTAACCAACTCATGGGTGCATATTCTTCTAGACATTTTATGCTTGAGAAACTTTGGAGAGTGACTTGTTTTCACAATGCTTAACATTTAAAAATCTGAATATGCATTGTAATGGCTAACCATATCTTGTCACAGGGGAATAATGCATTAGCTCGTCGGGCAACGGCAGGTATGTGTGGTTGCTGTTTCAAGCATGAAGTGTAAAATCCTATCTTTGCATTGGGATAGTCCTGTGGCAAGAAATTATTAACTCATTGACTGTGACTGTTTTCTTACAGCTCTATCTGCGAGCCATTCTATCACTTTGAACAACAATGTGTAAGTACATTAACCCTTAAGAACACTGAACAATCCACAAGCAACGTTACTATCAGAATTTAAGTACAACGTTCACAGCATAGATTTGATGAATGACATGGACAGTCTTCAAGCCGTCAGTCATCAACACTGGCTCCCAAAGTGTCGTAAATTTGCCATCATGCATGCACTGTCATTAATCTATGTCCCAGTTATCAGTATATAGCATATACTGTTCCATACACACAAATCAAATCAGAAATGAGCAATTTTGTTGCACTCTTGGATGATAATTTGAAGTAATTATGGGGAATTTTATGACTTATCTGATGTTGTTTAATTTACTTAATATGTTTTTTTTTCTTATTGGTTTGTTGTTTTGTTTTTTTTTTGTTTGTTTGTTTGTTTTTTCAGAAAACCTAATCCCCGGTCCAGCGTCTTCCAAATCCAGTACTTCAGGACGTCTGCAGCCTACAGTATGTTTGAGCCCGCGTGCCTTTTGGTTCTACACTTGTCTGAATATTAAGCACAAACATTCTTGTGTAGAGTAAAGAAATGCATCTCCCTTGACTTGTCTTGGTTCTCTAGGAGATGAAGTCGTCACAGTCAAGACCCCTGCGTTTGCAGAATCTGTCACAGAGGGGGACGTGAGGTGGGAGAAAGGTAACTCCTTTTTTATTAACTAACATATAGAAATTATTTTTGAAACAGACACTAGCACATTTTTAACCAGACTAAACAAAAGGTAATATGTTTGCATATAAAACTAAAGCTTTCTTCTTACAGCTGTCGGAGACACTGTCTCTGAGGACGAGGTGGTGTGCGAAATTGAGACTGACAAGGTAAAACTATGTAAATGTCATACAAATTCACCATGTTTGTGATTCTAGTAGTTTAAGGGCTTTGCCCACAAAAGTGAAATCCTTTCAGAGTGTGTGGCACAACATAAATCAAAGTATTGGCGGATGTTGTTCTTTTCCCAAAATAGCTGTCCCATTTACTTTTTAAAAACTCATATTTGTGGTCATTACTAAAATGTCTCATTTTCTCCTGTTTTTTAATATATTTTTTAAAATAAAACTGTTACAAAGACATTGACCTGGTCATAATGGTTAAGCTTGCGCTTAAATAAATGCCTGCAGTCGTTACACTGGCACCAGCCAAATCACAACATATCTCTATTTACAAAATGTCCTAGAACTATTTACATTTTTAACCTTGTGATGGTTTTGACTGGTTTTGATGGTTTTTATTCTTTTTCCTGCTATTAGACATCAGTGCAGGTTCCCTCTCCTGCTGCTGGAGTGATTGAGGAGCTTTTGGTCCCTGATGGAGGGAAGGTGGAGGGAGGAACTCCACTCTTCAAGCTTCGAAAAGGAGGTCTTAAATATTGAATTTTCATTAAAAATGTATTTATTTTCATATGTTTGGGATAATGTACAGCCAGCAAGACATTATTGCAACATATTTGTTAACATATTTCTCCACTATACTAGAAAAGAAACTGAAAGTAATTTTATTGAGTCCTCTGGTGTCTATGATCAGAACTGAGTCAATAGCAACCGTCTGCTATTCAAAAATAAAAGGCAGTAGAATGCTGTAAATGACTAATCAAAATCGAGTATTCAACAAAGCCATATTATTTTATATGCTGACCGATCCTAACTGTTCACCTCTGTGTCTTTAGCTGGTGCTCCCAAAGCTGCAGAGGCTCCAAAAGCTGAGGCGCCGGCCGCCGCCGCCCCTCCACCACCTTCTGCTGCTCCTCCTCCCCCGCCCCCTCCACCCCCCTCAGCTGTGGGCCCCATTCCCACCACTATGCCCCCTGTGCCACCTGTGCCAGCACATGCTATGGACACCAAACCAGGTTAGTTGTCATGAGACAGACGGCCTGTGTCATGTGAGAACTGTTTTGCTTGACATCTGCGCTCTTGACCTCTAGCTTACATGATTATTCATTGTAGGCAGCGGCTTTCACCGTTCCCACTAAACTGATGTGTAGAGATATTAACTGCTTCTTTATGTCTTCCTCATAGTTTCAGCCATCAAGCCCACCGCTGCTGCAGCTGCACCAGCAGCTCCAGCTGAGGGAGTGGCTAAAGGAGCCAGGACAGAGAGCAGGGTAAAATGCAAAAATCACACCTAATTAACGTTTGGAGTATCTAAACACTTTTGGATTTGGTCTAGTTGAGTGGAGTAGCTAAGAGTTGAGAACTGTTTACAGAATCTGCTTATTCGTTTTTTTCATTTTAGGTTAAGATGAACCGCATGAGACTGAGAATTGCCCAGAGACTGAAGGAAGCCCAAAACACCTGCGCTATGCTGACTACGTTTAATGAGGTCGACATGAGGTAGGAAACTCTAAATTAGTTGACCTACATTGTTAAGCCCTCAGTGCTATTTTAGATATTTAATGTGAAATGTGATTTTATGTGAAAATGCATACAAGAAGAAAAAATTGAAGGAAAAAGACAGACCTTATAGTAGCTTTGTCAAAATATCGATTTAACGATACATATTGAATCTGAATATTGGAAACAGTCTCAATACTCAGTTTCCACAGTATCACTACACAGGTACCAGCTGCACTTTCTCCCTCTCTCCTATTGTTAATTTTTACTACATTTATTCTGCTGTTCTCTGCTACTAACCAAGAAAAGAAGTCATCATTGTCATGTTATAGCTGTGTTGTATTTATAATTTAGTTTTTTTAATTAAATTTTATGACCTCAGTGTCAGTTTTCCCCGTTGTATCAAAAATCTTATCAATTATTGATATTTTTCAAAGTGTTGAATCAAAGTTAGAAATTCCAGAAATGTGACAACAAAACCTTGTAGAGTGTAGGCAGTATGTGTCCAGTCCACATACTGTATGTATATCCTTTTTAAAAGCCAAAACAACACTTGCACAAATGGTTATAGATTGGAATCTGCCCAATAGGAAAAGCTTTTTGAAACCCGATATCCTCTTAAACACTGGAATGTAAATATTTGGTCGTAATGCCATCTAAAACGAAGATAAGAATTGTTAAAACAGGTTTTATTAATTTACAAGGAAATGTTATTGTCTGCACTTGCCCCCCTGTGCTGAAGAGGACACTTTGAGGATTTCTTTTCCCCGCAAATGTGTGGTGTCGGCTTTCGGCTATTCAGGGTTTTCTATGTATCCTAATTAGATTGACATTGACGGTCTGGAGGAAGACTTCCCATGTTAGGGCTCATCTGGAGCCGAAGGAGCTAGTCAGAGCAGGAGGCTGGAGCATCTGTAGGGGCCCACAGAGACCTGCGCTCTGAGTGGAAGAGCAGCCTCAACCGATATGGGCTTTTATGACAGCCCAATAAGATTTACAGGCTCTAGAAAGTGAAGATTTTTATCGCTTCTTCTCTCCTTTCTCGGAGAGTCTGTGTCTTGGGAGGGGCTAATTATGTTAGCGGAGAAACCCTAGAGCTTCAACAGGGTTAGAGACAGGAAAACAAACAATTAAAAAGAGAGATACAGGAGAAAAATGAGCAATGATGAAACGATTAGCGGGCCAATTTCAATCGCTTTAATTTACCACGATCTGCAACAGCATTCAATATAAAGGCATAGTTGGTTTTCCTTTGAAAGTGATGTTAGCTTTATGACCTGTATCTCTCTTAACATAATTACAATATTTGAAAAAGTAATTTCACAGAGTTTCTAATTTCTGTTTCTAGTATATCTTTGGTAAGTTTAGTACACCTTAAAAGTATACTATGTAGGAATTGTCAGCTACTGTTTGAAAACAGTATGAAAAGTAAAACCTAATCCCAACTTTTTACACTTGGTGTTTCACCTTGCTATATTTGGGGTTTTTTGGAGCTGTGTCCACAATCTCTATAGCTTTCTCTTGGATGGGTACTGCTTACAGTCTGGCACCTGTTAGCTACCTTTTTATAAAGCGCCCTGAACACAGCAAAATGAGAAGAGAATGAGAAAATACAAGCAGAGGGCAAAGTCTCTGCAGATAAATACACTGCCAGACACCTCCAGAGGGTCATACGTGATGAATGAGAGGAATTACTTTTGTCTTGAGTCTATACATTTTGAAAATAATATTTTTTTAAGGTTTCCATTTAAGTGTGCAATGACCCATTTCAAGCAAAAAAAAGAAATGATTTAAGCTAATAAATGCAAGTTTTTAATGAGCATTTATGAACGAACTTGTACTAATTGTTGCACGACAAAACAGTTACCAGCTCGGTTAATCTGTCCGAAGCTTTTGTCTAATAAGCGCATGTATTGGCCTACTGAATTTGAGTGATTCAGAGTCGCAGACATGACAGACGCCTTGAATATAAAGTGTTTTTTAATGATAAAAATCCATTTCACTAAAGTAATTGTTAAATAATTTCCTTAATATGCACATCTGTACCTTCTAGGTATGAATGTGTATTCAATTCTTTCTAAACACGTAGGCTCCCTGATATTTTTTCTTCTAGTAAAATTTCCTCCGTTAATGTCATAACTGCTTGTTGCCTTAATCCTAAACTGTTAGCTGATGTATGCATTTTTTTCCCCGACAGCAACATCACAGAGATGAGGAAGTCTTACAAAGACGCCTTCCTGAAAAAGCACAACATCAAGTTGGGCTTCATGTCTGCATTCGTGAAGGCTGCTGCCTACGCTCTGACTGACCAACCTGCTGTCAATGCCGGTATAGATTTCACCTTAAAAGACTGCGAAATCTCACTTTGTGGTGTCAGTATGACTGTATCTTTGCACGTATGGGCACAAGTGACTGCAAGTGTGTGTGGTGAAGAAAACGATTTAAGTTTCACTATATCTCACTGCCAAACCTCAAAACCAGCACTAACTTATTTACTGCCTTTAGACCACCCTGACCTATTTAGATATATACCACAATGAAGCGGGGGGGGTCTGAATAAATAGTCTGTGGGTTTCACCCTCCACCGGTTACAGAAAATGGCACACGTAAAAAGAAATTAATCTTGATGGAAATGTATTGAAGATTTACAGTTAACTTGTTCACAAACTGGTTCCGTTTACGGTGTTCATGCTTTCTTTGTGTTTTCAGTCATTGATGACACAACCAAAGAGATTGTGTACAGGGACTACGTCGACATCAGCGTGGCTGTGGCCACGCCAAAGGTGAGACAAGTGCATTATATTGTAATACTTAGTGTAAGTGCTTGACAGCCCACTTGTCTCTAATGTGAAGGGCAGGAAAATTCAGCATGTGTCTTCTCTCTCAGGGTCTGGTGGTTCCTGTAATCCGAAGCGTAGAGGGAATGAATTTTGCCGATATTGAGAAGGCCATCAATTTGTTGGGAGAAAAGGTAATGTTTTATTGTGTGTGTTATGATACACTTTAGGTAGGGATGGGTATTATATTAATACTTTATTGATGAGACTAGATATAGTCTCAGATTGTGGATATGGTAATATCTTAAATGTTGTCTTTTCCTGTTTTAAAAGGCTGCGTTACAGTAAAGTGATGTAATTTTCTGAATTTACCAGACATTTCTGTTTTATTATTTCCCTTTACCCACTTAATACACTATTGTGATAATAACCCTACAATATTGCAGCAATAAAGATATCGAGGTATTTGGTCAAAAATATAGTGATGCGACTTTTGAGTTGTGTGTTTGTCATAGATTGACTCTTTTATGCTGAACGTTGGATATGTACACAATACTCTGCGTTTATTAGGCCTGTAATTGGACATATTTTATGAAATCTTACAAATACGGACAAAACCGAGCAGTTCAACCAGAAATCATAGGGGCTATGTAGTGTGCTTCAAGTGAGACACGACTGTAGGAGACAACAAAATCATTTAAAAAACAGCAGAATGGAACAAATCAGTAAAATAATGAGAAGAATTCTCCATCTTTATTTTGCAGTGTTTATAATGGCCTCACAGGACACCGTTGTCTATCACGCTTCCTCTGTTAAAAAGTACATTATTATGACCTCCTCTTTCGACACCATGTTGTTTTTTGTCAGAAACTTTTGACTGCCCTCTAGTGCCATCTGCTTGCTTTATTTGTTAAGTATGAGGGCGTCGCTCACATTAAAGGGCACATATCTATTTCTGTATGTAAAGGGGATTACTGATTACTGTTTATTTAAAAAGAAAATTAATTGTGTAATATTTGGTGAAAGTACCAATACTTGACCCAACAATATTGCTGCAATATTGATATCAAAGTATTAGGTCAACAATATTGTGATATTTGATTTTCTTTATATCATCCAGACCTAATTTTAAGTTTGTCATAATTGCTCATTCTGTGTTTTTTTTTACAGTAGTTGTGAAAGGTTCTTAATTGTGGATGTGTTTTTGCAGGCCCGTAAGAATGAGCTGGCTGTTGAGGACATGGACGGAGGAACCTTCACCATCAGCAACGGTGGCGTGTTTGGGTCCATGTTCGGCACACCTATTATCAATCCACCACAGTCTGCCATTTTAGGCATGCACGGCATCTTTGACAGGCCTGTTGCAGTCGGTGGCAAGGTTTGTTTCCTCAGTGTTAAACATTCAAATACAGAAAGATAAAAAAAACAGAATGTATTGACCGATAAAACGATCACATATGGAAAATGAATGTGAAAACTAATTAAATAACTTACTGGGTTTGGCTTGTTAAATCTCTGCCATTCTTACAGCTTTTGTCTGGCCAGTTATTAAGTGTTAACTGGTTTTAATCTTGCACGCATTGACTCTTTTTCTCTCGCTCAGGTGGAGATCCGTCCCATGATGTATGTCGCCCTGACGTACGACCATCGCCTGATCGATGGAAGAGAGGCCGTCACTTTCTTGCGCAAGATCAAGTCAGTGGTAGAGGACCCCAGGGTGCTGCTCCTTGACATGTAAATCCTTGTGAACTCCAGGCCCAACCAAACAAACCACCCTACACAAACAGTGGCTGTACTCACCTGATGAACATTACCGTAACTGCAGTTGATGTATTGTTGTATTGGTAAACTAGAAAAAGAAGGGATTTTTGGGGAACAGTTGAGTTGTGCGATGGACATTTGTGGGGCTGGCAGAGGTAAATGGCTTGGTGCTGTTGTGGAGAAATGTCGGGGTCTGGGGTTTCTGTGGTGCTGGTCTTTAGATCAAAAAAATATATATTCTATTACTCATGCGCCATATGTCATTTTCTACATACAAATGGAAAGCTTTCAGCCAATTGTGAGATGAATGACAAACATAGATAAACTGCATAGTGTCATTTCATTATTTTGGTTGAGAGAAGAACAATGAACACACATTGGGCCAGAAACCAAGAAACACTATGTTCTAAAATGTTCAGACTGAGAATTTATGCCATCTGTTTCACACAAATGAGGAAAGTTCTCTTTATGCTGTGTAAGAAAGACTATTTAAGAAAAAAGAAAGTTTTAAACAATAAAAGCTACATGACTCGACTGTAGTTTTTGTTTTTGATTTTTTTTTTTTGTCATTTCATACAGATAGTCTGGGTAGCTAAATTTAATAGAGCTGGGGCATTGATGGCTTAAAAGGTGGTTCTTCCACACAGTGCGAAGATGGGTGAAAGATTATAATATTAATACAAAAAAAAGACTTTGTTTTCTTGTTAACCTCCATCCAGTACATTCCTTAGCTTCCTTGTCAGACTCTAGCCCGTTTCTCCAAAACTGGGATTTTGACTGACACCTACTGTGTGTAATACACTGACTATTGATAGGTACTCGATACAACCCCAATTCGCAAAATCCGAACCATCCCTACGCAAAAAGTCCCACCCTACAGTGATCTATTTTAAATGGTCATGCATATCCTGTTGAGCAGTTATGACACACAGAGGCCTCAAAAGATAAATGGATCAGTAAAAGGGGAACAATTTATTGCGTAATATCATTGTTCGTATACAATATTTAATGGTAGACAATCCAAACATTTGTAATTGTCAGAAATTTAGGCTTAAGTGGCATCAGTTTGCATGCGTAGTTTATAATATGCCTGTATACTATAAAATTTAGATATACCAAAATTGCATCAAAGATAAAATTCCCATCATATCTGAGTTTTGGAGGTAAAATAAATCCATTTGTTTCATGTTTTGGAAGGGACATGGTTTACCAGTTTTGTTCAAGTTTCAGTTTTTATTGTCATTTTTCTTTGGGAAGCACAAAATGCAAAGAAAACCAGGGATCTGGTACTGCATTCATTTTGACCACTTGAGGATTCAGCGCTTGAACTTCAATTCCAGTGCAGGACTGAGGTGCAGCAGCTGCACCTCAGTCCTAGCAGCTCAGAGCTTTCCAGGAAACACTGCTGAAGAAGGGATGACACTTGATGTCACTCACGCCTCCACCTCCAGAACCCAAGCGGTAGCCAGCATCAAACTGAAGTAACTGTGGAGCAGCAGAATGGAGAGAGGAGATACTGTAAGATAAAATCACAGTGTGTGTGTGTGTGTGTGTGTAGGATTTAATGATGATGAACACAATGTTTTGAAGAGAAGCCCTGCATGTGTTTCCAGCCTTAAATCTAACCTCAGTGAGCAGAGACGCAGCTGCAGCGCTCAGGTGGTTGGGGATGATCAGCTGGGTGTGAGAGTGGATTCCTGCAGGGTGGAGCTGCCACAGAGGCTGGAGGCACAGTGAGCAGACACAAAACCATGACCCAGTGCCAGAGTTTACAGGTGTGGTGCAAAATGACAATGTTGCAGGCTTTACTCTGTTAAAAAACCTCACGCTTATAAAGCCTTTGCTTACCATTCCTGTTAGGAGTTCAAACAGCAAAGACCCGAGACTCCACCAATCACAAGCCTCTGTGACCCTGGACACGCCACCAATCTCTGTCAACATACAATCAGGTGAGTTCAGTTGTATTCTTGTGCAACATTTTTTGTTCGTTCATTTTGATGTCAATGTGCAGCACTTGATCTCTTAGTCAGAGTAACGTGGACCAGCTTAATCTTGCCACTAGGTGGCAGATTACACTAAGAAACAGCCACTGTTTTCAGATTACAGTAACAGGCCAGTCACCAGGAATTATGGACAGGGGGACAAAATTTTACAATTTGGGCCCCTCATTCACACATACTTCAGCATCACCACCTACCGCTGGCTTTAATGCAAAGAAAACAAAATTTCAAATGAGTTCTTGAGATGAATGATGAATGAGAGTCTAAATCTATTTCCAAATCCAGTCTTATAGACCCACCCAGGCCATGATCCGCTTTACATACATATTGCCAATATGATTACAAATCACAAAAGATCAAGTCAGTTATTTCAAAACATAGAAAACTTAAAAAAAAAAAATAAGACTGTGATAATTATATTCCTCATTTTAACGCCCTAAGAACAATTGGAGATAAGTAAAATCACACACTGATTTTATGAAATTACACCAAGAAATTAAATGATACAATTAAATCATGAGTGAATAAACACATGTACTTACGTCTATCACCATTTCCAAAGTTAGAGTGTTTATAATGTGTTAACAATTTCAAGACTATTTAGGTACCCCAGTATGCAAATATATATATATTTAAATACAACATTTTTAAAATTGGCAATGCCACTTTTTCCCTTCCCAAAATCTATGAACTCCTTGATAACGAGCCCATCATTTTAATCAGCTGTGATGCAGCAGGGAGAGGGCTGAAACATGCAGGACTTGTGGTACTTGAGGAGAGTTTTGGGAAACGCTGGTGCAGAGAGTAAGATGTAGTGGCATCGATCGCCGCGGTTGCACTTTTACTGTATGCCAAGTGTGTATACTCAACTGGCTTTACTTGGGGGGCACTTTTGCAAAATGACAGGGGGCCTGGGGTCATTTGCAGCACTTACATGTTTCTAGGATTTTAGGACATTTTTTTCAATAAACAAGCTCTATTTTAATGCTGTGTCATGCACTCTGGCACCTTATGTATACTAAAAGTACAAAAACATTGTCTGTGCCCTCTTTGACCCCCCTGAACAGAAATGCATATTTTTTACCTGGAGCACAGTACATCTGTTCCATGGCTTTGGAGCTGATCTCTGACTGAACCTCACTCCACTGTCCGAAAAAAGTCAAACACACCTTTCCTGTGAAAACATTATGTTTGATCAAAATCAAAAAAGTATTAGTTTTCCACACACAAACTTTTAAAGGCATTGGATGAACTCACCGTTGCTGGTGAGCAGAACATTTCTAGGGTTGAGGTCCCGACACAGGATGCCTTGCTGATGCAGACTTTCTAGTGCCAGCAGGATCTGAGCCCCCCAAACACGAACCTCTGCCTCTGGAAGCCCCCAACAGGTCTGCATGGCCTTCTCTGTCGACCCGGAGGACTTCACAGGGATCGGAGGCAGGTGGCACCATCCATCCACCTCTATGATCTGGTCCTCCCCCTGCCCCTCCGAGCTCCCTGATTTAAGGAAAGCATCCTCTTTGCTCCTGTGGGGAGGAGCTCCAGGAGGGCCAGAGGAGAACCAGCTCAAAAATGATCGCTCTTTTCCAGGTGCCACCTTCTCTGTCGAACTCTGCAAGTCGCAGGCGTCCTCCACACCCTCACTGGATTGTGTTTCCCCCTTCACCCCTGAGAGGGCCAGGGGGAGCCCTGAAAACGTCCCCTGTTTTGCTGCGATGCTGTGGCAGAGGGGGGCAGAGGAAGGCCAGGAGCTGTCCGAGGTGCTCCTTGTGTCTGTGTGCTCAGAAAATACTGCTCTGTCTGTGCTCCTGATGACTACCATGCCGTTTCTTTCCTCTGAAGTGGGGCTGCTGTCCTGCTTTGAGTCTGCAATCACATCTGCGGAGTTACAGCTCAAAACAGATCCTTGGTGAGAGCCGTTGGTATCCCATGATGCCCTGCCACGGATCTGGGTTTGGCAATGGAGAGGAAGATGCAAAATGGCAGGGGAGGAACTCAGACCATTATTTTCACTGTTTGGCGATTTTATGAATGAGGTCTGATTTGTATGAGGTGGTGTTTGTCCTAGCGTGCTATTTGAATGACTGTCAGTCACTGCATAGGGGTTTATTTGCTCACAGTTTTGTGCTGGATCCGCGGCTTTCCAAGCCGCTTCAAACTCAGAGCTGCACTCTGTGAGTCCCATCCCAGCTTTGTTTTTATGGAGTTCTGACATGACACCGAGAGCCTGACTGACACGGGCACAAGAGAGAGGAAGAGCGGGCTGTTCCTGAGTTTCACTGGAGTGCAAACACAAACTGGGAGCTGGTGGATGGATGCGGGCGTTTACTTTTGTCCTAGATGGGCCTGAATTCAGACTTAACCGATCAAGCTTGGTATAAAATGATGCTGCGGAGCGTGTGTTCTGCAGACAACCCGTCTCCTCAATGTAGGAGTGAGTCCCACAGCTCTCCAGTTGCTGCTGGGTCTCATCCCATGAGGTGGCAAAGTCCATGTCCGGGCTCTCATCGATTAATTTCTGTGGAATCACTCCTGCGCTCCCTTCGCTTTTGTGCTGGTAGTCTGTGCTGATGGTGGGTGAGGTGTGGCTGGTCTTCAGTTTGATGCTGTGCTGGCCAGAAGTGAAGCATTCTGGGTGTTCCTTGGCCTTCTCGTTCCTAAGCTTGAGCAGCTTGGAGAAGAGCCTCCCACCTAGGAAAGAAACATTAGATTAGACATCGGTGCACATGCAAGCTTCAATATCAGTCCGACATTTCCCAGCTGAGCACTGAGGACAGAGCAGTGACAGCTTACCTTTGATATGCTCAAGATGCAGGTAAACAGCATCCTCGCTGACGTAATATCTTAGCAGCTTAACCATGTATGGCACCCCCTGAGGAATGATGGTTGGCTGGTCCCTGCTCTCCCAGCTCGACTTGACCAGACTCTGCAAGAACACACACTCTCAATGACTATTGTTTTTAGAAAATGCACATATTAAAGGAATAGTTTGGATTTTTTTCAGTGTATGAGGTAGTTATCCATAGTCGGTGTGTTACATACAGAAGATGCCAGCCAGCACGTCCCCAGTTTGGAGAAGCAGGCTGGAGTACCGACACAGAAGCCAAGCAATGTACTGTTGGAGATGGGGGTGGCAGCAAAACCTATTTCAGCCACCGAAAAAAGTCCCATCTAAAAAAATCCATATCTTTTTAAGTGTATGCTTTATTTAGAGTATTTTCACTGCTTTACCTTAATGTCAGACAGCCTCTTCCTACAGGAAGGCTGTTCACGACCTCAGTTTCTATGCTCTTGTCAAAGCCACAAGAATCCGTCTACAAAAACAGTTATTTTAGCTCACGGAGCATAGGAGCTGCTTGTGCACTGTTGCTTTGATCAGTTAGTTAGTTTGCTTTATTGTGTGATTTTGGTGTTTAAAAGGGTTAGTTCAGATTAACCAAAAGTCACACAATAACACAAACAAAATAACTGTATGAGGCAGTGGAAGAACAGCAGCTCCTGTGTTCAAACACATAATGGAGTCTGGCCTTCAGTTCCCTCACTGGAAGTCGTTGTCTGACAGCAAGCTAAAGCAGTGAAAATAATCTAAATATAGCCTTCCCCTAGACTGATTTTTTTAGGTGGCTACAATTTTTTTTTTTTTTTTTTTTTGCTGACCTCTCCACAGCAGTACATTTCTTAGCTTCCATGTCGGACTCCGACCTGCTTCTCCAAACTGGAGGCGTGCCAGCTGACATCCACTGTGTAATACACTATGTATAGGAACCTCATACAAACTGTCCCTTTAATATTAATATTAAACCAGACATGGTTAACAGAAAAAAAGACTGCTTGGATTGCCCCTTTAGAAATTACCACGTCTCTCTGGTCACTGAAATCTGAGGTGCACTTGCACTGCCTAAAAGGGTGAGAGCTTTCAGGCAGATCAATGCTGGATGATACTCAGGGAGACAGGATGGAGAGAGCTCCCATCGACTGTCCTGCCACAGAATACAAGGCCTGGCTTGCCGCCAGACGACAACCCCCAAAACATCTCTGCTATCAATGGAGCTGTCTTTAATTTAAATGTATTATACTCTAGACTGCACCTCTGGTTTCCGTCAGTGTGATACTGTGGAAGAATACTCACCTTTACAACAAATGTCTCCTTGTTGACCATACTTTGGACAATCAGGACCTTTAATCAGGAATAAAAAATTAATAACATCAAAGAGTGTCAATAAAGAAAGACAACACTGATATGGAAACACAAAGGTGGTAAGTGTTACAGCATTACCTTATCAGTCACTCCCACCACCTTGCACATCTCCAGATCCTCCACAGGCGAACTCAAGTGTCTGATTGGACGGAATCTCAGACTGCTGTAACCCTGACGATGAAAGCCGCAGACGCTGTTAGCTACAACTAGTGCACTAGTATAGACAGTAGATAGTAACAGATAGTCAACAAAGCACATTGTAAACAATACATTTTTTACACAGTATTTGCAATGAATAAGACTCCAAGAAAACTGCAGGTCCACTTTTACTTTACATTCCTCTAAATCAAGGCTGAATGCTTTTCTGTTCGCTTCTGCTTTCTGTTAAATCAAATATTGATTCATTTCTTACACTGCACTGTAACTTTATTTTTTTGTATTTTATACCTGTCATATTCTATTTCACATTGTTTTTATTTCCTGTATTTTGTACCTGTCATTTTCTATTCTGCCTTGTTTTTATTTTCTGTATTTTATACCTGTCTTATTCTATTTTACCTTGTTTTGTAATTTTTGTATTTTATACGTCTTGATTATTTTACTTGCTTATATTTTCTACTCTCGCTCTTAAACGCCTGTTTTTAAGTTGCATTCAAATGTTCTTTTTTAATGTGTTTCTTTTGCACTCTGATGTTTTTATATAGATCACTTTGTATTGCCTTGATGCTAAAATGTACTATATAAATAAACTCTCCTTGCCTTTGTGTGAGACAGACAGGTACTGAATGTTTCATCTAATGTAAGAAGCATTAAAGGACATGCTCTGTTATGTTCTTCAGCTCTTAAAAGGTAAAATGAATGCTGACATTTTAATGCAACTTACTGAATATAAGACTTAATGTGAAAACTAAAAATGCCTCAATCCTACACTGGAGTTACATTCAGTGTACATTCAGAGACATAGGTGTAGATTTCAGTAAGGACACAGGGGACACAACTCCTTCAATATGTAGAACATGTGTATTTGTCTAAATAAAATTATAAAAGTAGCGGAGGACTTAGAGCAATTTCCACCATATACTGATGCAGGAAAGGTTAACATTTTGTAACTGACAGTAGAGTATGACAGTCTTACCCCTAAATGAGAGCTCCCCTTCCCGAGGTTGTCCTGCAGATGTGTTATGAAGATTTCTTCAGCTCTCTTCAGATACTGAGTTGTCTTCCTCTTCACAGCCTCCCTACGATCCTTGTTTGGGTCCACTGTAAAACAGATAAGCTTTATGAGACACCAGTAAAAACAAAGACAAATGTTGTAGCTGTGTGAAATGACGAAATCTAACAGTCCAGTTAAGACTCTGTCCTGACTAAACCTTAGCCTTTATCTCAGATAAGGTTTGGTTCCACACCACTAACTAATCAGACTGTGGGGGAAATGTGTGACCAGTGAGGAAATCTGTGGTTAACCTTTGGTTTCTGACTTCCTGTTTTTATTCACATGCTCCCATCACATGTCTTGTGCAAACACGCCTTTTGGAATTGGTCATTATCACACAGCATTATACTGTATACATGTGTGAAAGGCTAAATGTGATTGACTTACACTGAACCCCATTCAGCAGCAAGTCCACACCGTTCTTATAGTAACTGAAAGCTGCCTCATAGTCCTCGCTGACCTCACTGTCCAGTGCCATGCGGATCTGCTTGGCCGCCTCCACCAGGTAATCTCTCTTTGCCATCGCTGTCTTGTTTTGGACCTGCTGAGGACCAGATGGGCCTGAGCACAGAATAAAAAGTTAGACATGATTCAGCTGGACTTAATTTCGACATGGCAGAAAGTCGAGGTTTGAACAAGCTGTCTCTTTAAACAAAACAGAAAGTGAATCCTAAGCCGCTGTGAGTGAATCACACGGCTGCTCTCGAAGAGTTTTCTCACCTTTGTTCCTTTGTCTTATCAACAGCAGGACACATCTCTGTCTGTTGTCACTGGGCTCGCTGTGTGTCTGCCCCCAGTGACTCCAAGGCTCAGGTCTTTAGAGCACAGCATGATTATCTGAGCCAGCGGAAACAAAGAGTTAACCTCCAGACCAGCACAGGAAGTGAGCACAAGCATGTGCCTACTATTTCTGATGAATGGAAAGAAGCACATTTGCAAGATGACAGGGAGATGACTCAGAGCACTGAGGCACATTGTCATGTGTCTCAGGTAAATGACAAAGTGGTGTATCCCTACAGCCTGATGGAAACCTAAAGATTACACTGGAAAAAGTGTCAATACACAAAATTTTATCATTTTATCCCAATAATATGCTGCACTGTAGATACACTTATGTGACACCAACCCACACACTATCTAAAATCACATGAAGTGGATTATTTTGGTGGAGGCTAATGCTGACTTAAAAAAAATTCCCATTAATGCAAAATATATATATATTTTTGCTACAGACTGAAACAAAAACATCATACATACACACACACACACCATCCTGGTTACAGTCATGGAGGCGACATCCTCTCTAAGGAATGTTATGAAACACACAAAGCCATCTTCAGTCTCTTCCATCTTCTCAACATGCACTTCCACAGCCAATAAGTTCACAATCCACCATGATAAATAGATGAACAAATAGCACAGGATGCACGCTCACTGATACACACACTGTACCTGATGTGAGGCCAGCATGTCCTCCACCCCAGAAGCAGCATCAGCAGCGGCAGCAGCAGCAGCCCGTGTCTACAGCAGCCTCAACACTCATCCCTGGAGCAGGGGAGGAGGAGAGAGCTCAGGCGAGGCTGCTGATTGGCTGAGCATGATGTCACTTTAGGGTACCATTTCACACAAGGCGCTCACTTCCCCCCTCTCATCCTAACAGATGCTGGTCGCTTTAAAGAGACAGTACTGTTTTTGTGTGCACTGACTGAAGGCCATTTTCAATCCTGACTTCTACTTCCAAGATGGATTGTGCTTAGCTTTTAGTGTTGTTGAATTCCACATCAAAAGTGCCCAGTTTGTGAAATTATAAGCTTTAATATTTCTTTGACGTCTGCCGTCAACTATGAATACAGGGGTCACAGTGCCCAGAAGCCATAATCTGCTGGGTGTTGGTACCAGATGGAGCCAGGCTCCAGCCACAGCACAAAGGAGAGTCGTTACTTCCCCAAGGGAGGGCCGGCTTACAGAAGGGGGTGGAAGCTCCAGCAATGTATCAGATGCTGCAACCTTATCCAAAAAAAAAGATAGCGGGGGGGGGGGTTCAGGTCAGTTCAAAGGAATAATGCACCCACAAAAATGAACATTTGCATATCTATTATTCACCCTGTGTTACACAGCATTTGTGAATTTGTTTTTCTCATATGCCTACACAGTTACAGAAGAATCCAAAAAAGGAAAAAAATCCTCGTAAATTGAAGTCATAGGGGTCCATGTTTAACAATAGCAAAATTATAAACAAACATCTCCAAACAAACAGCCCTTTCCCTTTCCTTGTTTGCTTTCTTCAAGGTGAGACTGCATTGACAAAAACAGTAATTTTACCTTGCGGAACATGGGAGCTACTCTCTACTGCTGCCTGGATCAGTTAGTTTGTTTTTTATGATTATGGTGCCCCCCGTAAAACCTTTATGCAAGAACTAACTTCGATAGGAGAGGGGTATTGGACTCTCCCTTCTCCAACACAGCTGAATTAAATGGTCAGTCTGTCATCAGGCAGCTTCAGGAGTTTATCAGGAGTTGATTATTTGAATCAGCTGTGTTGGAGCAGGGAGAGATCTAAATCATGCAGGGCTTGTGGTACTCGAGGAGAGGTTTGGGAAAGACTCTTTTAAATGGTTTCTTGGGAGTCAGCAAAGTTACACAAACTACCAACCAGCAGCTCCCATATTCAGTGAGGTAAAATGACTGTTTTGTCAATAGAATCTGACCTTAAAGAGAGCATAGATAAGATTTTGATATAGTTTTGCTGCTGTTAAACACAGTCACCTTTTACTCCAGTTCATCAGATTTTTTTCTCCAATTTTCCATTCATTTTTGGTGTGGTGGCATGCAAGAAAACAACATTTTATTCATGAATTCAGTGCAACACAGGGTGAGTAACGTATACAAATAGTAAAAAAAAACACAAGACACTGATTTGAATGCTCAATTTTGATTTTATTCCAGAAACAAAAGTATAGAACAAAGTGCAAAGATAGCAGAGAAAGTCAGTAATGATGATCATTTGTATCAATCACAATACAGCAGATCAATAACAAGAGGCATCATTATTTGTTAAACCTCACGTTGTATGACGCATAATAGCCGTTACTGTACATGTAAAGCCTCTGATCAGTGGGATTGTAGTGCAGGTTGACAAATTTCTCTTGGAATTTCTGAAGGGGAATACTCATGTACTTCTCCTCTCCGGTCTTGGTGTCATATGAGTAATAGATTTCCTCTGTCTTCAGATCCCCTGGCCTGGTTGCATACATAACTCCACAAACCATGAAAGCATTCCCTACTTGAGGCTTGAAAGCACCAGTGGTCCATTCATCCTCAATACCGAATGATTTTTCATCGATTTTAGCAATGACAATTTTACCCTTGGCCTCCTCTGTGGCATACATTACCCACAATCCTTTCTCATCAGCTGAAAAGTCCAGATACTGGTTTGGTGAATAGGTGTAGGTGAATCTTTCGCTTGCTTTTGTGAGTTCTCTGTGACTATAAACAGAGTTGGTCAGATTTAATTTGGACATTCTGAATGGGTTGGCAGCCTGGTAATATACAGCGTTACCATGGACAATGTAATTATTACCAGTGCCTTCGTAGCCTTGTGGCAATGCGTGGTGCGTGAAGGAGGATCTCTGAAGGAGTTTGTCATAATTAGAGTACAAGTAGAATTCATAAACAGAAGGACTACTGTACGCACCGTACCAGTACATTGACTCATAGCCTCGAACTGGTTTGGAGTCTTTACCCCAGCCCCCATACTGGTATCCTGGGATCAAATGAGCATTCACTTGGATGACTGTAGGCATGCTGACGCTTGTGATTCCTGTGTGATTGCAGTTACCTGTGAAGAAAAGAAAACGATCACCGTCACATGCAACCTGCTTGATGAGCTACTGGGAAAAAAGGACTGGCTGGTGAGTCTTACCAATATCTGGCTGGATGAACTCCACCTCCTTCTGGCACTCTTCTAGCTTCTTCTGCAGCTTAGCAAACTCAATGCGGATCACTTCCAGGTTGCTCTTGTCGAATGTCTCCAGTTGGTTCACAATGAGGGTCATGTTGTGGATCTGGCACAAACAAACACAGTTACTATTATGACAGGTAAGGCGTTAAAAGCAGTAAATTCTTGGTCTTGTCTTCTCACCTCCGTATACAGACTGTCGAGCATGGGTGAGGAGGAGTTGAGGGAGTCTTTGAGCTGAGACACCAGAGCCTCAAACTCCCTGAGCTCGATCCTGAGCAGCTCAAAGTCTAGCTTGATGTAGTTGTCAGGACTGCTCTCCATCATGGCCACTCTCACAGTCAGGTCCATCAGTGCCTCTAAGAAGATATCCAGTTTGCCTCCGTCGTGTATGAGCTAAAAAAGACGCACTCATCAGAATACTGTGAAGCAGTTACTGTCAGTTGCATGTAATGATGAGGGATGTGAGAAGTCTGCTCTAGTCGCTCGTCTATAAAGGTCGCAATTAAAATTTCATTGTAATAATTGTTGCATGTTCTAAAGATTTATTTTCCTGAAGAATATTGTTTTCAACAAATGTTATTTGTCAGCTTTTATTTAGTGAGCTGGTTTCATGTTTTGTATGAAAATGTCTTAAGTTCAAAATGCACAGTGCAATGTGACATATATTTCAATAGAATCTGAAATTCGATTTGGCTGTTTAAAATCTCATTAACAATTTCAAAAGGCTCTTATACACATTTTTTTTGGACAATGTTTTACTGTACAGACTAAAACGGTGCTCAGTTGTTTGTTTAGTATTTTAGTACATTTAAACTATTTGACCAGTCTAAGTATTATCTTCTGTTTATAGGTAAATTAGTTGTTGGGAATATTCCCAGTGATAATTGATTTTTTAAAAATCTTTTCTCACTTTTTTTTACACTTAATTAGATTTTCAAAAAAACAAGCAATACATTGCCTAACCATATGTAATATGCAAATATACACAAGACAAAAAAATAAATAAATACAATTTAATATAAATGAAAAATATGAAATAAAAAAATAAATGCGTAAGATTGATAGTGTATAAAAAATAAAAATGGAAATGTTTTTTTCCTGTAACTATTGGGAACTTCTGCTAGGTTTCTTTGCTTCTTTCCTTTGCTAGTGCTGATTGTTGAGTCCTTCTAGGACAGAAAAGCTGATGAGTCCAATCAGAGTCATAGGACACACCTTGGCCTGCTGTGCCTCATGCACATAAGAGCAGCAGCAGGCAGGCTTTGCCTGGCAGACATCCTCACCACATTTTTGCTTAGCTTTGCTTCCTTTGTTTTTGCAGCACAACATTTCTACAGCACATTCTCGCTCATCCACTCCTTATCCTACTGACTCTACACAGTTCTCCTACCTATTTGTGCAATTTGTTGATTTGTTTGGATTACTTTTAGTAGCTAAATCATTTTATTGGTTAATTTTACCCTTGTGTCTCCTTCTTTTGTCCACCCCAAGAGCTGGGTTGTGATCAATGTCCAACTTCATCCCACCTTATAGCCATCATAAGATTTTATCTTTAATAACATAACCACAAAAGAAGCACAATGCAAATATATTCTGTATCAGTTTTTACTCCAAAGGATCTGTGGCTGCCCATGATTCTTGGCAACATTTTTAATGACTGATCATTACAAAAGTGTCTTATATTTGGTATTAAATGTTACATAATGACAAGTTACTTAGGAAATAGTAAACAAAATGAGAATGATTTTTTTTCCCAAGTATGGTAACACAATGAATTTGATTCACGCTGTTAATGCCTACTATAAAGATAGCCCTAAGAAAAAATGTACAGGAAGATACAAATATAAAAGTACCAACCAAAAAACAAAGATAAATGAATAAATATAGAAGGGTAATTACTGTATTACACAATGCACAGGCAGATAAGTTTGAAAATAGATACATTAACATATATATCAAAAAACATGAAGTAAATTAAAAGCATAATTTACAGTATCCATGTACAAATAAAATTTTGCCTGTATAATTTACTTTTATAATACTTTTAAGTTGTTTATATTTATTGCAAAACATGAGGCTCTGGATTTTTTTAATTCTGTTTGTAATCAGCACAGAGCTTTTTTCTTTTCTTTTACTTGTGATACTTTTTTTTTCATTTGGAGCTCTTATTTAAAACTTCCAAACAACATGAAAAACACAGGGGATTATCTTTCATACTTACTTTGTTCATTTGGATCTCAACCTCCAGCCTAAGATCAGTGGTAACTTGCTGCATGTGTTGCACTCGATCAGCAGGGAAGGTGCCGTCAGGCAGGAACACGCTGCAAACACACTCTGCTCCTCCACCAGATGTGGTCACATTCCCTGACTCCCAGTCTTCCATTGGCTGTAAATACACTCAGTTACTTTATTTAGACATTACACAGAATACTATTTAATGAGGAATAACAGCCATCTTTAAAACTTACAAGCCAAGCCAGTGCAGGGCTCAGTGTGGAAAAGAGTAGCAGCAGAGTCAAAGGCATTGTGTCTATACTGGTAGGATGTCTCAGTTATTCTGGTCTATGGGTTTTACACCACTTACCGGCCAAGAGAGAGCATGTGACATCATCCCACAGTCATAATTATTTTATTTGCATCCTTGAGATCAGCGCAGGTGTGTATGTTTAACACACTATCCTAAAGATACTGCGGTTTTATGGTTTATGATCAGGGTGTTTTTCCACCAAGAAGTTTTAGTGTATTAAGTTATTGAAAAAAACCTTTGGGATGGCTTACATCTCTGTCCATCTTAAATCTGATGAAGGTAGAGTAGTGTCAAAATGTTATTTATATTTTTCCATATTAACAGCTTCATTGATGCCATGTTGGACTGAATACACTGGATCTTATATTCATTGATCCACACTTTTATTATTTAAAGTTTATTATTGAGGTGATAATAAACCTGTTTTAGCTCAGCTGGAAGCATATATCCAGCGTTTGATGGCTGTAGATGAAAAAGCAGATTGTGCAAAGGAAGTTTGACACAGTGGGATGTTCAGATCCTAGTTTAGAGCACATCAGAAGATTCTGCTCATTTGCTCAGAGCAGAACTTTTTTTTAAAAGTTAAATTGGAGTCCAAAATCAAACCCATGTATTTGACCTTATTTACAGTTTTAATTGTCTGTCCATCAACACTAAGCTTTAGACACACATTTTGTTTTTGTTTATTGGCAAAGTACACTGTCACTGTTTTCTTTGTATTCAAAGACATGAATTGTTTAGCCACTTAGTAAATTTACTTTTAAATGTTAACGAGAGCTTTGTAGCCACTTGCTTAGCATCTCTCACATGAGTGTAAATGACGTTGTCGTCAGCATACATCTGGTTCTCCACATCCTCACAAAGTGATGCAGTTTCAGTTTAATAATATTCCCTAAAGCCAAACTGGATAGAGTGAGTCATTCACACAATTTAAATGCTTCAGCTGATTTTATTAAGGAAAAGACAGTAAAAGGTCTATGTGTTACAGCACATAGCTTTAAAGAGTGACAAAGTCAGTAAATGCAGATTAATCGTATTAATCACAATACGGCATATCACAAAGAGGAGGGATTATTCTTTGTTAAACCTCACATTGTAGGACACATAGTAGCCGTTGTTGTACATGTAGAGCTTCTGATCAGACGGATTGTAGTCCAGGTTGGTGTATTTCTCCTGGAACTTGGGGAATTGGATGTTGAGGTGTTTCTCCTGCTTGGTCTTAGTGTCGTACGCATAGTAGATCTCCTCTGTGTTCATATCCACCGATCTGGTGGCATACATGACTCCACAGGCCATGAAAGCGTTGCCGGCCAACTGCTTGAACACACCAGTGTTCCACTCATCCTCAATGCCAAATGATTTTTCATCTATTTTAGCAAGAACAATTTTACCCTTGCTTCCCTCTGAGGCATACATTACCCACAAGCCACTCTCATCAGCTGCAAAGTCCAAGTTCTGATTTTCTGAATAACTGTACGAGAACCTTTGACTGGCAGCTGGGATCACTCTGTAGTCGTATTTGGAGCTGGTCAGATTCAATTTGATCATACCCATGGGTGTGTTGTGCTGGTAATATATGGTGTTACCGTGAACAATGTAGTTGTTTCCATGACCTTCCCACCCTTTTGGTATGTGATGCCGTTTGAATGCGGACCTCAGAATCAGCTTTTCATAGTCAGAGTACAAATAAAAGTCATACACAACAGAACTGCTGTATGCACTATAGAGATACATTGATTCATAGCCTCTAACAGGTTTGGAGTCTTTTCCCCAGCCCCCATACTGGTAACTTGCACTCAAATGAGCATTCAGTTGGACCACCATTGGCTTGCTGATCTCCATGATTCCTGTGTGATTGCAGTTGCCTGGAAAGAAAAGAAAAATGTTCATATTTGAGGGGGTTATCTGATTTTTTAAATAATTATACACAGTCTCCCTAGTTGCCTTACCAATATCTGGCTTGATCAACTCCTGCTCCTTCTGGCACTCCTCCAGCTTCTTCTGCAACTTAGCAAACTCAATGCGGATCACCTCCAGATTGCTCTTGTCATAAGTCTCCAGTTGGTTCACGATGAGGGTCATGTTGCGGATCTGGGAATAAACACAGAAATCAGATGTACAGTAATATTCTAACTATAAAGAAAGAGGCATTTTTTGCAAGTAGGTGAAAAAAATTGCTTTGTTACCTCAGTATAAAGGCTGTCAAACATGGGTGAGGTTGAGTTGAGGGAGTCTTTGAGCTGAGACACCAGAACCTCAAACTCTCTGAGCTCAACCCTCAGCAGCTCAAAGTCCAGTTTAATGTAGTTGTCAGGACTGCTCTCCATCATGGCCACTCTCACAGTCAGGTCCAAAAGTTCTTTCAAGTAGACATCCAAATGACCCTCATAGTTCACAATCTGCATGAGTGAATAAACATGAATGAGCATGACTATGTCTCAGCAGCAGCATTGTTCAGACCTTAGTATTAACAGGCTTACTGCACCTTGTTCATTTGAATTTCCACCTCCAGGATCAGATCTTTGCTGACTTGCTGCATGTGCTGAACCTGGTCAGCAGGGAACGTGGTTTCAGGCAGATACACATGACAAACACACTGACCTGACTCACCCACTGATGCAGTCACATTGCCAGACTCCCAGTCATGCACTGGCTGGAAAAAAACAAACAAATAATACCTCTATTAAAGTCAATTAAAATAAATGACCTACCAACCTATATGTTTTCATAGAAAAGTCGGGTCACTTACAATCCAGGCCAAAGCAGGACTGAGCAGCAGGAGCAGCAGAATTGGAATCATCATGTCTCAGTTTACTTCTGAAGTGTCTCCTTGGTGGACTGATCAGAGGGTTTTTAAAGACACTTCTTATCTCCTCATCTCTCTCATCACAAACACCTTTTCTCCTCCCATAGCTGTTATTTGAGCTGTCTGGAACTCTTAACTGTTCATTCACAACCAGCTTATGACTTATGGCTTTGTCCTTGTTTGCTCATAACTTTTGAGAAATTCACCATGTCCGGTTTGATATGAACATGGGGTGTGGATGAAAAATATGTTGTATCTAGTGTATCCGAGCATCACCTTGTAATGTGTATGACCTGTTTGCTGAATGTTGCGTGCTATGTGGTCAAAAGAGATCTTCACATCCACAGACAGACAGGCTGTATATCCATCCATCCATTTCTATCCATTTTTCATCCACTGATCTGGGCCTGGGTCACTGGGGCAGCAGACTGAGCAAGGTACTACAGACATCTTTCTCCCCAGCAACACCTTCTGGCTCTTCCTAGGGTATGTTAAGGGTGTTCCCAAGCCAGACGAGATAAATAATGCCTCCAGCATATTCTGGGCCTCCTACCAATTAGATGTGCCTGAAAACCTCATATGGGAATAACACAGGAGGCATCCTAACTGGCCCGTTTCAGTGCGATGGAGCAGCGACTCTACTTTGCCTTCCTTCTGGATGTCGAAGCTCCTCACCCTATCTCTAAGGCAGAGCCCAGCCGCCCTATGAAGGAAACTCATTTCAGCTGTTTGTATCCATGATCTCATTCTGCCGGTCACTACCCAAAGCGACTACCATAGGTGAGGATCAGATCATAGATGGACCAGTAAATCAAGAGATTTGCCTTCAGGCTCAGCTCCCTCTTAGCAATGACAGTCAAGCGCAATGCCCGCATCACTGCTGATGCCATGCTAAACCAACTCTCCATCTATCACTCCATTTTACCCTCACTCATGAACAAGACGCTGAGATCCAAAGTTTGCAAGCTAAATATTCATGCAACAAGGTGAACAAAGATGAGTTAGCACTAAACTGCTAACTCTGTAAGGACAAAGAGTAGCCACCCACTCCTTACCTGCATCATTTAGATACAGGACAAAGACTGCACTGAAACCACAACTTTTCTCAGCCAGGCTCATTCACAACAGAGGACCACCGGCTAACAAGCAGCACAACAAAGCAGCTCTCCCTTCCATTCATAGACTGGTAAAATGACAACTGCGCAAAGAATTGGGCAGCTTTATACAACATATATCACACACATACTCGTGTAATCAGGCTTTCAACATAGTTACACTCAGAGAGAGAACTCAATAAACACTTCACACGTTGCCACTGTTCTATTGTTCCCCTACCGACCATTTTCTTCCAGTCTTCTGGCCAGTCAAGACCAGTGTGGCCTTAAACATTGTGAAATCAGCCAGCTGTTTTGTCTTTGATGTTCACACTCAAATCCTCTCTCTCTCTCTTTCTCTCTCTCTCTTTCCCTCTCTCTCTAGCTCTCTCAAATACACAAACACAAGTTTACACATGAAATGTGTTGCTTTTCTTACTGTAAAGAAGTACCTTTGAAAACAAACTTGCTGTCTGTTTAATATTGCACAAAAGTGAATGAATCACCATTCACTGCTATATAAAGAACTAAAATCCCTCAGTCTTTAGCATTTATATAGTAATTTTGGTTATAGTTTATTCTGTTACTATTGGTTATAGCCTGTTGAGTTTATATTGAATTTGAGTGAATCATCGAAATCAGCTCTGGCAACTTTCATCCTTGGATCCATTTTTTAATTTGATTGTGGATCCTGTTCAACCTATGATTCAATGACAAATATACTCCTATTATAGATTGACGAGTTTATTGTTTGTTTGGTGACCAATTTATGTTCTGGTTAAAGTTATATCAGGACAACTACACTTTTGCATGCTGAAGCCTGTTAATATTTCTCATACCATCTGCCATTTACTCTTTGCATGCTGTAATTGTCGGGGGCTGTCATTGACTACTGTGTTGTTTGCTTACATCTCTGTCGATTTTAAATCTGATGAAGAGAGATTAGTGCCAAAATGTTATTTATATATATATTTTTGCCATATCTACAATTGTATTGATGCCATATAGGATTGAATACACTGGATCTTACTTGTTTTTTATCTATACTTTCATTTAAATTATCTTAAAGTTTAATATTGAGCTGATTTTACACTTTTTTTCTTAATGTATGTGTCAGCAATTTTAAAATGATATTATTTTCATGCACAAAAGTTAGGGCAAATCACACAATCTGAATGCTCCAGTTTGATTTTATTCAGAAAAAGACAGTAACAAGTCTATGTATTACAGCACATAGCTTTATAGAGTTACAAAGTCAGTTAAAATACAGATCAATCGTATTAATCACAATACGGCATATCACAAAAAGGAGGGATCATTTTTTGTTAAACCTCACATTGTAGGACACATAGTAGCCGTTGTTGTACATGTAGAGCTTCTGATCAGACGGATTGTAGTCCAGGTTGGTGTATTTCTCCTGGAATTTGGGGAATTGGATGTTGAGGTGTTTCTCCTGCTTGGTCTTAGTGTCGTACGCATAGTAGATCTCCTCTGTGTTCATATCCACCGATCTGGTGGCATACATGACTCCACAGGCCATGAAAGCGTTGCCGGCCAACTGCTTGAACACACCAGTGTTCCACTCATCCTCAATGCCAAATGATTTTTCATCTATTTTAGCAAGAACAATTTTACCCTTGCTTCCCTCTGAGGCATACATTACCCACAAGCCACTCTCATCAGCTGCAAAGTCCAAGTTCTGATTTTCTGAATAACTGTACGAGAACCTTTGACTGGCAGCTGGGATCACTCTGTAGTCGTATTTGGAGCTGGTCAGATTCAATTTGATCATACCCATGGGTGTGTTGTGCTGGTAATATATGGTGTTACCGTGAACAATGTAGTTGTTTCCATGACCTTCCCACCCTTTTGGTATGTGATGCCGTTTGAATGCGGACCTCAGAATCAGCTTTTCATAGTCAGAGTACAAATAAAAGTCATACACAACAGAACTGCTGTATGCACTATAGAGATACATTGATTCATAGCCTCTAACAGGTTTGGAGTCTTTTCCCCAGCCCCCATACTGGTAACTTGCACTCAAATGAGCATTCAGTTGGACCACCATTGGCTTGCTGATCTCCATGATTCCTGTGTGATTGCAGTTGCCTGGAAAGAAAAGAAAAATGTTCATATTTGAGGGGGTTATCTGATTTTTTAAATAATTATACACAGTCTCCCTAGTTGCCTTACCAATATCTGGCTTGATCAACTCCTGCTCCTTCTGGCACTCCTCCAGCTTCTTCTGCAACTTAGCAAACTCAATGCGGATCACCTCCAGATTGCTCTTGTCATAAGTCTCCAGTTGGTTCACGATGAGGGTCATGTTGCGGATCTGGGAATAAACACAGAAATCAGATGTACAGTAATATTCTAACTATAAAGAAAGAGGCATTTTTTGCAAGTAGGTGAAAAAAATTGCTTTGTTACCTCAGTATAAAGGCTGTCAAACATGGGTGAGGTTGAGTTGAGGGAGTCTTTGAGCTGAGACACCAGAACCTCAAACTCTCTGAGCTCAACCCTCAGCAGCTCAAAGTCCAGTTTAATGTAGTTGTCAGGACTGCTCTCCATCATGGCCACTCTCACAGTCAGGTCCAAAAGTTCTTTCAAGTAGACATCCAAATGACCCTCATAGTTCACAATCTGCATGAGTGAATAAACATGAATGAGCATGACTATGTCTCAGCAGCAGCATTGTTCAGACCTTAGTATTAACAGGCTTACTGCACCTTGTTCATTTGAATTTCCACCTCCAGGATCAGATCTTTGCTGACTTGCTGCATGTGCTGAACCCGGTTCGCAGGGAAGGTGGTCTCCGGCAGGTACACATGACAAACACACTGACCTGACTCACCCACTGATGCAGTCACATTGCCAGACTCCCAGTCATGCACTGGCTGAAAATTACAAAATTACAGCAAAAACACCAAAACCTCTTATTAAAAAGCTTATTAAAATAAATGACCGAACCACCTATATGTTTTTATGGAAAAGTCGGGTCACTTACAATCCAGGCCAAAGCAGGACTGAGCAGCAGGAGCAGCAGAATTGGCATCATCGTATCTCAGTTTACCTCTTAAGTGTCTCCTTGGTGGCCTGATCAGAGGGTTTTTAAAGACACCTCTTATCTCATTATCACAAACACCTTTTCTCTTCTCATAGTTGTTATTTGAGTTGCCTGGAACTTCAGCGCAAGAACAGATGTTCATTTACAAGCAGCCTATGATTTATGGCTTTATCCTTGTTTGCTCATTATAACTTTTGAAGAGTCTGGCATGTCCCGTCTGATCTGAACATGGGATGCGGATGAGAAAAATGCCATATGTTGTGAATTGTAGCAGCGCGTTGTAATGTTTATGGCCTGTTAGCTGAGTGTTCCATGTTTTAAACAAGGTCATCATATCCCCAGGCAGACACTCTCTCGGGCTAAATAATCCAATTTAATCTAATCCAAACAGACTAGTTTTATTAATTATTTATCCTGCTATCACCGTCTGTAAAAGTCAGTTCTCAATGAATTGTGAATGAAAGAATTTGAAGTTGCTTTGTTGTATTGTTTCCTCATCCACATGGTTAATTGTGTAATCTTATGTGTGTGACATGGGTGGTGCCTCTGAACAGTGTGGTTCATGAAAATACTGTGCCACAAGGGAACAACTTTAGAGGAAACTGCTGACTCAGACTCTCGGAAATCACTATGCATGAGCAATTTTTATTCTATTCAGTAGCAACACTAAAGGAAACAACTTAGTTGTAAAGAAAAAAGCTTGTTGGTATGACAGTTAAAAACTGTAAAACTGCACCCCTGTGATTAAAGATAATGTTTTAATCACAACAGATTCCTTCTCCAAATATTGCACATACCTGCATCCCCCTAAATCTGCTTCTACATCCGCCTAGTCGCCAGAGGAAAATGTTTGCATGGTACATTACGGCAAAACACAAATACATTATTTGCACGTATCATGCATCATTTAAACTTGACGGAATTAATATGAACTGACTTTTTCATCAGGGAGGGGAGGGGATGGTGGGTGGTACGTCGCCTTGGCGAGATGCCTGCCAAGCTGAAGACCACTATTCGAAAGCAACAAAAAACAAAGCCGGTTGTGTTTTAGTGTCCTGCCACTGTTTTACATCAACCTTTTAGGCACCAAACATAGGTGTTTTTAAGCAACCTGTTGCTGTTTTTCCACCAGTAATAAAAACAAAAAGGCCTTTTTAAAACTGAGACATCAGCGCATTTCTAGGCAGGATTGTATCCTCCAACGCGGGTGTTTTCAGCCAAAACATAAACTTTTCCTAACCATAACCTCCACCACCAAAAACCTAATAACCTTTTGGCCACAGCATTGCTGAAATGTAAATTCTGCAAGTATGCATGGTTTGGTCTCTGGCACTTTGGTTACATACAGACAAGTGACAAATTAAACGAGGAAAACAATATAAAGTATGAGTTTTATAAACATGACGAATGTAAATTCTTCCATACAGGGCCTGAGAGGTCACTGCTTGGTTTGATGAACTCAGTTGGCCTTTTTTTTTGCAACAAATGTGTCATAGCAGGAAGAGCAAAAGTGAAGGTAATTAATTTATAATGGGTACATTACATGAGGTGTGCCTGTCCCTGTTATTGTGCATACTGGCTCACTGGAATAGCTTACAGGGACATTTACATGTAACAGAGCCATGATTAATGTCATTAGTAACTCTCTTGGAACCTACATCCTGGACAACAATGGGAATAAGTCTTCCATTTTATTGTGTTATCCTTTAGAAACTAAGTAAATCAATGCAAAAGACATCACCTAAATTAACATCATTTCATGTGTATTATTGCTGTTTATTCAGTGCCATTTTCTCCTTCTCCTATTGGATTGCCTTTTTACCTACTGATTAGTAAAAATGGTGCTCTATAAAAGTAAATACAATAATGAATAGTGAGATGCAACAGATACATAGGCACTCAGTGAGTATCATAGGGTTTTATTATTATATTTTTCTTGTCCTCTTGGTGGGATATAGGTCTTTCATCTGTGAAAACAGCTGTTTTTGGGGTTTTTTTTAACAGCCAACAGGAAAATCACAGGTGCCACTAATAACATTAACGATGGCTCTGCTCTTTGTCCCAGTGAACCATGACACTGAGACAACCTGTACAATACCAGGGTCTTCAAACTGAAGCAGCTAAAAAGAAAAAACAGCCATGTCTAATACATTTTTTACACCTGTGGTTTTACTTTTGTGACATGTCAACAGTGTTGAGGAGTAACTAGTTACAGTAATTAAATTACAAATTTATGTAATTGTAATCAATTACAGTCACTGAGGAAAAAAAAGTTATTAAATTATAATGTTATGAAATTATTTGTGATTACAAATGGGGTTACATATGAAAAAACATCAATAAAACGTTTATATGCTAAATAAAACACTTATTATGATGTTTTACATTCTTTTAATGTGCAGGAATGCCTTCTTTTGAAATATTCTTGGATAATGTGGGTCAGCAAAGCTGTTGAGACAAATTTGAGCACAACATGTATGAACTTATGTTATCTTTTCAGCAATATTGCCATGTTTAAAACATTTGTTAGAAAAGTAACCAAATGCAATAACAAATGTTCAAATGTAACTTGCATTACTTTCATGGCGTAATTAAAATAGTTACATAACTTAGTGTATTTTTAGAAGGGTAACTAGTAATTTGTAACCTATTACATTTCAAAAGTAACCCTCCTAACACTGCATGTCAAGGTGTCCTCTGTTTTTTTTTTTTTTTTAAAAAGGCCCGTTGCTTAGCTGTATGCACTTTAGAAAATATAGAAAATATGCTATTGTGTTGCACGGCAATCCAGACACTTTTGGACTATGGCTGTTTGTTGACACATTTAGAAAAATGAAGACAGCATATCAATATAGTAAATGAATATATTGATCCTGCAACCCAGCATTTGGAAATCAAGTGTTTTATATGCCTAAAAATGCTCATCTAATAGTGAAAATAAATCTTTTGTATAGACGTTTATGGAAATTACTTGGAATGTTTAGATCAGGTAAAAGTGGAAATCAGGTCTTTAAAGTTTGTTTGGTTTTTTTTTATTATAAATCAGGAGCTAGTTCTACATTTCTCAATGTCACAAATTTACAAATGCATATAAGTCATAGTAGTGGGATGATCCTACCACCAAAAAACAATTCTGTCATTTGAAAGTATGTGATGCACCAGTATGAGCAGGTGGAAGAAGTGAGCATTTGTACAAGGACACACTTGACACTTTTGCGATGCTCGAGATCATTTATTAGCAATCAAGAAGAAGAATGCGCTACACGAACTACAAGAAAAAAAAGGAAGATGTAATCATTGCTTCATTCAAAAATGTGTGAGGCTTCAATAAACCACTGATGATGATTTAGGACAGGAGAAATGGTGGTTCCACAGTGGCTTTAGCTGTGTGGTTAAACCAAAGGTGGTAGTTGACATAGTAGCCATTGTTGTACATGTAGAGCTTCTGGTCAGTGGGATTGTAGTCCAAGTTGGAAAAATGTTCCTGGAACCTCTCAAAGAGAACACTGATGTAGCTCTCTTTTCCAGTATTGGTGTCAAACTTGTAAAATATCTCTTCAGTTTGGATGTCGATTGTTCTGACTGCATACAGGACGCCACACACCATAAAGGCATTGCTCACTCCTGGTTTGTAGACACTAGTCTTCCATTCCTCCTCAACTCCAAAAGAAGGCTCGTTTATTTTAGCAATGACCATCCGGCCACTGGTCTCCTCGGTGCCATAGGTCACCCACAGGCCGTTTTCATCAGCAGCAAAGTCAAAATTCTGATTGGGGGAGTTAGTGTAGGAGAATCTGCTGCTAGCTCTGGGAATCACCCTGGACTCATATTTCATGGTGGTGAAATTGAGTTTGGCCAGTCCAAACGGGCTGTTGATCTGATAATACAGTGTGTTTTCACGAATTATAAAATTGTTCCCTGCACCATACCAGCTGCTGTGTAAGTTGTGATGCTGGAAGTGGTTTCTCAAAATGAGGTTCTTGTAGTTAGTGTAGAACCTAACATCAACGATGGAGGCACTGGTGTAGCCAGAGTACCAGTACATAGACTCTCTGTCTGGGACAGGTTTTGAATCTTTCCCCCAGGCTCCGTATTTGTAGCCGGCATTGAGATGGGCATTCAGCTGGCTTACAATGGGCTTGCTGACCTTGATGATACCTGTGTGTGCACAAGAACCTGCAGAGAGAGAGAGAGAGAGAGAGAGAGAGAGAGAGAGAGAGAGAGAGAGGAAAGATTGGAGTTTTGTTTAAGATTTTAGCAGGGCCGGTCCAAGACTTTTGGTGACCCTGAGCATGATTTGGTTTGAGGCCCCCTTTTCCAAACTAGTATATTTTAAATATTAAGAACACATAATGTACAAATAAGCATGTAAAGACTTAAGTGAGAGTTATTTAATAGTTATAGGTGGGAATATAGGTCTTTCACAGTTATTCTTATTTTGTTTAAAAGTAGGTCAGTTTGGTTACAAAGTCTCACATCTTCTCAGATTTTGTCTTCCACAAGTCCTTTATGTAATGGTTAATTTCTGGAAACAAATAAAAACAAAGACAGAAGATTCATATTTAAATGGCCTTCTGTGTGCTTCTAGTTTTTTTCAATGTGTCTGCACTTTTGTTGTATTTTATATGACATCAACACCATCACAGAGACATCACCTCTGTAAGACGTTTTCATGTCTTACATTTACTACAACAAAAAACAAAATAATTCCTTTATGTTTTTATGATAAAATGCTAAGATTTTAATTTTTTGTGTGCCTGTTGGAATTTATAAAGTTAATTTATTGTGGAAAAAAAATAAATCCATAAAATATATGAATGGGAGGTTGGGCCATTACAAGGTTTAATAGTCTATATTTTGATCTTTTAAAATATATTTAGCCAGCATAATTAAAGAATAAAATTTGCTTTTAGTCTTGTTGTCTTCCTTATTTTGTTTCTTATCATCCAATGTGTATTAATGTATTTTCTAGACCTGGTGGCCCTAAGCAACTGCTACAGCTCAATGATTTGTGGCAGCTCTGTATATCACTGTGAATAAGCTTACCAATGTTGGGATTGAAAAGTTCCTGGTGGCGTCTCTCACACTCCTCCAGTTGCAGCTGCACCTTAATGTAATCTCGACGCGTCTCCAGAACCAAATTCTTGTCGTAGGTCTTCTCCAGCCTGTTCAGGGTCACCTCCATAGCTGTGATCTGTGAGTGAACACATGATTTTCCAGTGGACTGACACTGTGTCTGTTGATGTGGTGACCGCCATCATCAGGACTTACCTCTACACGCAGAGACTCGAAGACAGTGGTGGATCCTTTGATGGAGAGCTGCAACTCTTTAATCAGAGCCTCCACTTGTTTGATCTCCACCTTCATGTCGTCCATGTCGGCATCATTGTAGGCATCAGGGTTCTTCTCCATTTTTTCTATTTCTGCCGTCATCTTTATTATCTTTTCTGCATACGCTGTCAGCTTGATCTCATAGTCTTCCAGCTGAAAGAAAGAATAAAGATGATTTTACACATTTGTCTTTCTAAAATATGTTGGAATCTATTGCACATGTAATATGCATGAGCACCTTGCCCATCTCCAGCTCCAGTTTGTGTGAGATCTCCCCAGCTGTCTGCTCTACCACCACCAGGTCTCTAATAGGAAAGGTAGAACTGGGCAGGAAAGCATCACAAGTGCACCTGTCCCCACTCCCGCCTCCTGTCTCGTTCCTCACACCCCCCTCGCTCCACAGGCCTACACGCTGAAACACATGAACAAACAGGAGATCAGCTTACCTCTAATGCAAGTCAGTCAAAAAATAAAGCTGAATCAGCTGATATAAATTGTGCCAAACATACCCCCCAGGCCATCGTGGAGCTCAGCAGTGCTAAGAAATACAGAGTGCCGATCATTCTTGGTGCAGTCAGAGTTGTTATGTTCAGATAGCTGGATCTTCGGGGCTTATATAGCCTGTTTGAACATCTTGCCGATTGCAGCATCTGTCCTAGTTCACAGCACTGTTAGCCAAGGCCCGTGCCAGGATGTAACACTTAATGTTGTCTTCAGCAAACAGAAATTAAACGTTGGTTTGAAATGATCCAATGTTTGGGCGTGCATCAGAATTCAAAGATGCGTGGGTCTGCCATCTGACAGAGTTCCCAAGTGTTATGAAGTGTTTTGTTTTCCCAGATGGTCTGAATGCTGAATATACTGGGTACAGTTGTCATTTTGTGAGACTAGAAACAAGATGAATAATTACAAATCTATCTTTATTTTACAGTAGTATGTAATAACATACATCCAGAAGAATGTTGGTTTCTAAGAGGTTCTTTGGCATGAGTTGAGGTTCTATACAGCACCTCTGCCACACAAAGAACTTTTTAAGCCTCTGTATGGTTCATTGGACATTTTCTACTGGTTCTTTCACCAAGCTGAAGAACTAGTAGAGAACCTCTGAAGCCCCTGTGTTGTTCTTTAAAGGTTCTCTATTGTTTTTTTTGTTTTTTTTTTACGTTGAGTGTAGTTCGTTTATTTTCGGGGGAAAGAATAAAACCACAGTAATATAGAATTGTGTGTTAAACTAATCCCCCCCCCTTTTCTTTTTACATTTTTATTATAATTATTTCTTTTTTTTTTTGTTTAATATTTCCATTTACCTTAGTTATAAAGCTTCCTTTGTGATCAATTTTCAATTTTGTATCGCAAGATGTTTACATTTGATTACTATACTGTGGTTCACTTTAACTTAATGAATGTGAATGTTGCTGTACTTGTTCTATATATTTTCAATACACATGTTTTAAAAAGTTAAATGCTTTATAGCGGCAAAACAGATTTAACTAAGACTACAAGCCAAAAACAACTTTTTGGTAGAGTTAAGCACCATATTTGTATGGAGTCCTATCACTTGACAGTTTGATTCTTTGAGTCTTTATCCACACGTTTTGTGATTTTCTTTTTCTTCATTTTCTTGGTTTTGACTTTAACCACTGGTTGTTTGGCATTAAGAGCAGGTCTAGACCTGGTTAGGTGGTTGGTCGTGGGGCTGAGCTTGCTGTGGCCCATCTCTGGATCGGAGCGTATTCCCTGTGCAGAGATGGACTTTCCTGGAGAAGAGCGAGGGGAGTCGTCCAGCAGGTTTGGCTGGGAGTAGGAGCGCATAGCTGGGGAACTGGTGGGGCGGTACGGTGTAGTACCTCCTAACATGGGCAGGTGGACATGCTCATTGCTCAGATTGGTGACAGAATAGCGACTGCTGTTGGACATGACAATGTGGTGCCAAGAACTTAGTGGGGTGGCAGAGAAGTGCTGGGGGCCACTTGAATCCTCTTTGGCACCTCCTGGAGATATGACCATGGAGCTACGTGGTGTAACCGCCTCCACGGCGCTCTGGAAGGTCTTAAGGATGCGGTCACTCTTCTGCTTTTCTTTCTTCTGTCGGGACTCAACCTTCCTAAGCTGGCGGCGGTGATCCCTCATCATCTGTTTCCTTGTATCTGCCAGTCCCCTGCACAGAAACATCAGATAATACACGTGAGAGTTTTACAACCTCATTCAAGGTGAAGATCTGGACAAATTCCCAGCTCATCACTAAAACACACTTGGTTGAACAAGTTCATTCAAATAATCATTAAACTGAATAAACTGACAGCAGCGTCATTACTCAATGTTTGCATCAACCAACAAACTTAAACACACACAGAACTCCTCTGTGAAATAATTTAAAAGACCATCTGTGTGTGCGATCAAACAGTAAGAGACATGCTCACCTGTAGTCTACCATCCCTGTCCTGTCGCGGTCAAGCCTCTGAATCAGCTCCTCAATCTGATATCGATCCAAAGGAATACTGGATTGCTATCATGATTTCACAGGACAGAAGGAAAAGCCAGAGTCAGAAACACAGTTTCTTTGTCCAATAATTGTGACCATAGGAATGATATTCCATTAGGTAACAGATGACCATTTTTTAATTTACAATGCCAATAAACTAATTCGCACTGAGATTTTTTTGTACTATGAATGTAAAAAAAAAACCTAAATTGGATTGAAAAGCGTCAAAATAAAGCATTTTAATAGGGCATTTTGTGATTATTCACAAAAAATAATTTTGTGATTATTCTGGCAGACATTGTGATTTGATTTGACATGGTAATTTTAATTATTTTCACTATATATATATATATGTGTCCTCAAATCCTAGAAATGCCTCCATGTAGCCTGCACCTGACTTGTACACAGCTGCTGCAATTGGCTGTAAAATATCTGATTTATGTGTCATATCAAGTGTCAGTCCTTGTACCAAGATAATTTAGTTTGTAAATCAGGTAGTCTTTAAATAAAAAAATTCAAAGGAAGTTGAATTATGGGCCATTTCATGTTTATTCATCTAATCTGATAGAAATATTAATGTTGTTTTACTTAATAATTATTAAGTGACCCCTGACCTGCTGAACCATTCTGAAAAAGTGACCTGTGGATGAAGCAATGTGAGCATCCGTGCCTGACAATATACACTATTATTAATTCAGTGTGCTGTCATTGGGTGTTATTTAATGATCAGAGGAGATATGTGGAGAGGACTGGAATAGAGCTCATCACGTATGATTTCATAGGGCAATTTCAAGGTATTCTGTCCTGCAAATGTCACTAACTCTGCTCAGCTCAGTATATCAACTGATCTGGAAACCTGCACTGCCTTCCTGAAGTCAGCCACGGGGACTCGCATGGTGCCGTCCTTGTCAATGTTGCGAAAGAAATCCCACAGGCGTAGCTTGCGTTGATCCAAATAATCCTTCAGAAACATTGAGCGAAGACAGTTTGTCATTAATGAAACACATGCAGAACCAAAGACTTGTCATTAATTGACAGCTTTATATCTGAGTAAAATGTTCATTCTGTACATGAATATAAAATTGCATTGTCATATAAAAGAATGCAATTTTACCAGATTTTAGGACTACTTATTCTCATTATGTGACCAAAACAGACCTGGATGACTTTCATTGGATCAACACGTTTTGGTGGCTTTTTAGCGATGAAGCCTCCGACTCCTCCATACTGTACATCCAGACCAGGATGCTCCTGGCATGTCACCTCCAACAGATGCACAAAAGTCTCATTTACCAGCACATTCTGCCCAATAAAAAAGAAAATAAGATGTTATACACAGGTTGCAGTTTAATCTGTTTAAAATGTAAACATTCAGATCACAATAAAGTCAGACAGACAGACAAATTAACTCACACATATGTTGATCTCCTCTAAGGCAGTTCTTGGTGTGTTCTTCACCACATTAACCAGGGCCAGTGCTCCCTCTACTGTTAATGAGTTGTAAGCCAGCTACAGGAGTGCAAGAATTAAACATGTCCTTAAAATGTATCTACATCATACTGATGGTACATGTTAGCTTTAATAAAACTTTGTCCACCCACCAGCAGGACTCGGAGTGTGTCATTGAACTCGAGGCCCCTGCACAGCATGCCGACGCCCTCATTGGTGAGGCGGTTGTTGTTGAGGTTGAGGTGCACCAGAGTGTTGTTGAATTTTAGGGCCTCTCCCATGGCCAGGGCGCCCTCGTTCCCAAAACCGTTCCATGATAGGTCAAGGTGCTTTAACATCATGTTCACCTAAATATGAAGAAAGCAGTCAGATATTCTTTATAAAGTAAGCGATTAAATGATTTTTATCTCATACAGCTGTACCTTAAGTCCAGCACAAAACGCCACCGCTCCTTTCATTCTAAGATGGTTCCAGCTGAGATCCAGCACCTCAAGACCTTCGTTGTTTGCTGCAGAAATGAAAAGTTGAATCCAATGGTCATTCCTCTTGTTTGGTATCACACTTTTGAAGTAACATGGATGGATTAATGATCAGGAGTACATGAGCCCAAAGTATCAGGAACCCTCCACTGGACTTCACCTGCAAAATGTTACTCATTAACATATTTGAACCAGGAAGGGACTCAAAATGATCACAAAGAGACACAAAAAGAACACACAGAAATGCAAAAGAACTGCAAAAGAACTGCAAAGAGACACCAGGAGACACAAGATGCCCGCAAAAACACAAAATGACTACAAAAAGTCACAAGACAATGAAAAAAGACACAAAAGTAGCTCAAAGAGAAACAAATTTACCTAAATAAGACACAAAATTACCTCACAGTGGCACAAACAACTACAAAAAGACACAAAACAACAAAAAGATGCATAGAGACTACAAAGACACCCAAACTACCACAAAGTCCATGTGTCTTGCTCTTATGTAAAGGTAAAGGCGGTGGAGCCCTTTGCATATATTTGTTCAGGGGCCCATTGTCTCATAATCCACCCATGTTAAATAAAGCAATGTCACATCTATAAAAGATGAGTAAATTTTACTGTACCCAAAAGTTGTCCCAAATGTTCTCCTCCTTTTCCACAAAACTCATTATGGCTCAGGTCTAGTTCCTTTATTCTGGAATTGGTCTGCATGTAAAAAATATAAGCCACATAATAAACAAATGGCCTATTAACAACTGAAATGTCATCTGTCATGTAGACCTTAAAGGTCAGTGTTTGGATAAGTGATTATTAATCACTTACTGACAAGGCATCAGCAAAATATTTAGCATCATCATCAGTAAATCCATTTCCTATTGGAAAAAATATAAATATAAATGTACAAAATAAGTATATGAATAAGTAAAAAAAACAAACTCGGCTAACTAAATTCATTTTCCCATCATTGCGTCTAGCCTCATCTCACTCCCCTCAGTGTAGTTAAATGCTGTACATGTTACCCAAAATTACCTGAAAGTTTCATCGATTTTAATGAAATGTTGTCCAGCAACACTTTAGCTACGTGCTCAGCTCCTGCAGACTGCAGATAGTTGTTGGATAAATCCTGAAAGCAAAACAGATGCTGTTAGTTGGAGAACCCTGCACACTTTACTATGAAAGTCAGGTAAAAATACTGACTGAAAAAGCACTTGTGCCCTCTAGTGATCGATATGCAGTCTTACATACCAGGTGCTGCAGGGTGAAGTTAGCCCTCAGCATCTCCACCAGGTATTTGGCTCCCTCAGCTTGAATGTGATTGTCTGCCAGCTCCAGAGTGTCGATATGCATATCTGTCTATATACAAAAGCTTATCAGAAATTTTCAATTTTAAGGAGTCCCTCTCAAAGACATTTATTTTAAACTTACCACTAAAGCAATTGCTAGTGCCCTGCACCCCAAAGGTCCTAGCCCATGGTGGTTGAGGGTCATGATTGTGGAATCAAGGTTTCGTATAAAGTAGGAGACTGGCACCACACCCACCAGCTTGCAGGCCTGGAGGTACACTTCAGAAATAGAAGTCTCCTTGTTGCTCTCCTCTTTTTCTGGAAAGGAATAAGCCCATGCATATGCTCAAAGTCCCCCCCAAATACACTGATAAAAAATATATATCAAAAAAATACTATTCTCAATAGGCAACCACACACCATTATCCAAGGTTATCATAAGCAAATACAATCATAATAATAAATTAACTTCACAAATTGCCATTATTATCATCACCATTGAGTATTAAGGTGTACTGCAGTTATGCGTGTGGTTTGTCCAAGTGGTGTTGCCGTACTCCAACAGAAAATAGGTCATGGGTGTGTTCAGCTGTCTTTATTATGTTATATCTGTCAGATGGCCCATGTGAAGTCTAAGTGTTGTCAGTCATTTATGTAGTGCCTCATTTGTAATTTATGTTGACAGTGCTTAAAAGTATGGCATATTTGTTATTTATTATGATAAATAATATAATATAATTAGGAAAAAAAAAAAAATGTATTTATCTCAAAATACCAAGAATAAATTCAATGTACTTACCATCTGAGTCCAAGTCTGTGTCAAACTCATCCTCCATGCCCTTGGGTTGAGTTGGAGATGGACAATCATCATCTTTTAAGCTGAGGGAGTCGAAAGACAGCGTTGACATCGGCTGTAGCTTATAAGAGCCTATGTCCTAACAATTTTCCCATTCACAGAGAGAAGTATTCAGGTTCTTTGTTCATGTATTTCTGTGTGATCTGTGTGGGCTAGCAAACACTGTGTAATGAAATAGGTCTGTGCTGTGAGGCAGGTAATATTACCCCTCAGGTAACGTTTCATGTGTAGTGGCATCAACAATTAATGCCTCAGTGTGGTTACAGTGCTGTTTTTTAGTAACTCAAAGCTACCATGACACTGTGTGTGAAATGATATAGTTTGAAGTAAAAGTTGAATTTTATAGGATGCAGTACATTTTATGCCTGAGGATATAAGTCTCACACAATCAGTGACTTTATGGACTTGCTTTTATGTGATTGCATTTTTTATTTTTTTTTATCTATTCTATTTATGTTTTGTTTCTTTTGTTGCCTTTATTTGTGGCAGGATTGCATTTTTTTGCTTTCGGTCTATTTGTTTCTTATATTTACATTTTGTGTCCTGCATCTTACATTATTTGTCCTCTTTGTTTAAATTTCATCCAAACTCTACCCGAGTTTCATCTCGCGAGTGTTCAGTAGAACTCTTTGGCTTTCTGCTGTTGTATTGCCTTTTATGTATACCATTTTTGTTTTGCTTTATCTGCTTTATTATTATTATTATTATTATTATTATTATTATTATTATTATTATCATTATTATCTTCCTATTTAGAATGTTGTATATATTTTTTTTTCTTATTATCAGATTATGACAAATTGAGAAAAAAAAGAAAGAAAAAAAATAGACATCCATAAGGAAACCTCACCAGTGACATTTGGTTTGCGACCCCTAACCTTTTGCACCATCACCAACTCCATACCGCGCATGCGCTGACCTCAGAAGAGAAACATGATTGGCAGTCTGTTATATTTTGCGCTCTACCCACTATCACGGTACCTTACCGGTCGACCCTCAGGTAAATCATATTGCTCGTTTGCAAAGTGTCTGTGTTTAGATGTGTCAGTGTCTCTTTGTGCATCTCAGTCGCTGGCTGCTAGGAGCTAACGGCTGCTAATGTTAAATATAGGTCGCAGCTGACTGAGCAGTATGTCTCCACGTTTGTTGGCGCAAGCGATAGTATTTTGGCTAAAACTCGGTGTGACACTTTTCCTCTGGTTCCCCGGTGTGAGCTAATGATTCCCTCTTTGTAAGATTTGAATTTTGTGTTACATCTGTTTAGCTAACTTTAACTTTAGCCGATGGAGGAGTGTGTTAGCTTGCACCTGTTTTTTGTTTTTTTTTAGCTTGCACTTTCTAGACGTCCCTCATGACGTCACAGCGTCCCCACGTGTGTCTGTTTTGCTGTGTAGTTTATGTTCAGAAAGACACAAGGCATATAACGCTGACTGTCATTTTGGCAAAAATTAAAGCTGTACTTTACCCTCAAAATGATTTGTGAAGAAAAGTTGTTTTTCTCACATGCTTCCATGGTAAACATGTTGATGTATTGATTGGGGACCATGTTTAACAAGAGCAAACTATATCAAAACATCCGGAAACAAACTCACACAACTCAAACAGTATATTTTAAAGTCTCATTCATCCAGTCGTATGCTCAGCATTTCACAAACACTTAGTGCTTAAGTATGTAAGTATGTGCATAAGTACATTACTAACTAAGTGCTCAAATACTGTTCAAATTCGGGGTCCTTTTACTGTACTTGAGTGTTTGAATCTCATGCCCCTTTCTACTTTTACTCGACCTCATTTCAGAGGGAAATATTATACTTTTTACTCTGCTAGAGTTGTTTGATAACTCAAGTTACTACTGACTTTACAAAGAGAGATTTTTGCCTACAAACCATATGGATCTCTGCAAGTGCTGCTGTCAAGGGTTGAGAAATTAATTGGCTATGATATATATGATGACTTGCTGCTTTTCCTTTCATTTATATTAGATTTATTGAACACTTCAAAATTATCTGCAGAGTATTTTTACTTTTAATACCTAAATACATTTTCCTGAATGTACTTACATGCTTTTACTTAACATTTTCAGCACAGGAGTTTTACAAGTAACATTAGTATTTTTGAAGTTTGGTATAGTACTTTTACTTAAGTAAAGGATTTGCATGCTTTGCAACCACTGAACACATGCATTTTCACTAAAAAACCTTAGTATTGGAGTCTAGCTTTAAAGATAGCTACTTTTACTCATTGCATTTTGAACTGTAAGGTTTTAGCCAAAATGCATGTGTTTGGGGAGTGTTGAGCATACAGTTGGATAAATGAGACTTGGATTATACTGGATGAGTTGTGAGAGAGTTTGTTAACAGATGTTTTGCTGTGTTAAGCGTGGTCCCCAATAGATGAATAAATCACGTTCACGGTGTTTAATGTGGAGGCATGCAAATAGTCATTTTGTGGATGAAGTATTCCTTTAATGACACATGCTTAAGCATTTGGTGTGTTTCAGCTTATTATTAAGGCAACACTGTTTTCTAAAAATAATCTTGTTTTATAGAGGCCTCAAAGAAGGGTCTCCCTCCTGCAGAGGTTAATGGCAAGGCAGTGTGGGATGGTGGTGCTGTCACAACCAGAAGCTTCACCCAGTCTCAGAATACCATGCTGGACCAGCGGCTCAGCCCACGCAGTGGGACGAAGGGAGAAACGAAAGAAAGGATGAAAGAACCAAGCCCAGAAAAGGGGGACGATACAAGGCGTGGTACAGACAAAGAACAGCTAATGGCTGTCCTGCACGAAGAAACAAACAATGATGTTGCCTCAAAGATGAGTGAGGAGCAATCTGCAGTGAAGGAGAAAGAAGCTATGACGAGCAATGGACAGCAGCAAGACAAAGTGGAAGCTCTCAATCAAGACGACAGGGAAATAATTATTCACCAAGAAGTATTACACATGAAGCAAAACCCAGAAGATGGAGGTGTTTTTCAAACGGAGGACATTAGTTCAGAGACAGCTGTTGGGGCACAGTTACAGTGCCTGCAGGCGGAGGACAACAATCAAGAAACCACCAGTCCAGTGCAAGAACAATTCAAGCTACCAAGTTTGGGAGAGCCAGCAACCCCAGCTGCGCCAAGCATACAAGAGAGCACCCATCCAGTACAGGAACAAACACAGACACAAAGCCTGGAAGAGTCAATAAGTCCATCTGAGGTTACTGAGTGCTGGGATGAATATATGGCTTCAGCTGTTGATGACATGCACGGTTCTGAGCTGGTGTTTTCCTCCCTCCTCACCAACATTCAAAGTCAGCTTAAGCTCAGCGGGCAGCATGATGCACAAACTGGCTGGCACTTCCCTGCAGGACCTGGCCTTGCAGAAGAAGTGCAATGTCCACTGTGGCAATTTCCCTCTGTGAGCTATTACCCTGAAGTAGAGCCAACGGTGCCATTTGAAGGTGAGAATCTGAAATCTCCCTGTGCTGGAAGAGTTTCATTTTTCATCTGTCTAAACTCACTAGAGGGTTAATATCCAGCTGTTAATTTGCACTGACTTGTACATTTGTTTTGCACACAGTAATGTGGAGAGTGTGGGAGGAGATGGATGAGAGTGCCACTGCAGCAGAGCCATTCACGAAGGCCTCGATGGACTTCACTGTGATGTCCTACAACATCCTCGCTCAGGACCTTCTGGAGACTAACTGGGAGCTGTACACACACTGCCCCCCAGAGGTCATTGACTGGAGCTACCGCTGCAGCCTCCTACTAGAAGAAATACAGAAATGGGAACCAGACGTGAGTCAACTGTATCAAAATAGACTGTGCATTTGGCTTTTGTTTCAGTCTTATATGCAAACTATATAAATTTTACAGGGTTCCCACAGTCCTGGAAAACCTGAAAAAAAAGTAATGTAATTTCACAGTCACATTTTCCAGGCTGGGTAAAGTCATGGAAATCGTAAAAGTCATTAAAACCTTAATGAAAAATAATAGAAATGTGTTATGTGTAACAAATTAAATTACATTAATGTAACATAACGGTGAATTTATTGCCTGTGCCTTACAACAAAAAGAAGCTTTAACATGCGTTGACGTGTGACAACGTTCATTTTAAGGAAGAGACGGAACCCTCCATCCCTTACGTCTGTACACGTCACACATTTGCCCAGGGGTTTGAAAGGGATACATACATATTTTTTTATTATTATTTTTTAAATATGGAAAATGTAAAAATTTCCAGCAATTTTCTTTCTTTTTTTTCCTCAAAATGTATTTTTAAACGAAACCACAGGTATGGAAGGCATATTTTGTTTTAAAAAAATTCAGAGATTTTTTTTCTCTTTATTTTAACTTCATTTAAACTTTTCATAAAAAACTAAAAAAGGCCCTTTTTATTTATCTATTTATTTTTAAGAAAAACAGGTTTGGATTGCATGCTTTTTTCTTTTTCTTAAATCCCCCAAATCACACAGCTTATCACAGCCAGGAACTGTAAAAACACAAATTATTTTTGGATTTTCAAATTTTTGATGGTCCTTGAATATATGTGGGAAGCCTGAATTATGTATAATGAGAGTTTAAATCTCATGTATTTGACAAATTAATGGGCAAGTGGTTCATGGAAAAAAAATCTTTGAGGTCCTTGAAAAGTCATGGAAAAGTGTTGAAATTGTATCCATAAAAATGTGTGGTAACCCTGAGTTAAATCAAAATCTTTTGGCGTCCGCTAATGAATTGTGCGTCTCCTCTTGTATGTAGATTCTGTGTCTCCAGGAAGTTCAGGAGAATCACTACAATGAACACCTGTGTCCAGTCCTGTCTCAGATGGGTAAGTCGTCTGAGAAGATACAGTGGAACGATCATATTGGATATTATGACAAAGGTATGACATACTGTATGTTGTCGCTCCAGGCTACACCTGTGTATACAAGCAACGTACAGGGGCCAAAACAGATGGCTGTGCTACATGCTATCGTAGCAGTCGCTTCTCTGAGGTATCCGTCACCACGCTGGAGTTCTTCAGGCCTGAGACGAAGCTGCTGGACCGGCACAATGTGGCCATTGTTCTATTGCTTCAACCAGCGGTCATTCAGGGGTCGGAGATCAAGGCGAAGGGCCCACCCCTCTGCGTGGCCAACACCCACCTGCTCTTCAACCCCAGGAGGGGTGATGTAAAGCTGGCTCAGCTGGCCATAATGCTGGCAGAAATTGACAGCGTTGTCAAGTCCTGTAAGGCCAAAGGCGAACACTGTAACCTTATATTATGTGGGGACTTTAATTCTGTCCCCAACATGCCTCTGTACCAGCTGATCACCACCGGCGAGCTCTTTTTCCAGGGTCTACCAGCATGGATGGTGAGACTGAAAAACTGCAGCAAACAACTGAGTATAAATGCTTCTCCAGGGTTCAGTGTTAATGTTTATTCTCAGGTTTCATGGCCAGAAATCTACCTGCCTCAGTTCACTTTTTACTTGCCTCTATACAAATGGTTTTATTTATTGGCAGTCATCTAATAATAATAACAAAGACTCAAGTTAATTGCAATCTGACGATTTTCAGAAACTTTACAACCCTGTTTTTACTGCATTGCTTTCAAACTTGTGGCAAACTGGGCAGTACATAGTTGGAGTTTCACCCACATCATCTAACTTCACTCAGCTAGCTCCAGCTTCCAGTATAACTGAAATGTTCACTTGCACTTCATCTCATAAACTTTGTCTTTACATGCAGCCTTTTTGCATTTGTCCATTCGGACAAATGCAACTCCTAACAGAGATGAGAATGAAGCATGATGGCTCACTCCTTAGCTAATTTTATCCTCAGCTCAAGGAAAAACAATGTGTTAATCCTTTTTTTACCAGGCAAATGAGTTGCTAAATGTACTATTCTGAGGTGGCATTTCACTTGCTGCTGGCAATCAGGCAGTCGCTTTTAATGAGCCCTCTCCTACATGACAGCCTGTGGACTTGTTTGGAATAGCTATACTAGACTCTTCAGGTTTTCTGCCATCATGCTTGCAGGCATTACCTCTGTAACGATGTATTCATTCATCACGTCCAACAGATATCAGGTCAAGAGGATCTGTCACACAAAGCTCATAGTCACAGACTGTTTGCCCCCCTGTGGCCCAGCTGTTTGGGAATCACTGACAGCTGCCAGTACACTTCTGTCAAGGAGATATCGAAGAGCCAGAGTCCAAAATCAGGTCAGCATCTGACGTCACAGCATGTTATTTTTGTAATCTGTATCCATGGAGTTTAAGTCTTTTGTGTTTCATTTCCTCTCTCACTTCACTTTGCATCCTTTATTTGTTCTTCTTGCGTAGGTACAGGTCAGTACAGCCACGAGTTCATGCTGCAGCTGCGCTTCTGTCCAGCTGCATGTGTCCGTCCTCTGGACTTAGAGCTGATCCCTGGCGTGACTGATGCCGTACCAGGTAGAATACAAAAACAACAACGTACCATTTTCCTAACCTGATTTTCTTACCCTAATGGTTAGATTATCGGGTTCTGCTGTCTCTTTTTGCACAGATGCTTCAAGGGGAGATCAGCCTCATGATAAAAGGTAAGTTTAAGTTGAGTTTCCGTCCCTGTTTACACTTGATTTTATGTGTTTCTGTGATTCAAACGCAAGTGGACAGCTGACAATCACACCTGTATTTATCATGCGTCTCCAGCTGATCACTTGTTTTCAGATTTTACTGCTGCCTATGTCCCTTACCCCAGAAGGTCAGTGGGCCCCGTGCACTGTTAAGAGGGGATGTAACGGTATTGATAATAGCCACAATATTAAAAAATAATGCACATATGATGATAATATTACAATTATCAAGCGCCTCTTAAATCATTTCCGTTTGTTTCGATTCTCACTTTGTGTTCTTTCCCTGATGCTGCATTTTAAGTTAAATTGTGCTTTTTGTATGCTTTTGTACTATTATGTATAGAGCCTTTTCTGCACCTCTATATAAAGGGTGAGGAAAGGCTCAGTTATGTAGAATTAAGATGCGATTTTTAGTCATAAGTTTTGTCTCACAGGTTCAGACACACTATCAGTCACCGGTTAGATCTGGAGTCGGTCTACAAACACACTCTTCCAGGCTTTGGCAGACCAGAAGTCACAACACTGCAGTTCGAAGCGGGAGTTACTGTCGACTACATCTTCTACAGCCCAAGACGCATCTTAAGCTGCGATCAAAGTGGTACGGGACAACATGACACAACTGCAGTTTTGCAGCTCTTAGTGAATTTGCTTCTATAGATAACGTATCTGTTGTTTTTTTTCTTTTCTTCAGCTGGTGGTGACTTTGTGAATCAAGGTCTGAAGCTGATTGGTTCTCTGTCCCTTCTGTCAGAGGATGTTATCATGTCAATGAGCGGTCTGCCTAATCATGTATTCCCCTCTGACCATCTCAGTCTTCTGGCCAAATTTCAGCTGGACCTGAACGCAGCATAATGTGAACGAAGACTGGGTGAGCTAAAAGTGATGTCAGACGGTGAGCGACTTTCCATTCAAATGATTCAGCGCACATTCTGCGCACATTTTGTTTTGTTTTTTTTGTCAGTCTTAACATCATTACCGGTGGTTTACTCCTGGCATTAAAGGATCACAGTTTTCTCACTGATTATAAGTTATGTTGTTGTTCAAAAGAGACAGGAAAAATAATATGAGCCAGTATTTCAGTGTTGTTTTCGTCAGATAAATAATGCAGAGCTACGACTGAGATATGACAAATCTTATTAATGCCGTAATGGTTCATTTATAAACTGCAGGCAATGATTGCTTTAATTCTTACTGGTGTGATAATGCACCAACCTGTTCATCTGTTCTTTTCAATTTATTTTGAACCTAATTTTACAATGACAATTAGATTGTCATTTATAAGTCAGTTCTATTTTTTCAGATGGTAAAAATATTGAATAAATATTTTCCATTAATTTGCGTCTCCGTCGTGATTTTCGCTCTTTAATCCATTACAGAAAGTACAAAGTCTGCCTCCAGGCATTTATAGCTCTTCCCTGGATTTATAATGTAGCACTGTTAAATGCATTCAGTCCTCCAGTCGGGTGTGTGGCTCCCTGTGTATCCTGCTCTGTCTAGTGCTGAGAGTGTGACCTGAATGTTGGCTCTGCCCCTCCCATCCCACTACACTGAGGCACTCAGTTTGTCAGGACGAAGATGTCTGTGTATGCATGTGTGTCTGGTTGATGCATGAATGAATAATTCATGCAGATAGTTGAGTGTTCATGCATGACGGGGCTCAGCAAGAGAGCTTTGTATTATGTGTTGGCTATAAAATGTCCGCAGAGGTGATTACCATCAGTTACCATCAGTAGGACGTCTTGCAGTCGCTCCTCACTCATTCTTGTCAGTGCACATTCTGAATATATTTACTATATAACACAATTGTGCATGACTTGAAAAGTTTAATTTGTTGACAAATCAAAATGTGTCCGTCTTCCCCCCTGCAGCATCAAATGCATGCAAGTAAATGAAGTAGGTCAGTATTTTTTTTTCTACCAAAATAGGTCATTATGCCTTCTGTTTCTGTATCTTACAAACACTGCCGGACAAGATGTTTGACATCTGGAATCTACTGGAAGGGAGGAGAGGGATTTGTTTATCTTCATCATGACTTCTATCTCTTCATAATTCACCAAGGCTACTGCCACAACATTAACAAACGTGTTTTAAGGAGCTCACTCGCACAAATCTAACTACTCTCACACGTATGTTCAGGGTTCACACAGTCATGGAATTCGACAATCTTGTTTCACAGACCTGGAAAAGTGATGGAAATAGTAAAATCCTTAATTTTTCAAAAAGTCTTATTTTGTTTTGCGTATTGAAATTATTTGTCATAGTAATCTAACATAAATAACCTCCCGTGTAGTGTAAGATAATGGTAGATTTATTTTCTGTAGCTTTTGACGTAACATAGCCCCAATATGCTCTGATGTGGACGTTTTGTTAACCATCACTTCATTTTCTCTCTTCGTGTCTCACTCCATGCATGTCAGCTAGCTGAAATTATGTTAATGATGATGTGAATAGAATTTAAATCTGATGGTGGATAAGGCAATTCAAGTGGGGCAAGGAAAAAAATATGTTATGCGAGCATGATTTGAAATGTGGGGTCGTCAGTCCCCAAGTGCCATACCTATGCTCCAGATTGAGCAATTGACTTGGGCAGCCTGGGGCATTCAGTTGTCACTCAGAGCACCAGTGCGCACTCAGGTTTTGTTTTAACTGCTTTGAAAGTTGAGCATGGTAGTAAAAAGGCAAGGAGTAGGGATAATAACGATTGAGCGACGATCGATTGAATCGTGAAGCATTTGAAAAGACAGCCATCGTTGCATGTGGAAGAGCACAGCGGTGACATTGGAAAATGACCCATGATTCAGTTATATTTGATGTGTGTTGTATCTTTAGGCCTCTCCTTTTTTTATGTTTCATAGGCTCTGCAATGCTGTCAGAGAATATGCAACATGCAACATTGAAGTGAGCTTTGACTGAGGAAGCAGTGTTAGTGTTAGCAAAGTTTTTATGTTTTTTTGTTGTTTTAGTTTGTTTATTTGTTTTAGAGCCTGAATAATCAATTAATCGATTCTTTATGTTACCAGTGATCGATTAAGGAATTTGCTTACAACTTGCAACCCTTAAACCCTTTAAAACAAATCAACCAGTGAGCCAACCAAACTGTTGGATTCAGCTTCCCCGCTCTGAGAGCTCAACCACTCTATGTACACAGACTGCCTATAATAATGTAATGAACATTTTAGTTTTTAGTTTTAGTTCATTTTTAAACAATTAAAAACTGCATAAAATCAACAATAACAAAAGCGGAAAAAAAAAACCAAACCCCTAAATTAACATTTCACAGTAAAATACAATAAAATAAATAATTAAACATCATGAATTAAATGTAATGATGATTTCCTTTTTAAATTTTTTTAAAGATCATGAGCTCTTAATAAGGTGTACTTTATCCTTCCATATCTGTACATTGCGATATCTACAGGAATACTGACCGTGTTTTGTTTTGAAAAACAGAAGGTGAAGCTGATCGACCCGTCTAGTATTATGTCAATGAATCTGTGAATTAAATAAAAAGAAACTGCTAAAGTAAGACAGTATAGAAAACGGTTAAAACTTATTTATATATCAACACATTTGGAGTGAAATGTACTATACAATTCAGATTGTGTTAAATGGGATAAATGTTAGAACGAGTCCTTGAAAAGTCATAAAACGTTTTGAAATTTTGTCAGTGAAAATATGTTGGAACCGTGTATATGGTTTTACAGAAGTATATGTAACATCAAGCTGATTTTACCACACATGCACATGCCTTTCAGAGTTACATTACTGGCCCATGTGAAAGTGGTTCCTTGCTGACTGCGTTTCATTGAATGCGGCTGCCATTAAGACTTATCAACTGATTGCTGAGCTGGACTTACATCCATCCACTTGGGGATCCATTAAACGGCAGGATCCCTGAACATGAGCACACATGCTGCCAGTGCACTACAGCTATTATTTATGACTGCAGCAAACACAGGCTGCACCTAAACAATATGACACATGGAATTCTTACAGCAAACAATGTCTGTCTTTTGTCTGCACTGTTTCTCCTCCCAGATATTCTGAGATCTAGAAGGTGAACAACATCTCCCACTTGGCTTTACCGACTGTTTTAATTCACTGTTTTGCTGCACACAGAGGCTTCCCTTTTAAGGAGTTGTTGGCATTAAGTTTCCTTTGTGTAAACCTAACAGAAAGTGTTAAGAGATCTCCCAAGCCTGCTCTCGTCATCATTTGCCTTGGTGCCAAAAGCTGCCCTTCAACTGAGGACACCCTGTGCTCAGTTTGAACTATTGGTCAGCAGAAAACTGGCGCCATTCCCTGCCTGACACCGGGCCTGCCTGACAACTAATTACAGAGTACTTACTGATTAATCGCTGGATTTTTTTAGACCAAGCCTGGTTAAATAAGGACAAGGCAATTAAATGCATAATCATGAATTATCACAAAACTGAATCAGAAAAGAAAATGGTGTTGCCACTTTGATTTTTTTATTGTGATCCTGTAAATCAACAGTCTTTTGGTAAAAAAAAAAAAAAACAATTGTGTTATAGAGCACTGAAATGAAAATGGACAACATCTACTGTACATGTAAAAATGTTGGCTGTGGCAACATATTCAAAACAGTGTGGCAAATTGGTCTACTGGTGATCACCAACACTGAAGTAAGTATAAAATGACAGAATTTCCAATAAAAAATAAAATACAAAATGCAGATAAAAGTGCTGTAAACAAACGTCTTCTTTACACCTTAACTCAAGTGGAAGTTGCACCACTTAAGGCAAGTTAAACATTGGATAAAGTTGCTACAAATAAAAGTTAGAAACAATGTATATATAAAGCAGTGATACAGTACATTTAAACTGACTTGTCGGTACTTTACATCCACATTAAATGCAGAAAAGGTCAGTCAGCTGCGTTGCTGTTAGTCACCCTGACAATTGTCTAGTTTTAGATTAAGTAGCCAGTATGATTTGAGGTTACAAAGATAAACCTGGTTCTCTGGTACCATGAGCGAGGTATCTCACTGAGGACTACACATAGGGGCATAGCCCATAATGAGATAGCAAGTGAATGAAAGAGAACCGGGGTTGCCTTTGTAACCTAAAGTTATTCTGGCTGCTGAATCTAATCTGTTTTTCATATGGTCACTCCACAGATGCGTTCACACTTAAATATACTTTTGTATATCATGTATGCAATCCCATACTCAGTCCCCAATAAGGTAAATAGCATGCTAAATGTGCTAGCATCTGGATATTAGATGTCAAAAAACTGTCACACAGCCAAGCAAGTTTGCCTTCAGTGTTTTGGAAGAGCAGAGATTACACTGCTTTGTGTTTAGTTAGACGACAAGAATGATGGGCTGGATATAAAAAAAGTCGTCTCTTTGAGTTTTCATACAAGGCACGAGGGTCGTGGTTTGCAAACTAGTCACTACACAAGCAGTTGCTGCCCAGCAGAGCCTAAGTGGATTTACAATTACATTACATGTATTTGCACACTTACAGTACGACGATACAGATTGCAGACGAGCCTTAAGAGCTTTTGTTGAACCTAATAACACCACAGAAACATATGATATGTCCAGTAGCACATTTACACTGAGTGGAGGTCTCGCCCAGTACCAGGGAGGAATCATATTTCTCCTTGTGTTCACCAAATTCTGCAGTTATTTAAAAATGTTTACAAAGTACCGCACTTTTATCCCCTTCTTTATATAATTTGGGAACATTGCCAGCACCAATTACTATACACAGTAACTGCTCCAGAAAAAAGCCTCGGACAACATAGATGAATTGAAGCTGAATGAGGCGTTTGTTTTGACAGGAAAAGTTGCTGGTGACCTATTCAGCATTGTGTCCTGTGAATAGGCCGAAGTGTACAAAGAATTGAGCCTTAGAGTGAAACAAGTGTGTGGTACCTTGTGACTTTACAAGCTTAGAAAGCTAAAAAACTTTTTATCAGACTCGAATCTGGTATCCATTCATGTCTGCAGTCGATTTTTGATCCAAAACCTTCTTCTCTCCGGAGGGACTGCAACAAAGCAGATTACAAATATGTTAGTTTTATTCTCTAAGGGACAGTTTTTGTTTTTTTCATATCCTGACCATCCCCAGAGCTACAAATATTTTCCCTTGAGTCTCCCTGAGTGACTGGGTGAAAATCTATTACCTGCCCTCCACCATAAACAAACATATTTCACAGTTTTTGGCTGCGATAGATGGTGTGATTTTGGAGATGTTTAAAGAAAATACGCCTTGATAACACACTGGCAGATTTGGGGTTCTGGTGGTATTTAATATAAGTACAAAATACAACCATTTAAAGTTGAAAATCTTTTCCCCAAGCCAAATCAAAAAACATAACTCCCTCCCCAGTGCTTAAAAGATTATCTGAAGTGCCTTCCCTGTTTTGCACTACCCCCTCTTCTCTTATAAATAACAAACAGTCCCAAATAGGAAACTGTGACTATTTCATAAAGTACTTCTCCTTTGCTGTTTATCATGAGACAGTCAGAATTTTTTGACTAAAACCTTTCGCAATAGTGACTAGGGTGACTTATTTTTAGTGAAGCATATGATTAATCATACCGTCTCTCAACACGGCTGATCCTGCGTATGGGGCTGCCCGGTCCTCTGAGGGGTGAACCCATGCTGTTTCTCCTGTCTTTGGTGGGAGAAGGTGGTGCAGGCTTTCCTATCTGCGAAAAAATCACACACAAGAACATGTCAATAAGCATCACTTTACAACAACACACTTTAGTGAGTCAGCTATGTGTAATGTCCTTGCTGCACAAGGTGAGTTCCCTTATCAGTGGCTTAAATCTGTCTTTATTTTTACTGTGCGGAGCACTCACTGTAAGAGATCAGCTATTAATGGCTTGAGTCGGCCATGCATGAAGCACAGCGGGGCAAATTCAAGCCATCACATTAGTTTTATTATACACAGAGCTCAGCATCAAGGCTGCCTTCATCACGTTAGCATCAGAGGTGATGAGAGAGCATCGTTTGAGAGAAATTGCTCCTCAAACGACGGGTCAGCTCGGTGTCACTGTGCATGAAGAGGCAGCACGTCAAAAGAAATCTAATAAGAAGGGCAGTCGCTCTGCTGGAGACACATTATGTTTATCATCACTGTCTTAAGTCCTGCGTATGCACCATTAGCTTGTACTGGTGTCAGCAGCAAACTTTTAACATTTGTCATTTGCTTCTGTACTCTTGCAGAAACCACTCCGTTGTACCTTGAGCCTCATGTCTCGAGTGTGTCTCTCCAGCTCCTTCCGTAGCTCCTCCTTGGTTAGCTTGTCTACGTCTATTATCGAGTGTTTCCATTCTATCTGCTCCACGCTGTGAGGGTCGTGGGACACATACTGGCCAATCCTGACCTTGCGCAGGGTGTGCCAGTAGCCCCTGTAGGCTCCTTCGTATTCTTGCACCAAGTCCATCAGTGTCCGGAACTCCAGGGGCTTGAACATGAGGTCCTCCCTCCGGCTGATGCCCAGCGCACCAAAGCGTCCCCCGCTGTGGACTCCCAGCACAATGTGATGGAAGTGGTTCCCTGAGAACTGAGACTGAAAGCTGAGGGGGAAGCGCTCCACACCTGGCATGCTGTTGGTGAGGTAACTGTAAGAAGGTGGGTCAAGGAAACGGCGGCTTGGAAAGAAAATGTACAATAATCGTCCAAAAAAAATTAACAAATCACATATGGCCAGTGCATATTAAAAAAAATCTGTCAGCCCCTATTGCAATCAAACATACAATACAATTGGAAGAAATAATTGCATGAATGTGTCATGTAAAATAAGCTGCAGCTTTAAAGATACATCCCCAGGATCACCGCCTCCAGGCATTTGATTGGCAGAGCCTCCCTCGTCATCTCTTTAGCAATGTCCATCAACCTGTTGTTAACAACAATGGAACAAGACAGCAACATGTTTAATGGTTGACTACAAATGACACACACTGGTCTTGAACAAAAACATTTTCCATGAGCCGGGGAAACAAAATTTGCACGGCTAAATCAAATAAAGCAAGGTCAGTCAAAGTGTTCCAGGCCTCCTCCGGCTGCTTGACGTTAGTTTCTACTCACAAAATCCTGCAGCTGATCCACACAAATCATGAGGCCGTAACAACACAGGCTAAACCATTAGAAATCAACAAACATCATCACTGACATCATGTGACTGCAGCCTTAAACATCTGTGGGTCTATCACCGATGATCAGTCTTGGATAAAACATGAAATGTGCTTACGCAGTAAGAGGCCGGCTCTTCTTAATTTCAAAAAACTGTGTTCCCGTGTGATTGTACCTGTAGGACAGTTAAGATCAAACCATAACAGAGCAAAATGCTTTGAGAGAGTACAAGAGACAAGCATTTATAGTGCTTTGTGATATTCATAGGTTGTTGATTAATTATGGATGAATTGTGTCTCGGACTGGAAATCAAGCTTAATATAGAATAGAGTATCTACAGCGGCCTACTTTCTCATGTTTGTCCCATATTTATCAAAGTGTGCCAAAACAGTGGGTCAGTGGGATTAAGAAAAGGTACATTTTATGTACATACATTTAAAGGGGAACTTCGCCCATTTTTTAAATTCATGCATGTTATTCCTATGGTCTATGACAGTCAAAAATTATTAATGAACATGAACAACTCTCCCAAATCCAAAAAACTAGAGTGCTAAAACTCAAATTTGTGATATCATAGGGTATGAAGTCTGGAGCTGCTTAATAGACAATTAATTGGAAAATATGTTATGATGACAATGAGAGCAGCCAGGGGAATGTGATGAGTATATGGGTACATTTTCATTTCAATGTTTTCGGGGGCGTTGCAGCTGAAATTTGAACTTGTGAATTCTCTTTTACCTCTCAGTAAAAACAGAACACGCTGGCCACGGAAATAATATATTGTAATTCTTGTTTTAGGTGGTGTTCCCCTTTAAGAAGGTTCAAAATATATCTTTCCAACTAGAAATAATATATTGTCAAAAACAAAATGTGTTTAAATACACTTGATAATTACTCTTGACCAACCAGCCAGTTATACCAACTTAGTCAAAGGATACTGCAATTCCCTGATGTATTTCTGTATGGCTTCCAGGCGCTGTGGGACAGTGGTGGTTGGCTGGTATGTAGGCACACTCGGTATTGGAATCTGCGGGACAGAGCATCCAAACAACTGCATTATCAGTGTACAATCCCAATATTCATGGAAGCTGGGGAATGTGGTATTGTGTGATCTCAGTGCTCTTTTCTATTTAGCACACTAATGGAAAGATCATCTTAACTGCTCTTTAACTACTCTCATAAGAAATGAATGCAAAAATACCGTTCTTTGTGTCAAATCTCCAGCATGCAAATGTATTGTGCAGGGCAGACTGGACAAACACTACTGTAATAAAAAGTGGAGTATTTTAAGAAGGCTTGGGCAGTATGTAATATTTCATACCTTCATGAAATTTCACCGGGCTATATGTGACAGTCTAAATGTGCTACTAACTTTTCAGACTAACATATACACAATAGAAACCCACAACATGTTAAGAAAAGTAATATTCTCACACCTATTTTCCTTATTAAATGGAGAAACACAACTGTACACATTTTGAATTCAACTTTCTCTTGTTCACGGAGTACTGATGAGACGTTATTGTCTCTCCCAACTCATCGTGAAACACACTTCATTCAAACTTGACAGAAACAAAATAAAACTCACCCAAACCATCTAGTTATAAGTCCACTGTTCCAACAATCAAAATAAATCCTTAATTCACCAAGTTAGATCTGGTGTCAGTTCAGCTGCCTGTTCCACCAGTAGAGACCAGAGACTGAGCTCTGATGGTGCCTGCTGTGCACTAAATACAATGAGTTAAATAGAAAAAGGAGCACCTGTACTTATGGTAGTATTTAAAAACATACCTTCACAATATCTCAGTACCCCGGTATAGCTTTATACCATGATACCGCCCACGCCTTATTTCAGTTTAATTTAGTGGCACATTTATCAGTCATGTGGGACTGCATAGTAATACTGTAACTCAACATTTTCCCACAACACATAAGTGCAAAATGTTTCTCCCCAATTTGCAAGTTTCTCCTGCATAGTGTGAAGTGCGCCTGTTACTCCTGCCATGTATAACCAGCTGCAACTATTCAAACACCTTACCTTGGGCAGGTCAGTGACACCCCGGATCTCCTTCCCCAAAGTTTCACCGGTGGGATGTATTCGAGCCACATGGCGCCACATCCTCTCCCAAGTCTCCTCATCCACCGGGAGGCCTCCTCTGTTCACATAGAAAGGTACCCCTCCATCCCTCAACTCTTCCTCCCCTTCATCCTCCTGCTCCTCATCTCTCTGCTCTACTGAGTCCACGGTGGCCCTCAGCATCCCTCCTCCAACAGAAAGTCCAGGCACAAAAAATGTCTAGACTGATGCCTTGGGCCTTTCACTGGTTAATCTGCTTGCAGGTTTAAGTATGTTCCCACAACAGATGGCCGACTCATGACATCAAGCAGCTTGAACCACAAATAACTCAATAAAATGTCAATGCAGTGGAGTCTTAAAGGTGATCTGCTGTAATGAAACTCACCCCTGTGGTTGGAGCATCAATGATTTCACCAGGGAAGTATAAAAAGAAAATCCTTTTTGGGATAAAGAATGACTTTGCAGCTCTTTGGTCAGACCTAGAAGACTGTAGGCCATTCAACAATCACACATTCATGTAAATAAATAAATTAAGACACTATGGTAATTTAGCTTTTAGACGTGTATCCCATTTTAAAGTCCCTCAACAAGCAAGCCCGCCAATGTAACGTTATCACGGCACGTTAAGAGGATTGACTCTGCAGACAACAAAGTATTAGAAATGACTAATTCCCTGCACCGTTAGAGGTCATTCACACCACAGATATCCGGCAGAAATCAGTGCTGTTGTACAATCCCATCACCTCGACACTCCCCAAACGTCCGCTTCATCTCCGTCTCACCGAATCATCCCGTTCTTACTGAGCCGGTTCATTGTTCCTGCAGCAGCAGCAGATGCTCCCGGTTCAGACTGCGGGTTGGATTCACGTCCAACGAGCCGCTCAGACACTCCCAGACCTCCGTCTTCTGCGCATGCGCCGCGCTCAGCGGATGATCTCAGGCGTGACAAATGCTGCGTTTAGGTGCTTTCCGAAACGTGTTAATCTGAGATATACTGGTCATATAGTCACTTAATTAAGTGCTTTTGGTTAGTCTTAAAACGCACTATTTTTGTGTTGGACCCTGAGCAAATTGGTGAATTTTCTGTTTTTTAAAAAGAAAAAAAATGGGAAAAGGCAGTCAGCAACTTGGTAAGAAATGTTCCACAAATTGCAAGAAATAGGTACATTAAATTTATTTTTCTTAAAGGGGCTAGAAAAAAATTCTATTGAAAACTGTATTTATAATTATCATAATTACATATTTAAAATTACACATCTATTACATTTTAAGCACTCTTTCCAAGTACGGTTTGCCTTGTTTTTTCCCCCTTTTTTTTAGTTGTATCTTTTTCTTTTTTAGTTATTTATTATTTTTCTCCACTTTTCAGGTTATTTTCTTCTACTGTTCACTAATTTCTTTCTCATTTTTAGGTCATATCTTCTTTAACTACTCATTGCCCTCTTCCCAAGTTTTTAAAAGAAATCAAGCAGATTTTCTTTGGTTTCAAAGGGTTAAATACTTTAATCAAGCGCTATAGTGCTTAGTGCTGTGGTGAAATGATTAAGATTTATTTCAGACATTTCTTAATGAATATAAAATTCAAATGAAAATCAACTTTATTTCCAGAGCACTTGTATACAAGGGATGCAGCTCAAAGTGCTTCGCAATAAAAAAGAAAAATGCAACACAAAAGTAAAAAGCAAAAATATAAAAAGTAAAGGTTAAAAAAAAATTATAGGGGCTTGTTGGAATAATGAAAGTGACAGAACTGCAATGATAATTATTAGAAGATTTGCATGAATGAAAAGCCAGACTAAATAAATAGGTTTTCAGCTGTTGTTTAAAAACGGTCACCGAGCCCACATCTCTTTTATTTTTTAAAAAGGTGATTCATATTTTTGGGGCATATTTAACAAAAGCTGTGTGTGTATAAATGTGTCTATTTAAGAATTTCAGAATCTTATTTCAGAAGATCTGAGAGCTTGTGAAGGATTATAGAACGACAGCAATGCTGCAATGTAGGCCATTAAGAGCTTCAAATGGACCTAGATATGCACTCGTATAGTGCTTTGCTCGTCTAGTCCTTTTTTCTGTCTTTTTTTTTTGACCACTCAAGGTGCTTTCACACTACCAGTGACATTCACCTGTTCACACACACATTCATACACTGGTATGATTATGCTGGTGTAACATTTAACCCAGGATTCCCAAGGTTATCAGACACCTAAATTTAATATTATTAAAATGTTTCAATGGATGATGTGGGACAAATCATCTTTTCTTTTTTAAAGAAATCTTATTCGAGTGTGGTGAGGTGCTCCTCTTTTCCACTTTGTCAATGTAATCATGTAGCGCTGTTGAAATAGCTGCAGGTCTCCCTCCTCCCAAACCACTCCCCTAATCAAACTCAGATTATATGCTGCCCTTGCTGGCAGAACTCAGTCATTTGGCTTCCTCCTTGGCTGTGGCTGGTGGATGTGGTGTAACAGGTAGGTGATTAAACGTCATACGGACAATCAAACAGTTTCCCTGTACATGTAGTAACCTGTTCTTTGTTGAAAGCACATTTTGCTTGAAGAATACCCTGTTGTCCTGCTTACCTTTGGTGATTCTGTGTAAATGCCCCTTACCAGAGGTGGTGAGTAGGGTCCCACAGTGCACATTTTAGACAGCATAGTTAACCCTATTCATTTTGCTTTTCTTTTCTTTCAGTTAAACTGCTGTTTTGTTTTGTTTTGTTTACAATTTAACTATAACTATTGTTTTGCACTTTGTTTGGCTTTTTATGTTGGTTAGCCTTATAGTTTTGTTAAGTTTATATATATTTTGTTATTAAACCAACTGGGTTTTTCTCATTGTTTTGTATTATTCTTTGCCTTCACTGTGTCACACGTTGCAAGTGGCCTTGGCTCACATTCCGTAGTTAAGCTCAGGTTGGACTGCATTTTATTCAATTTGTGTTTTTAGATTTTGTATTCAGGCCTTTTTAGATAAACTGCTTTAGTGGTATTTTTAATTCCCCTCATAAGTATGTCTAACTTTTTCCTTTCCTCCCCAGCAGCTGCAGACCATGGGCATGTCTTTATTTTTCACTAATTCAATAAAATATTTGGTTTATTTTGCTAACACGTCTCTGTCCTTGTTTCAGTTACGAGTCTGTGTGCCTTTGATCCTAATTTTCAACATAATTTCGGATTAGAAATAAGGTGGGGTTGTTGGTTCTCCTTCCTATTTCTACTCCCTTGCCCCCTCACCACACTAGCATTGCAGGTAAGCATAATGGTTAGTATGTATGTGGTCTGTGCAGAGGTAGGTTTTTATGTAGGAACATGCTTATTGTAGCAAGGAGGTTAATATTAAATTTGCCATTTAAAAAAAATGCAAGTATAGAGTAAGAAGATAGTGGGTTTGGTAGTAAATTTAAAGATTAAAATCATTTACGGCAACTCATTTTGGCAAAGAAATTAAAAGCTGGACAATGCCTTTTTAAGGCCCAATATTAAGAAAATAAAACTCAAGACAATTTACCTGACCTGCAGACACCCTGTTAACCTCTGCCTGTGTTTTCCATAGTACACCTCCATTAACTGCATTGTAGTTTAAAAATAAATTTAAAAAAAAATAAAGAAAGCAATAACAAACATTTGCACTAAATTAAAAAACTCAAAAGACAATTAGGGTAGACACAACTGTGTAAAATATTAACCCCAAAGTGCTCTAGGTTATGTCCCATAGTAAAATATTGTCACATGGCAAAAAAACAGTGTAAAAATATTAATTAGAAATTACTCTACAGTATCATTACCATTGTAAATTTGCACCTTTGCTCATATAGCAAACATGCGTCTACACTAGCAGTTCTCATACTGGGGGGACTAGAGCCACTTCAGGTGGGCCGTGAATGACCAGAGGAAAATAGAAAATGAAACTAAGTTGAATAAATGATTTTATTAAATAAGCAAATTTGTTGATGCTATCATGCTGTCCTTTTTGTTTACTAAAATTCAATACAGATCATTTACTTGCTCCCCAGAGTTTTGATGATTTAAGAAATGTGGGGCGCATGGCAGAAAAAACAATCTGAAGAATTTCTCTACACATTGGGAAAACTGACTGGAGTCTAAAGACATAGGCATTGCAACACTTTATTTATTCTTGTAACAAAATGTTTTGTGAGATCAACAAAACTTAAAAAAAAAAGTAATTTGCAGTTCGATCAAACACAATCCACTCTCACCAAACCACAAAACATAATATTTTTGATATAGATGAAGGAAAATAATTAACAGGAAATTTGTCTATTTACAGGCCTAGCTCAGTTGTAGAAATATTAAAACCTTGGAGCACCATAGTCATCTGGCATCCGTTCAATATTGTACCTGCAGGGATAAAATAAAATGGTCAGTATAGCCGTATTTATGATGAAGATGGTGCGAAGTCCAGAATAAAATGTCCTATTTTATTCAAGTAAACCACACATATAAAAAGCTGCCAAATGTTTAAAGCAAAAGTTGGAATAGTGTTACCTGTGGTTTGAGATGTACATGATGGGTACTCCGGGGATCTTCCTGACTCTTCTCTTTAGATCTCTGTCCACAGTGGCCAGGATGTAACACTTGTGCTGTGGAAATATATTGTATATATCTACCCTTGAGTGCCAAAACATGACTTACATTTACCAACTATAATAATATGATTTCATTGTTAACAATTACACCTGTGCATTTCATACAGTGACAAGCCCAAATGTCTGCGTGAAAAAGGCCCACCACTCAGCATACTGCAATGTTCACCATGAGGTGAACACTGACAGTATCATGTGTATATATAGCACCCACTGAGTATTAAAACATATTACCTGTGTTACCCTTTGGACTAAACAGTCGTCGGCATATGTTCCCTTGTGTGTGCACGGCAGGCGATCAAACCTTGGATCCTTGGCTATCCTGCAAAGAAAAAAAAGTGAGAAATTTACAAATAGCATAAAGAAACAGAATTCATGCTCCCAGTGCAATTTTATACTCAGCAGCTTGTACCTGAGTGCGACTCTGTACTTCATTCCAAGCTTTTCGATCTCAGCCATCACACAGTCAGTGATACATGGGATACCTGGATTGGATGAAATTGCAAGGGAAAATATAAAGTTATGAATCATTATACATTATATTTGGCTGGAAAAAAGTTATTCTCATTTCCATTAACCACTTGGCAAAACTGCTTACATTTTGCGTAGAGACAATCCATCATAGACTGAACAATGTCCAGTTTGGCCTTGATGGAGAAGTTGATGAAATTGGTGTCGACTAGAATGTGGTACGGTGGACCAAGCTGAGTATTGTACTGGAAGAACAGGCATGATGGGTACTTTGTCCTATACAAAAAGTTAAAAAAAAAATCAAATTAAGGAGCTGTCCACCACAAGTATTTCATTAACTTATTCAAGTTTTAATGTGGCCAACTTACACTTCTCTCTCCTTGAGCTCCGAGGGATCCTTCTTCTTTTTCTGTTTTGCTTTAGCACGGTCTTTCTCTTTTCTGCAAAACACAGAAGGCAAGTGCTTGGCAAAGAACTTTGAGAGCCACACTTAACTTTTGTTTCTGTTTTCTTGAGATTGTATGCAAGTCAAGACTTAGCTGGTTTAATAAAATGGACAGAGCTTACAAAAAGGTAACTAAAACAAGGGTGACTTTGACTAGAAAACAGAGCACATATTAAAAACTCACATTCTGTTATCTTTAAGACTGATCATTCTCTTCATGGCAGCAAACTTCCTTGTTTTCTGCTTCCCCTACATTCAACAAGTTAAAACACAGAGAAATCAGTTATAACAAAGACAATATACTGAGAAGGCATCGCTGAAATGTTTACTGGAGGATTTAAGGCCACCTCACAAAATCCCCAAAATCCAAGTAAGAACATAAAAACATACATACTACAAACATAATATAGGACCTTTTAAGCGAACTGATAACTACAATGTCTAACAGATTGACATTCAATTATAAAAAAAAAACATACCAGAAAATTATTACTTATCATTACTGAGCTGAGTTAACGTACATAGCTACAACAATTACAAAACAAACACTGAATTTATTAGCTAAACACTTAAAAAGTTAATGTAAACCCAGGCTACATACATGGATGTCACTTTTTATGGAGATCACTGCCGATTGATGTTCAATAATATTGTGACCCAAGTCTTTAGACTGATATTTGTAAATATATATATTTATACGAATATTCCCTTCAACAGCTGACGTTGTGAGCTTAGCTGATGTTAGGCGCTAGGCTAGCTAAATTAGCTCCGTGGGTTGCCTGCCAAAGAAGCTTCAATGCCAAATTAATGATTACTGTTAAACAAAGTAGTGCCATTTAGCGCAAAACATTAATCCAGGCAGCCGTCGTGTAGCTGCGACATAGTCAAAGATTACATACCATGCTTTAAATATGAGATCTTTGTAGCTGTGTGAAACTCGCTCCCCTTCCCCTCGTGTATGGATGCGATTACTGGTGACGTAATCAAAAATCGACACTGTTTCTGCGCATTTTCCGGTTGCTAAGCTAACAGACGAAGGTAGATGCAGCACAGATTAAGAGCATTTTTGCATTTGGAGTTTTGCCTTGTGTTGCTGTGTCATTGCAAACGGTGTCTAATGAACGTGTCGTTACGTGCACCTCGATAACCGCCACGGGACGGCGACCAGCTATGTGATATTAAGCTGACATTGTTGGCTAACTCGGCTAGCTGTTAGCATTGTGCTGCCGTTCGTTTGACAACTAATGCTACTGTAGCAGTTTATCGACACCATGCTAACAGTTGTTAGCCTCCAGCTTTACCTTGCGCTCCAGGTGACAATAGAGAATTGATGATATTGCATTTAGCCTGTTTATCCTCCGCTGCCGGTGTTTTCTTGTTTTTGAAACGCCATTCAAGCAAATGCCCGGTAAACCTAACTAGAGCGCGCTGTTTTGGTAGGTTTTATTGTTAGATATCTGGTTGTTTATATCTGGCAGCGGATGACATTTGGAAACGCTTTGACACCTGAGCTAGCCTGTCTGCACAGCTCATCATTATCAGCATCATGTCCATTATCTGGGTTGTTGTTCTTGGATTGGATTTAGGGTTTAATTACAGTGTAATTGCTCTGGTTTTGTCGACTTTGTTGGGCTAAACAGGCTTGTGAGAGTGTTATGACCATTCTTTAGCCAAGTTGTTCATGCATATTTCAGTGCTGTGGATTACATGTAATGTTGTTCTCCCATCAGCCAGCACTTCTCCGAGGTGACACTTAAATATTAATGCTTTCTTGGCAGTGCAGTTTTTGTGAAGCTCTTGTGTTAGACTAGTGTTCCTCATCAGAATGTTATTTGTTGAAAAGCTTTTTGTTGTATGTTTTGGTACAGCTGTTATGAGCCTAAGCAGTTTCTCTCTAATTGTAGGACACTTAAGCAGCCCCCTGGCCTATGGCACTTTTTCTTTGAGCACGGAGGGGTCTGAGTGAAGGCTGAAAGATGGTCTGATGGACCGCCGCTTCTTCCTGACCTTCCTCTTCTGCTCAGTGTCGTGGATCTTCTTCTGGGAAGTGCGCTGGAAGAAAGGAAAAGAAAGTCAGATTGAGGAATGGCTCCAAGGACATAGCCTCTCTCAATACAGGCACTTATTTGAAGGTCAGTGGCTTACAGTCATCTTCATTTGAGATTTATATGACCATTACAGTTTACAAGTGTGGTTGATGGTCTAATCTAAGGTGAAGTAAGCAGGTACAGCTAATGTCAACCTTCAGTAACCTGCACAAGGAGGACACTTATGCAAGACAGGTTACTATTTCTTGAAACTTTTTGGTTAGGATGTTTTTTCTAACTACAAGCTTATTCAGCACCTTTCAGAGCTTTTGCAGAAATACCAGGGATAAGTGTCATGTTTAACAGAATCTGGAGCTGTTTAATACAAGGAGACTGTGTTGCTTAATGCTATGACCCCTGATCACCTATTTGGTTTTGGACAGTGAATATTCAGGCTTATGAGATGCATGTGGCATGCATGGCCAATCAGCACAGGCTTAAATACTCATTATAGTAGACTTTAATGAGTATTTAAGCCTGTGCTGAGGCATTACTGATGCTGATTTGTTGGCCAGTATGTGATTGGGGATTTCTATGTGCTGTTCATGTGTCATCCAGATGTACAGACACTGGAGGAACTGAGTCTGAGTGTATTGAGTCGTCTGGAAGAGGTGGTGAAGGAACAGCAGCGGTGGAGGGAAATTGCAGAGGCCCACATCCAGCTGCTCCGAGACTTTGCCTTCCAGGAGTGGCTTTGCTCCCAGAACCTGGAGCACTATTACCATACGTAAGCAATGAAAAGCCTTAACGTTAACATTTCGCCCCACTCTGGCAAAGAATCATGAGCAGCTTTCATTTTTCAGAAACACTTTCTTGTTGGCATGTCATAAATGTAGATTTTTCATTGCATAGTTTATTTTTTTATGTCTTGAATTGGTTATGATTATGTTTTATGCTGGTTGTTAATGCAGGTTATATTATTGTATGTCCACTTGAGGGCAGCCTCTCCATTCATGGCTCATTGAGTTTGCTGACACTGAGCTGTGGAGGCTGCAGTGTTTCAGAGGGTCACTGCAGTAAAAAGTATTCTTTAGAGACTGATTGTTTGAGACCCTGCAGCAATGCAGGTGTTTGTGTGTGTGTTGGGTGCTCTGTATTGATGCAGTCAGAACCAGCTATGATAAGTAGTTTCATAAAGTTTCTTCAGCTTTTGGAAAATTAGTTGCAACATTTGTAATGGTCAGCTGTGTTTCCGAAATACGTAGTCAAGTCATAGTCATGAGGAACAGTGTTTGATATTTGTAAAGGGACACATTGTCACATTCATTAGGTACTGTTACACTGTCGCTGCCTCCGTTGCCTTTTTGATTGACTGGACTTTAAATCTTAGTTGATAACATAATAATGGCAAGGCTTCAGTGCAGTGATTAACTGTTGAGTAGCAGAAGATGATCTTTGTTTGGATGCTGTTGTAGGCTAAAAATATAACCGTAATGGGAATTTGAAGTTGTAGACTCACATCATTGCTTCTTAGAGAAATTATGTAATTACGATTGGGGTTACTAGAAGATACAATAATAAACTAGAATAACAAATAGAGGATTACATTTTTTTTATTGTCTCAGTAAGGTAGATAATCAACCACACCCACACACTGTGAACAGGATGCAGCTGCTGTGCTTCTACATTTACATTTTGCATGATTAGATAAGGGAAGCAGCACCAGATACTAAAGCTTTGTTGAAAAATGACTCGTTATCAAAACTGTGAGTTGTTTTTTTTAAATTTTTTTATAACTTTTATTTATAAAGGACAAGTCAACAATATTCAGTGTATATAAGAGTGTGTACAATTCCTTTTTTCCCTTTTTTTTTTTTTTTTATAACATTAACAAGTAAATTGAACATAAATAGATAAGCAGTGCCTCCCCCCACCCAAATCCCCTGAACCCCTTGTATAATTATAAAGTACGAAGGTGACAGAAGAGTTGTTTTTTTTTGTACAAAATTAAAATTCTGATAATTTGGATTGAAAGTGGGTTTGAAAAAAGGCTTTTCTCTATTCGTTATTCAAGTATGTGTTAATACTGTTAGAATGTTTTTTATCTTATTTTAATAATTATTGAGAAAATATTGTATACTACCATAATTTTGCTCAGAATAACCCCACTATAAAAGGTGAAATGCACCACAGGCGCTTTCCTTGTGTCAGCAGGCAAAGACACAATGTTATAGTAGTAGCAGCTTTATAATGTGAGATAAAGTTTTGGTTTGAGTGGTTAGAACCATTTATCTGCTGAGCTTTTTACCCTGCTGAGGTTATCTATATTTTTGATGTAATAACATGATAGGGCTTTTGTCTGAAGTCTAGTGGTAAGGCGAAAAGCCACACCGTCTCACTGCTCCCAGTCATATAACTAACCAGTTTCACAGATAACATCGAGGTTACCCTTGTACAGAGTTTCACAAAAACTATTGTTTGCTTTGTGTGTGGGACAACCTGTTGTGTGCAGCCAGCAGTTTTCGTCAATAGATGTTGAGTTAGCAGTTATGGTAGGGTTGTTTTTCTAAAGGCTGTACTTTAAAAGTAATACAGTATTGCTACCATTTCTGTTATTATCTACTTAGTATACTTTTGCTTTTGTTTTGTGCTGCAGACTTAAGACCTTGGGTTGCATGAATCTGGATGATCTGTCTCAGTTTGACAGTCAGCTGCAGCTGTCTCTAGCTGCCTGGGGATACTACTACGAAGACTACATTAAGTTGTCCACAGGCATCAAGATCCTCCAGAACTCAAGGGGGAGTCGTGACCAGGACTACGAGATCCGGCTGGTACACAGCCTTGCTGTGAGGCGTCTGAATGAGAAGTGGACAATCGGTGAGATCCTCCTCATTTTCTGCCTTTGACTGGTTTTAATTTGGGTTGCTTTCCACAGCTGCAGAGCATTAAGAGGCATTTAGATATAAGACATAAACATAAGATGGATTGTACTGTTGCTAAATGTTTTCACAAGTGTTGTTACTACAAGAGTAACATATTTGAATGTAGCTCAAGTGTTGTAATGGAGACGTTCAGTGTTGCTTCATCTCTGCTCGCCGTCCAATTTCTGTTTGTTTTTCTTTTTTTTTCTTTCCTAAAAACACTTAAATCCTTCTCATTGAGGATAAATGTAGGATAATAGAAAAAAAATAAATGTTGTCATTTTGTAGCGTAACTATTGCACAACCATAACACTTGTTAGATTGGTATTCTTGCCTAGGGTATGAATTTCAACATTCATAACAAAGTTCCAAACTGGCCACTTGAATCTCACTATTTCTTGGCACTTGTTGTTGCTTCATTAGACAGAACACCAGAATATAGTGGTACTAAAGTCCAGTCTGGGGTTAGGTATTCATAAAACAATATCATAAGAAGAAAAGAAAGTAAAACCACCAGAGCAGGAAGTGTGTATTGTCTTTATTGTAATTATTCATAGGTGCAATGTCCAATTGTCTTTTCAGCGGGAGCTCTCATATTTGGCTGTACTGTGGCGCTGTGCTTCTTGATAAGGGACCTCATGTTTTACGTGATTGGTGAGTCCTGTGTCAGCTGTTTTGATTGAGGTTTGGCCTGATATGGCTTGTTCTGGCTTTGCTGCTATGTGACTCATTCTTTGTCTTTCTGCAACCACAGTGAAGTGGTACAACCAGTTTTACAAATTGCTTTATGGTGTTCTCTTAGCCCGAGGATTTGTTTCACATAATCATCTGTCAACCTTTAATCTGTTGTCTGTTTCACTTGTGAATAATCTTATTTAAAAACCACATGAATACATTACATGTATTGCAACCACATGCTCAAACAACTTGTCCCGGTTGCTTCTTCACTTTTCGTTGCAGGTGGAATTACTGTTTCCATCATAGCGTTTGTCTTCACCATCAAGTTCCTCTGTGAGCTTGCAGCGAGGGTGGTCAGCTTCCTGCAGAATGAGGATCCGGGGCGACGCGGCGACCGCAGCATCTACGACTATGTCCGGGGAAACTACCTGGACCCACGTTCCTGTAAGGTGTCTTGGGATTGGAAAGAACCGCAGGAAGTGGGGCAGACTATGAGCTTCAGAGTCCAGGTAATAATTGATTCTTGATGTACCAAAGCTAGAGGTGTACTGTACCTCTTGTTTCTAGTCTTATTGAATTTCTAACAAGTGGCTTATGCATGCAGCATAGATGACCGTTTGTATACCCCATGTTACATTGAATATGTGAAAAGAAACCTTGTTTTTCTTTAATCCATTCAGTAAACCAAGAATTCAAAAACTGAGAAAATGTTTAATGGATTGAAGTTAAACTATAGAAAAACTGTATCAAAAAATCTGTCTACAAATTCTCACAATCCATGCAGTATAATTCATGTCTCATTTATCCAGTTGTGTGCTCAGTACTTCCCAAACAGACAATTCTTTAATATGGGAAACAGAGTGGAAAGTGAAAAGTGTCTGTGCTCCCATCAAAGCCTGGCTCCAATGACAAAAACAGTAATCTTAGCCCACTGAACATGGTAGCTGCTGATCTCCGACTGCATTGATCAGTACTTTGTGTTATTGTGTGACTTTGTTTGTTATAACATAAACAAACTAACTGATCAAGGCAGTGGTAGGCCAACATCTCCAGTGCTCAGCTAGGTAAAATTACTATTTTTGTCAACGGAGTCTGGCATTGAAGAAAGCAGAGATGAGAATCACTCAGTACGATTACATGATATTAGAAAAAATCAAATTATTAGTCCGACTGAAACTGGACTTTTAGAATACATGTAAACATAATAGTCCGACTGAAAACGTACAAACTCAAATTTCTCAAAGTCAGACTAACACACTTAGATAATTCGGTTTGGAAACGAGCCACTCCGTCATGTATTCGCCTCAACCGGATTTGAACTGGCCTAGGTGTTCTGCTCATGCCGCTAGTTGCTGGGCTTTGACTCGGAAATCAAAAAGCATAAATTTGGTGAAGAAAGCCGGGAAAACAAAAGAAGAAGAATGGAAGAAAACTAAACAAGACAAAGGTAAAAAAGTAAAGGATAGAGTATGTATGAAATATACAGGGCTGAAAGCTATCCATGTTATCACCGTTTGACATGCAACCTGTTTTCTGCTTGTTAACTTGTTTACCATGTGATGTAATGGGTCAATCGAAAAACGGTCCATAGCAAGTAGCTGAAAGGAGGCATATCACCACCTACTGTGGTGGAGTGGGACATACAGGTATGTCCGTCAATCAATCGATTCTCCCCCGGTGCTTGTATACAAGGACAAGGACAAGGACATTAGTTCAATTAAAGGGCCTAATTAAGCTATAGCTGTAACTCAGCTTAACTGTGCATGTACATGCACTGACTTTAAGTTCGGTTCTCCATCAGAAAAGGCTGTCGGTTTGGAAAATACTGAGCATAAGACTGGATAAATGAGACTTGACTTATTTTGCAAAAGTCATATGAGAGTTTGTAAATGGATGGTTTGAGATAGTTTTGCTGTTTTTCAACACTGACCCTTTTTACTTTAATTTTATCTAGAATTTTCTGTTTTTTGATGTCTGAGTTCTGTTTTCTGAGTTTTCTGATTCTTCATTCACTGTGGAGGCATGCTAGAAAAACTGCTTTCTTCACATATTTATCGTAACACGAGCTGAGTAACCGATACACAGATGATCATTTGGGGGGGCGAAGTATTCCTTTGAGAAAAGTAAATGAACTTGTGTGGTCTTTGTTAAATTCTTAGCCTCTGTTTCTGTTTTTCAGCTGTTTTATAAGAATGGCCAGCCATTTCCGGCCCACAGGCCTGTTGGGCTGAGGGTCAACATCACCCACATTGAATTGGCTCTGGACATCCCTGTTACACAGGAGGTTCTGCAGGAACCAGAATCCAATGTAGTCAAAGTGGCCTTCACAGTGCGCAAGGCCGGACGCTATGAGGTTGCTGTCAAGCTGGGTGGCCTCAATGTGGCCTACAGCCCTTATTACAAGATATTTCAGCCAGGTATTATTTCTGTCTGTGTTTTTTTTGTTCCAGCCCATAATTATTGATTTGACAAGTTTTTATTGCTGAGTATTTTTCCATTCTTTTGTTCACTTCAGGTACAGTTGTCCCATCCAAAACCAAGATAGCCTACCATTTCTCCACCCTGGTGCTAACAAATGGCCAGCAGCACACTTTGCAGATTGAGCCCAGGGACGAGTATGGAAACCCCACCAGTAACTCCACATCTCTCACAGATGAAGCCAACTACAGCGTCCATGTGCACTCTGTACGGGAACAAGCCCCTTCTTTATTATCCATTACACAGTAATTTGAAGATTTGCCTCTTGATTGTGTATGTAAAAATGAAAGCCAGCGTTTCTTTTCACCCTTCTGTTCCCAATTGCACAGTCCACTAGGTTTACAGTGTAGCAGAACAGCTTCTGAGCTGGGATTGATTTTAAGTTATCCTGTTATTGCAGCTGGGCACGGTGGATGATGACAGTGTGGATGACTACTACAGTAAGTCAGTGTCACTAAACAAGCAGCAGTGCCAGGTTCTGCTGAGACTGACTCTGAGGAAGACAGGCTGTTTCAGGGCTCGCATCTCCTACAAGGACCAGCCACTCAGCAACGGGGAGTTTGACATTATTGTTCTCAGTGGTGAGCAGCTATGACACGCAGATGGAAAATACACCATTAAAGTAGAAATTGCCCCAGAAATGCAGTTTACGTTTCTAGCTAGTTAGCCTGTGTTTTCAAAGCCTAATACTCATTTTCTTTTTACATTTTACAGAGAATGAGAAGGCCTGTGTGGAGAAGAATGTGTCCACTCCAGGCATAAGTATCTACTTTGAGGCGTATCTTTACAGCAATGGGAACTACAGTTCCTCATGGCAGTTACCAGCCTCCTCTTTGCTGGCTCCTCAGAGGAGGCCCTCCATGGGAGAAGAGGAGGATGAGCATGACTCTCCTGTGGAGGGACAACCTGAGAAGGTCAAGAAACCAAAAAAGGTCTACTGTTACATATCGCCAAAGGTAAGTGGCTAGCATATAATGGTTAGGTTTATTATGTAGGATTTCTTCTTCTTCAGCTTTCGACTTTGTAGCATATAGACTGCATTTAAAGATGGACAACATGTATCCGTCACACCCACTGTGTGACAATGAAGTCACATTATCTCAGATACGGCTATTGCCGTCTTGCTTTAAAGGCGTTATTAAAGTCATTTGGAGCCAGAGTCTATGCTGTAGCCCATAAACCCCTTCATCCCAATCTCGAGCAGCATCATTGATCACTTATGGATTGGCACACATAGCTGTCATCATGATGCCGAAACTCCTTTTAATAGTATTAAATAACTAATATAGGCAAATCTTATCGGAATGAATAACAATTGAAAATTAATAAAACAATCCCGTGGAAAATTTTATTTGAGGTGTTTTTAGTTAAATCCATGCCCCGGACATGGGGGGGCAGGGTTTAAGACCTGTCATGTCGTCCATATTTATATACAGTCTATGTTTTCTATATATAATAAAGAAAAAGATCCCAACTCGACATGCGTTAATGTACAATGACACTGACTTGGACTATTATGTCAAACAGCAACTATCCGTGAAGGAGTTCTACCTGAAAATAATTCCGTGGCGCCTTTTCACCTTTCGAGTATGTCCAGGAACAAAGGTAAGCAGAAGTGATGTTAGAAAACCATAAAGAACTAGCCACTTTAATTTAGTTTGATAAACTAACTGTAACCTTCTGCTCTCTCTTCAGTTCACCTATTATGGTCCTGACCCAGTTCACAAGTACCTAACACTAGTGGTGGATGATGGGATACAGCCTCCTGTGGAGCTCAGCTGCAAAGACAGGAATATCATGGCTGCCACTTTCATTCGCTTCCTGCACAAGAACATTGGTTTGTTTCAGTCTAATGTGATTGCTTTTGCCCTGAGCTGCACTTAGTTAATGATGTTTTTGTGGAGACTGCAGCAGTAATTTGTCAGTATTGTTCACAGGTGGCTCTGAAACGTTCCAAGACAAGGTGAACTTCTTTCAACGTGAACTCAGGCACATCCACTCCAAGAGACCTCGCACCAAGACCTGCCTAAAAATCACTCGACACTCCATTCTGGACTCAGTGAGTGCTACTTTACTGTGTTATAAAGCTGTTTTTTAAGGTGTGTATCAGGGCTGCACAATGTAATGTTTTTTTAATTATCATAGCGATCTCAACTTGCGCAATAAACACATTTCAAAAGACTGCAAAATTACACTCAGGGAATCTTTGAGTCAGTTGATGGAGTATATGCAGAAAACTGCACTTAAAATGTAGCTATCATTCCTTTGTGTTTAGTTCAACATTCATTTTGTTCAGTAAAAGAATGTTGATAATTTTCTTTCTTTTTTGTATTCAACAAGTAATTTGTTTTATCTTAGCAGTATACTGACAGCAGAGAGGCAGAACTGAGTACACATTAATCAACAATGTTTTTGCATATTTTCCTGATATTGTGCAGCTCTAATGTGCATTATGTAGTCATAACACTCATACGATAACTCTATCAATCGTTATACTTTTTTTTTTGTTTCTCAGTCCCTGAAGGCTACGAGGAACTTCTCTGTGTCAGACTGGAGTAAGAACTTTGAGGTTGTGTTTCAGGATGAGGAAGGTAAACGAAACATCAGAATATTTTTGAATGAGCTTCAGTCTGTGTTAAGTTTATGAGTACTAATTCACATTGAATATTTATGCATTTTTGTTGTTGCAGCAAGCACTTAAAACCAAAAAGGTCCTGAACGTACATTGTAATGAAAGTTAGAGACACGGGTAAGGCCGTTTCTCACCAGTGGGATGTGAGAATGTAATGTGGGAATAAGAAAATCTGCATGCAAATTTTCCGCATGAGAGCTATGCACACCATGTCCGGTGTGAATTATCCGCTTTGCCATGTTTCATTTTCATCAAGAAAAAAAAAAAATCCTCCAGAATAGTGCCCGTGTTCTCTTCAACAAAAGCCTGTACAGACAGAAATCAAACGTCCGTCACTCCAAAGTCCTGTTCCTCCCATAAGTAAACGCTCCGTGCAGTTACATTATTCATGGCCTGCACCAACATTACTCTGTAACAAACTACACCATTCAGCTGCTCCAAACATCACATGTGCAATCTGACAAACAATCACTTACCAATGAAGAAGCATGAGTAATTTGTTCTTCTTAAGACTTAGACCTAGATAGACTTTAATGTCATTCCAACTGTACACAACAGTGCACATAGAACAAAATTACGTTGGCTCCGAAATAATAAAACTGCAGTAACACACAAAAAAACCCCACTGAATAACAGAAACACTATGTAAAAACAGAATAAATAGATAAATAGCAAGAGACTGTGCCCTTACTACCATTGTATTGTCACTGCTGCAGGGGATGCTATATAACGCTGACAAGGGAAGAAGGATTATTTGATGTGGTCCGATGACGTTATTCTGCATAAAAATTAACAATGTGCCTCTGTTTGTTTGAAACTGTGACCAACATGTAATGTCAGCAAGAGCATATCAGCTGCACTAGCATCTTCATGGTATCCCGACTAAAGCGGAAACCAAAATGAGAAAATGAGACACTCTCTATTTTGTCAGCAAGCTAGCTATGACCTGGAGGTAGGACATCGGTTGGAAGAAAGGATTTCATTGGTCCAACATACATTTACACGGTTGAAATGCGCTAAAATTGAAGGCCGTTCGATACTTCTCGCTGCACAAACGTCACGCAGAGGTGTACAAGCGCTCATAAGAACCCATAAATTCAGTTTCTTATACATTTTCAAGCAAACTTTTTGGTGCTTGGTGTGAAACAACTTAAATTCATTAAGGTGATCACGCTGCTAAATCTTTTGACATGTCTCTGCAGCTCTGGACTGGGGAGGGCCTCGCAGGGAGTGGTTTGAGCTGGTGTGTAAGACCCTGTTTGACACCTCCAACCAGCTGTTCACCCGCTTCAGCGACAACAACCAGGGTCTGGTAAGATCGTCTTAGAGCCACTTCCAGATTTAAAACCGCTTACAGATGTTTGATATCCTCTTGAACTTTATGCAGTTTAGAAAATAGCAGCACATTCATCTTCAATTTCCAGGTGCACCCAAACGCTGAGCGGCCACCACACCTGCGCCTAAAGATGTATGAGTTTGCGGGACGCGTCGTCGGGAAGTGCCTGTACGAGTCTGCTCTGGGTGGGGCCTACAAACAGCTGGTCCGAGCTCGCTTTACACGGTCTTTCTTGGCCCAGATCATTGGCCTCAGGATGAACTACAAGGTATGGAATACAGTACGTTCCCACAGAAAGGACGTTTTCCTTGGACATTGGAGGGTCATGTTTTCATTGTTTACCCTCCGGTGTCAGCTGGTCTGTCTCATCACTTTAACATTCCTCACAAAGCCAAGAAACCTGATTCGTTTCTTGGCATGATTTATTTCATGGAGAACAAGCCAGCGTGTTTTGCTGTTTTGTCCAACTTCCTAAGATTTCAAAGCCGAGAACTAAAGCCGACCCAATCATGTTTTTATCCTTCCACTGAGAAGATGAAGTGCCATGTTTATTTAAAAACGTCATGTTCTTGTGTGTTTTCATTTTATTTTCCACATGCAGTACTTTGAGACGGACGACCAGGAGTTCTACAAAACTAAAGTCTGCTTCATCCTAAACAATGACGTGAGTGAAATGGACTTGGTGTTTGCTGAGGAGAAGTACAGCAAGTCAGGACAGCTGGAGAAGGTGAGGCAACACTTTTATCCCTGATGTAATTTCAGAGGAGATAGGAGCATTAAACCAAACAAAAGAAACCATATTGTACGTTTGGCAAGCTATTTTCCTGGAGAGGGGGAGTGGTGAGTTTAAAGGTGGACAAGTGGAGTTTGGCATCCATGTCCTTTTTTTAAAAAATGTTGCTCGGTTATGAAATACCTCAAAAACTGGCTGTGTAACTTTCTTTGATGAATTCAAGCTCCTTCTTTTTGATTAGATATGCATGCATGAACTTTTGATTAATTGCCCATTTATACTAACGCCGACAGGTGTGTGGAAGTCAAACAAGAGTGAGACCATCATAAATAGATTTTACCAGACAAGAAAGGCTCTGAACTCTTACACAGATTTAGGACAATGTCAGGTTGTGCCTGTCCAGTCTGGTGTACCAGTTTGATGATTTGATGATTAATTCAATACAAAAGGGCTGAATCAGCATTTATCATTATGCCACGTTCTGACAAATTAAAAAGTAGCCTACATCAGCAACCTGTGCTGAATGTGTCATAACGCTAAATCCTACTTGTATTGCACTAAATAATTAACCAAATGAAAGCATGACTGACATAAAATTATGGTTTACATTGTGCTTACAAGTGGACTAACGGAGCCACTAGCATCTGAGCGGCTGTGTGCACTTTTCTACCGATCCGAGCACTGGCAACATGATCACATTTCAGCAAAAGTGGGAGGGGAGTTGAGAAACGCACATTGTGTTTGTTTACAAGAAATGTCATGGGTTTTTTTGTTGTGACAAAAAAAGATATGGCAGAGTTAGTCTCTTTTGAAAGCTAAACTGTACTAACAAGGCAACACTTTGATTTGAAGCTGATGAACAAGGTTTTCTAACTGGCCACAAGCAATGCAGTGTGGCCTTTTGAGCTGAAATTTTGTCTGAAGCACTATTTCTGTTTACCTGTTGCTTACTTTGAAAGTGCCACAGTGGATAAGGAACGGCTGTTTCATGAAGCTGACATGAGAAATTATCTACACTATACCGTCTTATTTTACTATAAAACCCAAAATACGGCTGCAGCTGACTGGAGAAAGATCGCCAGGGTGCTGAAGGTTTCTGGGATGATAAATGACCTGCACTCATAACAAGCTAGGCCACTTGATACTTGCCTTGACATCTTGCCTTTACTTGCCAATTCTTTGCAACACATACAGTATCATTTTAAAAAGTTGAACGTCAGTGCTGTTTTGCTCTTTTATGTGTTTTGTCTGACATTTCTATCCTGCCACGTGTTCTCTTGCAGGTGGTGGAGCTGATATCAGGGGGAGCTCAGATCGCTGTTACC